>NC_041384.1:538318097-538413259 GCF_002162155.2 Triticum dicoccoides | reverse complement strand
GTGATCGTTCCTTAGCCGTGTGCGGTGCCCCCCTCCACCATATTCCACCTCGGTCATATTGTAGCGGTGCTTAGGCGAAGCCCTGCGATGGTTGAACATCAAGATCGTCACCACGCCGTCGTGCTGACGGAACTCCTCCCCGAAGCTTTGCTGGATCGGAGCCCGGGGAGCGTCATCGAGCTGAACGTGTGCCAAGAACTCGGAGGTGCCGGAGTAACGGTGCTTGGATCGGTTGGACCGGGAAGACGTACGACTACTTCCTCTATGTTGCGTTAATGCTTCCGCTTCGGTCTGCGAGGGTACGTAGACAACACTCTCCCCTCTCGTTGCTATGCATCACCATGATCTTGCGTGTCCATAGGAAAACTGTTGAAATTACTACGTTCCCCAACAGTGGCATCCGAGCCTAGGTTTTATGGTTTGATGTTATATGCATGAGTAGAACACAAGTGAGTTGTGGGCGATATAAGTCATACTGCTTACCAGCATGTCATACTTTGGTTCGGCGGTATTGTTGGATGAAGCGGCCCGGACCGACATTACGCGTACGCTTACGCGAGACTGGTTCTACCGCCGTGCTTTGCACACAGGTGGCTGGCGGGTGTCAGTTTCTCCAATTTTAGTTGAACCGAGTGTGGCTACGCCCGGTCCTTGCGAAGGTTAAAACAACACCAACTTGACAAACTATCGTTGTGGTTTTGATGCGTAGGTAAGATTGGTTCTTGCTTAAGCCCGTAGCAGCCACGTAAAACTTGCAACAAACAAAGTAGAGGACGTCTAACTTGTTTTTGCAGGGCATGTTGTGATGTGATATGGTCAAGGCATGATGCTAAATTTTATTGTATGAGATGATCATGTTTTGTAACCAAGTTATCGGCAACTGGCAGGAGCCATATGGTTGTCGCTTTATTGTATGCAATGCAATCGCCCTGTAATGCTTTACTTTATCACTAAGCGGTAGCATAGCCGTAGAAGCATAAGATTGGTGAGACGACAACGATGCTACCATGGAGATCAAGGTGTCGCGCCGGTGACGATGGTGATCATGACGGTGCTTCGGAGATGGAGACCACAAGCACAAGATGATGATGGCCATATCATATCACTTATATTGATTGCATGTGATGTTTATCTTTTATGCATCTTATCTTGCTTTGATTGACGGTAGCATTATAAGATGATCTCTCACTAAATTTCAAGATAAAAAGTGTTCTCCCTGAGTATGCATCGTTGCCAAATTTCGTCGTGCCTAGACACCACGTGATGATCGGGTGTGATAAGCTCTACGTCCATCTACAATGGGTGCAAGCCAGTTTTGCACACACAGAATACTTAGGTTAAACTTGGCAAGCCTAGCATATGCAGATATGGCCTCGGAACACTGAGACCGAAAGGTCGAGTGTGAATCATATAGTAGATATGATCAACATAGCGATGTTCACCATTGAAAACTACTCCATTTCACGTGATGATCGGTTATGGTTTAGTTGATTTGGATCACGTGATCACTTAGATGATTAGAGGGATGTCTATCTAAGTGGGAGTTCTTAAGTCATATGATTAATTGAACTTAAATTTATCATGAACTTAGTCCCTGATAGTATCTTGCTTGTTTATGTTGATTGTAGATAGATGGCCCGTGCTGTTGTTCCGTTGAATTTTAATGCGTTCCTTGAGAAAGCAAAGTTGAAAGATGATGGTAGCAATTACACGGACTGGGTCCATAACTTGAGGATTATCCTCATTGCTGCACAGAAGAGTTACGTCCTGGAAGCACCGTTGGGTGCCAGGCCTGCTGCTGATGCAACTGACGACGTTAAGAACGTCTGACAGAGCAAAGCTGATGACTACTCGATAGTTCAATGTGCCATGCTTTACGGCTTAGAACCGGGACTTCAACGACGTTTTGAACGTCATGGGGCATATGAGATGTTCCAGGAGTTGAAGTTAATATTCTAGCAGAATGCCCGGATTGAGAGATATGAAGTCTCCAATAAATTCTATAGCTGCAAGATGGAGGAGAATAGTTCTGTCAGTGAGCATATACTCAAGATGTCTGGGTATTTTAATCACTTGATTCAACCGGGAGTTAATCTTCCGGATGATAGCGTCATTGACAGAATTCTCCAATCACTTCCACCAAGCTACAAGAGCATCGTGATGAACTATAATATGCAAGGGATGGATAAGACAATTCCCGAGCTCTTCGCAATGCTAAAGGCTGCGGAGGTAGAAATCAAGAAGGAGCATCAAGTGTTGATGGTCAACAAGACCACTAGTTTCAAGAAAAAGGGTAAAGGGAAGAAGAAGGGGAACTTCAAGAAGAACAGCAAGCAAGTTGCTGCTCAGGAGAAGAAACCCAAGTCTGGACCTAAGCCTGAAACTGAGTGCTTCTACTGCAAGCAGACTGGTCACTGGAAGCGGAACTGCCCCAAGTATTTGGCGGATAAGAAGGATGGCAAGGTGAACAAAGGTATACGTGATATACATGTTATTGATGTGTACCTTACTAGAGCTCGCAGTAGCACCTGGGTATTTGATACTGGTTCTGTTGCTAATATTTGCAACTCGAAACAGGGACTACGGATGAAGCGAACACTGGCAAAGGATGAGGTGACGATGCGCGTGGGAAATGGTTACAAAGTCGATGTGATCGCGGTCGGCACGCTACCTCTACATCTACCTTCGGGATTAGTATTAGACCTAAATAATTGTTATTTGGTGCTAGCGTTGAGCATGAACATTATATCTGGATCTTGTTTGATGCGAGACGGTTATTCATTTAAATCAGAGAATAATGGTTGTTCTATTTATATGAGTAATATCTTTTATGGTCATGCACCCTTGAAGAGTGGTCTATTTTTGATGAATCTCGATAGTACTGATACACATATTCATAATGTTGAAGCCAAAAGAAGCAGAGTTGATAATGATAGTGCAACTTATTTGTGGCACTACCGTTTAGGTCATATCGGTGTAAAGCGCATGTAGAAACTCCATACTGATGAACTTTTGGAACCACTTGATTATGAATCACTTGGTACTTGCGAACCGTGCCTCATGGGCAAGATGACTAAAACGCCGTTCTCCGGTACTATGGAGAGAGCAACAGATTTGTTGGAAATCATACATACAGATGTATGTGGTCCGATGAATGTTGAGGCTCGTGGAGGATATTGTTATTTTCTCACCTTCACAGATGATTTAAGCAGATATGGGTATATCTACTTAATGAAGCATAAGTCTGAAACATTTGAAAAGTTCAAAGAATTTCAGAGTGAAGTTGAAAATCATCGTAACAAGAAAATAAAGTTTCTACGATCTGATCGTGGAGGAGAATATTCGAGTTACGAGTTTGGTCTACATTTGAAACAATGCGGAATAGTTTCGCAGCTCACGCCACCCGGAACACCACAACGTAATGGTGTGTCCGAACGTCGTAATCGTACTTTACTTGATATGGTGCGATCTATGATGTCTCTTACAGATTTACCGCTATCGTTTTGGGGTTATGCTTTAGAGACGGCCGCATTCACGTTAAATAGGGCACCATCAAAATCCGTTGAGACGACGCCTTATGAACTATGGTTTGGCAAGAAACCAAAGTTGTCGTTTCTTAAAGTTTGGGGCTGTGATGCTTATGTGAAAAAGCTTCAACCTGATAAGCTCAAACCCAAATCGGAGAAATGTGTCTTCATAGGATACCCAAAGGAGACTGTTGGGTACACCTTCTATCACAGATCCGAAGGCAAGACATTCATTGCTAAAAATGGATCCTTTCTAGAGAAGGAGTTTCTCTCGAAAGAAGTGAGTGGGAGGAAAGTAGAACTTGATGAGGTAACTGTACCTGCTCCCTTATTGGAAAGTAGTACATCACAGAAACCGGTTTCTGTGACACCTAAACCAATTAGTGAGGAAGTTAATGATGATGATCATAGAACTTCAGATCAAGTTGCTACTGAACCTCGTAGATCAAACAGAGTAAGATCCGCACCAGAGTGGTATGGTAATCCTGTTCTGGAAGTCATGCTACTAGATCATGATGAACCTACGAACTATGAAGAAGTGATGGTGAGCCCAGATTCCGCGAAATGGCTTGAAGCCATGAAATCTGAGATGGGATCCATGTATGAGAACAAAGTGTGGACTTTGGTTGACTTGCCCGATGATTGGCAAGCAATTGAGAATAAATGGATCTTCAAGAAGAAGACTGACGCTGACGGTAATGTTACTGTCTACAAAGCTCGACTTGTTGCAAAAGGTTTTCGACAAGTTCAAGGGATTGACTATGATGAGACCTTCTCACCCGTAGCGATGCTTAAGTCTGTCCAAATCATGTTAGCAATTACCGCATTTTATGATTATGAAATTTGGCAAATGGATGTCAAAACTGCATTCCTGAATGGATTTCTGGAAGAAGAGTTGTATATGATGCAACCAGAAGGTTTTGTCGATCCAAAAGGAGCTAACAAAGTGTGCAAGCTCCATCGATCCATTTATGGACTGGTGCAAGCCTCTCGGAGTTGGAATAAATGCTTTGATAGTGTGATCAAAGCATTTGGTTTTATACAGACTTTTGGAGAAGCCTGTATTTACAAGAAAGTGAGTGGGAGCTCTGTAGCATTTCTAATATTATATGTGGATGACAAATTACTAATTGGAAATGATATAGAATTTCTGGATAGCATAAAGGGATACTTGAATAAGAGTTTTTCAATGAAAGACCTCGGTGAAGCTGCTTACATATTAGGCATTAAGATCTATAGAGATAGATCAAGACGCTTAATTGGACTTTCACAAAGCACATACCTTGACAAAGTTTTGAAGAAGTTCAAAATGGATCAAGCAAAGAAAGGGTTCTTGCCTGTGTTACAAGGTGTGAAGTTGAGTAAGACTCAATGCCCGACCACTGCAGAAGATAGAGAGAAAATGAAAGATGTTCCCTATGCTTCAGCCATAGGCTCTATCATGTATGCAATGCTGTGTACCAGACCTGATGTGTGCCTTGCTATAAGTCTAGCAGGGAGGTACCAAAGTAATCCAGGAGTGGATCACTAGACAGCGGCCAAGAACATCCTGAAATACCTGAAAAGGACTAAGGATATGTTTCTCGTTTATGGAGGTGACAAAGAGCTCATCGTAAATGGTTACGTTGATGCAAGCTTTGACACTGATCCGAATGATTCTAAATCGCAAACCGGATACGTGTTTACATTAAACGGTGGAGCTGTCAGTTGGTGCAGTTCTAAACAAAGCGTCGTGGCAGGATCTACGTGTGAAGCGGAATACATAGCTGCTTCGGAAGTAGCAAATGAAGGAGTCTGGATGAAGGAGTTCATATCCGATCTAGGTGTCATACCTAGTGCATCGGGTCCAATGAAAATCTTTTGTGACAATACTGGTGCAATTGCCTTGGCAAAGGAATCCAAATTTCACAAGAGAACCAAGCACATCAAGAGACGCTTCAATTCCATCTGGGATCTAGTCCAGGTGGGAGACATAGAGATTTGCAAGATACATACGGATCTGAATGTAGCAGACCCGTTGACTAAGCCTCTTCCACGAGCAAAACATGATCAGCACCAAGGCTCCATGGGTGTTAGAATCATTACTGTGTAATCTAGATTATTGACTCTAGTGCAAGTGGGAGACTGAAGGAAATATGCCCTAGAGGCAATAACAAAGTTATTATTTATTTCCTTATATCATGATAAATGTTTATTATTCATGCTAGAATTGTATTAACCGGAAACATAATACATGTGTGAATACATAGACAAACATAGTGTCACTAGTATGCCTCTACTTGACTAGCTCGTTAATCAAAGATGGTTATGTTTCCTAACCATGGACAAAGAGTTGTTATTTGATTAACGGGATCACATCATTAGGTGAATGATCTGATTGACATGACCCATTCCATTAGCTTAGCACCCGATCGTTTAGTATGTTGCTATTGCTTTCTTCATGACTTATACATGTTCCTATGACTATGAGATTATGCAACTCCCGTTTGCCAGAGGAACACTTTGTGTGCTACCAAACGTCAAAACGTAACTGGGTGATTATAAAGGTGCTCTACAGGTGTCTCCAAAGGTACATGTTGGGTTGGCGTATTTCGAGATTAGGATTTGTCACTCCGATTGTCGGAGAGGTATCTCTGGGCCCTCTCGGTAATGCACATCACATAAGCCTTGCAAGCATTGCAACTAATGAGTTAGTTGTGAGATGATGTATTACGGAACGAGTAAAGAGACTTGCTGGTAACGAGATTGAACTAGGTATTGAGATACCGACGATCGAATCTCGGGCAAGTAACATACCGATGACAAAGGGAACACCGTATGTTGTTATGCGGTCTGACCGATAAAGATATTCGTAGAATATGTAGGAACCAATATGAGCATCCAGGTTCCGCTATTGGTTATTGACCGGAGACGTGTCTCGGTCATGTCTACATTGTTCTCGAACCGTAGGGTCCGCACGCTTAACGTTACGATGACAGTTTCATTATGAGTTTATGTATTTTGATGTACCAAAGGTTGTTCGGAGTCTCGTATGTGATCATGGACATGACGAGGAGTCTCGAAATGGTCGAGACATAAAGATCAATATATTGGAAGCCTATATTTGGATATCGGAATCGTTCCGGGTGAAATCGGGATTTTACCGGAGTACCGGGGGGTTACCAGAACCCCCCCGAGGGTTATTGGGCCTACATGGGCCCTAAGGGAGAAGAGGAAAGGAGGCAAGAGGTGGTCGCGCGCCCCTCCCCTCCCTAGTCCGAATAGGACAAGGAGAGGGGGGCGGCGCCCCCCCTTTCCTTTCCCTCTTCCTCCTCTTTCCCACTTCTCCTTCTCCAACTAGGAAAGAAGGGAGTCCTACTCCCGGTGGGAGTAGGACTCCCCCTTGGTGCGCCCTCCTTGGCCGGCCGCCCCCTCCCCTTGGATCCCTTATATACGGGGGCAAGGGGGCACCCTAGAACACACAAGTTGATCTTCGTGATCGTTCCTTAGCCGTGTGCGGTGGCCCCCTCCACCATATTCCACCTCGGTCATATTGTAGCGGTGCTTAGGCGAAGCCCTGCGACGGTTGAACATCAAGATCGTCACCACACCGTCGTGCTGACGGAACTCCTCCCCGAAGCTTTGCTAGATCGGAGCCCGGGGAGCGTCATCGAGCTGAACATGTGGCAAGAAATCGGAGGTGCCGGAGTAACGGTGCTTGGATCGGTTGGACCGGGAAGACGTACGACTACTTCCTCTACGTTGCGTCAACGCTTCCGCTTCGGTCTACGAGGGTACGTAGACAACACTCTCCCCTCTCGTTGCTATGCATCACCATGATCTTGCGTGTGCGTAGGAAAACTGTTGAAATTACTACGTTCCCCAACAGCCCCCCGAACCCTTGATGTGCATATCCTGAGTATCGAGGCTCGCCTTCGGCCGACTCACTGGATGCTGCGCCGGCTTCAACGTGTCGGTGCCCAGGCGATTGCCGCCCTGTGGCCGGACATGCAGGCTCCGGGCACCCCCAGCCCGACTGCCGACTGGCTAGAGGTCGCGGTTGGTCGTCTTGAGGCCTGGAAGGGTTTCTCGGCCCGAGCTGGAGCGCGCCGGGCCTTGGAGTTCGTCAAGGCGTGGTATCCGGGGCTGGATCTAGACCAGCTGGCCACACTCCGGTCAGAGGCCCAGCCGGAGCTGGCAGCCGCGGAAGACGCCCTCGTTAAGCATGCCGCGGCGATCGCTGAGTACACCGACACCAGCATCTTCGTCCCCGAGCGGTCTGAAGACGGCGAGGTGGTACCGCCGGAGTGGTTTAGGATGAACCCAGACTACGGCGAGGACTCGGCGGAGGTGACCGGCTACAGCGTCGAGGAGGAAGGCGAGGCGGAGGAGGGAGGCGAGACGGAGGCACCAAAAGACGGGGCAGATGACCAGCCTCAGCTCGACCGCGCCTCCAGCAAAGAGCCGTGTGCGACCGAGCCGACTGCCGCCGGAGGCGATCAAGCTGAGACTGCCCGGCCGGCCGCCCCAACGCCTGACGCTGCCGCCTCCTCCGACCCTCCGAATCCGTCTGCCGCTTCCTAAGTTGCCGCCTTATCTTTATTTTATCTACTTTAGTAGTCTTGAAGAACTTGTTAATTCACACAATTCCACCCGCGGGGTGTATTTTGAACTTCTGCTCGAAGATTCAGCCAAGGGCCTTTGTAATGTAAATATTTATCCAAATTCTATCTTTTCTTGCTTATTGCTCTTTTGGCTTTGTTCCTTTGCCGCTTTCCCTTAGTTGCCTGCCTTGCCAATCGAACAGCCACTCTACGGACTGCCGTTGGATCAAATGCTTGGCTACTTTGGGAAGGCAAGTACTTAGCCATTTTAGAGTTTTTTAGCAAGTTGGATAGAAGGCGGTGAGCCGACTGGTTAATAGTTGGTTTGCGAAAAAGGGCTGGAAGCCGTCTTAAGCTATGTTTCATGCTTTGAGTCCTTAGCCATTTTTCATGTGATCGCCCATTCTACCTTACTCCTGCCCACCGTACAGTCGCTCTGCGAGCTGCGGCTTCTGACAGGAGACGGCTTAGGCGTTACACACTACTTGTCCGACTGCAGGAAGCATTTCATAGTGCAAGGCGGCAAGTCCCCGGGCCGACCTGTCGAGCCCGATGCCAAGCGGCATAATGAAGAGTAACATACTTGTAGGCATAACTTTTATCATATAGACAAAAGAGGGCAGTCCCCGAACTCGTCTCGGGGGGCCCGAAGTCTTGGTACTTTAATACAAAAGGTAGCGTGGTACATACTGCATCAACTGTAAAAAATCTTCGGAGGAGATTTGCATTCCATGGCCGCTCTGTATCTTTGCCGGAGTCGTCCCTCTTGCATGCTCGGGGCTTCTGAGCGTCAATCAAGTAGTAGGAGTCGTTGCCCAGTACTTTGCTGATGATGAAAGGGCCTTCCCAAGGTGCCGACAACTTGTGTTGGCCGGCTATTCGCTGGATCAGCCGGAGCACAAGGTCGCCTTCTTGGAAAGATCTTGGCTTGACCTTCCTGTTGTGGTATCGGCGCAGGCTCTGCTGGTAGATGCTGGACCGGCTGAGTGCCAACAGCCGGCCCTCTTCCAGCAGATCGACGCCGTCTTGACGTGCTTCTTCTGCTTCCTCCTTGGTGTACATGGTGACTCGCGGGGAGTCGAACTCTATGTCCGTTGGGATGACGGCTTCAGCACTGTAGATGAGGAAGAAAGGCGTGAAGCCGGTTGACTTGTTTGGAGTCGTGCGCAGACTCCAAAGGACGGCTGGCAACTCGTCAAGCCAGCAGCCAGCCGACCGCTCCAGAGGCTCGACCAGTCGGGGCTTGATGCCGGACAAGATGAGGCTGTTTGCTCGCTCCACCTGGCCGTTTGACTATGGATGGGCGACGGACGCTAGGTCCAGTCGGATGCCCTGTGTTGCACAAAAACAGGCCAAGGCGCCCTTGGCAAAATTTGTGCCGTTGTTGGTGATGATGCTGTGTGGTATGCTGTACCGAATTTTGATATCGGAGATGAAAGTCACGGCAGTCGGACCATTCAGTTTCTTGATTGGCTTCGCTTCTATCCACTTGGTGAACTTGTCCACTGCGACAAGTAAGTGAGTTAAGCCACCTCGTGCTGTCTTGAATGGTCCCACCATGTCTAGACCCCATACTGCGAAAGTCCAGGCAATGGGGATGGTTTTGAGTGCAGAAGCCGGCTGGTGCGGCTTGGAGCTGAACTTCTGGCACCCTTTGCATTTTTGGACCAATTCCTTGGCCTCTTTTAAGGCAGTCGGCCAGAAGAAACCGTGTCGAAAGGCTTTCGCGACGAGTGCCCTTGAAGCCGCATGGTGGCCACACTCACCTTGATGGATGTCTTTGAGAATTGCTTGGCCTTGCTCTGGCTCTACACAGCGCTGGTATACACTAGTGACGCTGCGCCTGACCAGCTCTCTGTTGACTATGGTGTAGGCTGCCGCTCGGCGTTGTACTTGACGAGCTGAGGTCTCATCAGTCGGCAACTCTTTGCTCACCAGGAATTTGAGGATGGGCTGGGCCCATGAGGGTGCTGCTATTTCTTCGACTTCCAGAACAGCGACTTGGACGAGGGCGGCCGGGTTGGGAGGCGGCGGGTTGGAGTCAACAACCGCTTGCTGGGTTAATGAAGTCCCCGGGCCAACTGGCACGGCTCTTGGGCCGAGTTCTGGAGTCTTCGAGCCCGCCGCCGTAGTCCCCGGGCCGGGTACTGCAGTCCCTGGGCCTGCTTTAACTGTGGCGCCTTTGGAGCCATCTGCCAAAATCCCCGTACCGTCTGCCAGGGCTCTGGAGTCGGATCTGACTTCTTTGGGAGGAGCCGGCACGAAGATGGAGTCTGATTCTGGTGAAGGCTTGACAGACGGCTTGAGGAGGCGTTGAAGGGCGACGCCAGATGGTAGTGCTTGGCGGGTAGAGCCGATTCGTGCCAAGGCGTCTACTTGGTCGTTGTCGTTTCTTGGCACATGGAGGAACTCGCACCCTTTGAAATACCCACTGAGTTGCTGCATGAGGAAACGGTAGCTCGCCATGTTTGCATCTTTGGCGTCCCAGTCGCTAGATGACTGTTGGACCACTAAGTCCGAGTCGCCATAACATAGGATCCGGCGAATGCCGAGTTCTTTGGCAAGCCGGAGCCCGTGAATGAGCGCCTCATATTCGGCGACGTTGTTGGAGGTGGCAAAATGGATTTGCAGTGCGTATTTGAGCTTGTCGCCTTTAGGGGAGGTGAGGACGATGCCGGCTCCCAAGCCGGTGCGCATCTTGGAGCCGACGAAATGCATCTGCCAATGGGTGGAGTCGGGTGCTGGAGGCAGGTACTGGGTCTAGGCCCAGTCGACGAGGAAGTCGGCCAGTGCTTGCGACTTGATGGCGGTGCGGGGCTGGTAGTGGATGGTGTAGGGAGCCAGCTCTATGGCCCACTTGGCCACTCGGCCAGAAGCATCTCGGCTTCCGATGATCTCGGCAAGTGGGGCCGTGCAAACCACAGTGATTGGATGCTCTTGGAAGTAAGGCTTCAGTTTCTTGGCGGCAAAGTGCACGCCATAGCACATCTTCTGGTAGTGGGGGTAGTTCTGCTTGGAGGTCGACAGTACTTCGCTCAGGTAATATACCGGTCTCTGGACAGGTAGTGCCTTGCCTTCCTCCTTGCGTTCCACTACAATGACCATGCTGACTACCCGGCTGGTGGCGGCGATGTACAGGAGAATAGGTTCCTTAGGAGTCGGAGCCGCCAGAACGGGTGGAGTAGTCAGCATCTTTTTCAACCGGAGAAAAGCTTCGTCCTCCTTGTGGTTCCACTCGAAAAAAGTGGCCTTCTTCATGAGCTAGTATAAGGGGAGAGCTTTCTCGCCCAGCCGACTGATGAATCGGCTGATGGATGCCAAGCAGCCAGTGAACTTTTGCACATCCAGCAGTCGGCTGGGTACCTCCATCCCCTCAATGGCCTTGATCTTCACAGGGTTGCATTCTATGCCGTGTTCAGAGACCAGGAAGCCAAGGAGCTGGCCGGCTGGTACTCCAAAGACACACTTCTCGGGGTTGAGCTTGATCTGGAATCGGCGCAGGTTCTCAAAGGTCTCCTTGAGGTCTTCCAGCAGTGTTCCATGCTTTTCCGTCTTCACCACCACGTCATCCACATAGACATGGGTGTTCCTGCCGAGTTGCTTGAGGAGGCATTTCTGCATGCAACGTTGGAAGGTGGCGCCGGCATTCCTCAATCCGAACATCATGGTGAGGTAGCAGAAGGCTCTAAACAGCGTGATGAAGGCGGTCTTCAATCTGTCAGCTGGGCTCAGCTTGATCTGGTGATATCCTGAATATGCATCCAAAAAACTCAACAGCTCACGTTCGGCGGTGGAGTCTATCACCTGATCAATTCTTGGCAGAGCAAGCGGGTCCTTGGGGCAGGCCTTGTTGAGGCTCGTGTAGTCAATACATATTCACCACTGCTTGTTCTTCTTCAGTACCAGGACCGGGTTGGCTAGCCACTCTGGAAAGAATACTTCCATAATGAAGCCGGCTGCTAGGAGTCGGGCTATTTCTTCTCCGACGACTCTTCTCTTCTCTTCTAACAGGCGGCGCAGGGGCTATCTGACCGGCTTTGCATCAGATCGGACATGTAGCTTGTGCTCGGTGAATTCCGTCGATACACCTGGCATGTCTTTGGGGGACCATGCGAAGATGTCCCGATTCTCACGGAGGAAATCGACGAGCTCGCCTTCCTATTTGCTGTCGAGGTTTGCGCCCACGATAGCGTACCTCTCTGGGTGCTCCGGATCCAAGGGTATCTTCTTTGTCTCCTTGGCCGGCTTGAACGAACCCTCGGCCTCCGACTCCTTTGGGTTGGGCGATACCTCTGGTTGCTTGCCGGCCATCGCCACAACCCGCTCAAGGAGCCGTTTCTCGGCTGCCATTACCAGGGACTCGGCTAGCCGACTGCTCTCAGCCGCATAGGCGGACGACTTCCGGTAGTCGTCGGCTACAGTCAGAATTCCCCTGGAACTGGGCATCTTCATTTTGAGGTAGGCGTAGTGGGGGACCGCCATGAACTTGGCCAAGGCGGATCGGCCAAGTAGTGCATGGTATGGGCTCTCAAGGTCCACCACCTCAAACCAAACTGACTCTCGGCGGAAGTGATCTTTGTCTCCAAAGAGGACGTCCATCAGGATCTTGCCGATTGGTGAGCAGGAAAGCCCAGGAACAATGCCGTGGAACACAGTCCGACTGTTCTGAAGCTGTCTTTGCTTGATTCCTAATTTCTCCATGGTGTCTTTGTACAGGATGTTGATGCTGTTGCCTCCGTCTATCAGAACTTGCGAGAAACGCGTGGCTCGTCTATCCATGGCAAAGGTGGCATCCAAGACCAAGGCATATGAGCCCGGACTCGGCATCACCTCTGGGTGATCAGCCCTGCTCCAGCTGATAGGCTTCTCGGACCAGTGCATGAACTCTGGGGTCTCTGATGCTACTGCATACACCTCTTATCGCTGCAGCCGCCTGCTGCATCGATCATCAGCCATACTGGTAAATACCACGTAGGCTCCGTGTTCTTCAGGGTATTTGTCTTGTACTACGCCGACTGGCCTGACAGCCGGCTGCGGGGGCGGCGATGGCTGCCCAGCAGGCGGGGGAGGTAGGAGGCCGTCTCCCTTGGCGATCCTGGTGAGCCAGTGGCACTACCGGGTGGTGTGATTCGACGGCTTCGTGCCGCTATGGAACTTGCAAGGTCCATCCAGAGTCTGCTCGTAGGAGAAGGCCGGCAACCAGTTGGGCTTGCCGCCTTTCTGTCGCTTGGGCGGAGGCTGTCCATCCGGCTGCTAGGCTTCAACTATCGCGACCTGCCGGCTGCTGGAAACCGGCTGCGGGGCCTTGCACTTGTGGTCGCTCTGCTGTTGCCGCTGACTGGCATCTCCCGCTGGAGTTCTTGGAGCTTGAGGGGCCACTTTGCCAGTTGCGCTAACTTGAATCTCCGCCTTCATGGAGGAGTCGGCCGTGGTGTACTTGTTTGCTATGATCAGTAGCTCATCGAGGGTTTCTGGCTCGTCGAAGAGGAGCTTGTACTTGAGGAGGGTGCCTTCTCGGCACCCGGCGGTGAAGTACTCAATAGCCTACACCTCGTGCATGCCCTCGCAGGAGTTCCGAAGCTCGGCCCAACGCGTGAGGTAGTCGCGAGTCGACTCGTCGGGACCTTGCATGCACAAGGAGAGCTGACGAGGCTTGGGAGGGCGCTTGTACGTGTTGGTGAAGTTGCGGACGAATGCCTCGGTGAAGTCGACCCAGCTATTAATGCTGCGGGGCTTCAGGTTGTTCAGCCATGTCTGGGCCGTGCCCTGGAGCATGAGCGGAACGTATTTTACGGCGACACACTTGTTGCCGTTCGCTATGCTGACAGCCGTGGAGTAGTCGACTAGCCAGTCTCCCGGCTTCACGGAGCCGGTGTACTTGGGCGTGTCTCTTGGGAGCGTGAACCCTTTGGGAAAGGGCTCGTCTTGAATGCGGGGCCCGAAACAAGGCGGACCCAACTCGTCTTCTTCTTCCAGCGCCAGGGATCGGTGAAGCCGGTCGATCCGGTAGCGGGCATCATTTTCTCCGACTCCCTCTCGGCGGACAAGGCGGTCGCCGAGAGTCGGATGGTCAACAGGCGGCGGGGAGACTCGCCTCTCCTTGCGAGGAGGAGGAGGCGGGCAGTCGTCCCGTCGTTCCACTGCTCTCGGACGGCCGTCTCAGTTGCACTCTATGGTCATGTGAGTCCGACTATGGCTGACAGCCGGATCCTTGTCTCTTCTTCCTCCGGCGCCGCCAGTCGGCGTCTGAGACGTCGCGCCTTGGTCTCGGTGAAGGTCGTCGTTTTGCCGCTGCGGCGCCTCTGTGCGGCAGCCGGCCTTGTTCTGTGCGGCAGACGCGTCGAGGAGCCGCTGGACTCGCTCCATCATCAGGCGGCGCTCTTCGCCCTCGAAATTGTCCAGCTCATCTGCCGCCGTCTGGGCGGCTCGGATGTGCTCCGCTGGTGTAGCATACACAGGGCGACTTGCCCCAAACAGATTGGCGATGGCTACGCCGTGCTGCTGGACCGCGCCAAGATGGCTGGGTCCTGCTAGGGCTGGCGAGCCACCAACAACGCGATCCATCTCTCGTTGGTAGGCTTCTGACAAGCGTTTCATGCTAGCCAGCTTCTTCGCACCTTCGACTTGAAGGCGGTGCGCCTCCAACGTCTCCGCGTCAGCGTCTTCCGGAATGGGCGCAGTCAGGTCTTGCAGCGCCGCGCCAAGTGGATCATGCGCTCCTCCGCCGGGGAGCTCGTCATGACTAATGACGAGCACCTCGGTGACTATGCTTCTGTTGCTCTCCGCGCGAGGGAGAGGTTCGTCATAGACCACCACATTAGTGGGGAATGCGTCGAGCGACGCGGTGTCAGAGTCGACCAGCATCGGGTCGGTGGAGCCTATAGACTCCAAGTCCACGGCAGGCTCGCCGGAGACATGGAGTTGATCGAGGAGGCCCGCGAGGAGGCTCTCGGAGCCGCCCGTGCCTGCGTCGGATGCAGGTTCGTCGGAGATGCGAACCTCACCGACAAGTTCGGCGAGGCGGCTAGCTGCGCAGGCGATCTCAACGCCGTGCAGCTCGTCAGCACTGACTCCGTCTGGCGTGCCTGGCTGGCTGCGCTCGCCAGGGAGGAAAAGGGTTCCCGTCCAGAACAGGTCTCCGGATGGCGGTGCACCAGGCCCCACGGTGGGCGCCAAATGTCGGGGGTTGGGTGCGACATATGCCAAAGGATGGCTTATCATGGTGGGGGCGAGTAGAACGTCGCCGGTGCCTGGAAACGGGATGAGGCGAAGACATGCACGCCGGTGAATCTTACCCAGCTTCAGGGCTCTCCGGGGAGATAATACCCCTACTGCTGCTCTACGGGGTCTCCGCATGTTCACTATGGCAAAGGGTTTACACGATTGCTCCTAGAGCTGTTTCCTGAAGGTAGGAGAAGGCAAGGCTAGCTCTCTCCTTCCTGTATGGTCTGGTCTAGTGCTAATGGATTCCAACCCTTTGCATGGGTGCCCTGGGGGATTTATATAGGCCTACCCCCAAGGGTACAATGGTAATTCGGCTGGACGCGGGCCCAGCCGTCAGTGCCTCCGGCCTCCGTCTTCTCCGCCGACTGCTGAGGCCCGCCGACTGGCTAGGCACGGAGCCGACAGGCCGCGTCCGCCACGGGCGGGTCTTGCCGGCTGCTGATTACTGTAGCCGTGCTTCTAATGACGTGGGCTTCGTCATGGAGTCGTGGCAACAGCCCCGCCGCCTGGCGGGCGATCACTATTGCCACTCTCCATCACATCTGGTTAATGGTGCGTGGGCCCCGGGGGAGGAGCCGGCCGACTCTCGGGGGCCGACTCCCGACGGGTCCGACTTGTGGCGCACTTGCCGTCTTCTAGGATCCCGCTGGCCGGTGGGACCCGCCACCCGAAGGTCGTACAGACAAGCTGTCGTGGGCGCATGATTTGGTCCACAAGTGCTGATGTCAGGGCCAGCATGGCAACAGTGCCTCGCCGCACGGAGATCTCCTCGGGTACGGCGTACTGTGACCATGCCTGCCTTTGGAAAGGGGTGGGAGCAGTCTTCACTGTAGCCACTCCCCTGTCCTGTCCCTCTTGATGAGGACGTGGGGTTTTGCTGGAGTCGCGGGCCGACTCCCCAAGGCCGGCTTCTCTGGAAGTCGCCAGTCAGGAGTCGGCTTATCCTGAAGTCATCCCCGGGACTCGGCCACGAGTGGGCAGTCGGTCGCCTTGCCGCCGACTTCTCAGAAGGCGGCTCTTCGTCCTGGGGTCTTGAGGGGCGCAGCCTACCCCGATGTCTTGAAAGATTCTGGGGCTCGGGTGAGCCTACCCGTGGCCCATTACTCCGACACCAGCCAATTTTACTACATTAAGTTATGGACGGTTTTGCCATGCATATTTTTCCAGACAATTTGCACCTGCAGCAAGTCACTGATGCACATGTAATAATCATATATATACTTGAGCTTGACATTCCCAGTGCTACTGCATGGCATCTATACGACCAGGACAACTTACAAACTTCAGATTGACATTCCCAGTGCCACCAGCCACAAATAAGATTTTGTGGTGACCAGCCAGTTTTTTTTTTTGAAACGGAGGCAAAAGATTTGCCTCATCGATTAAATAAGAGAGAGTAGATTAGAGTTTTACAGCAACCACCTTAATCACGACATGCGGACTACTCATGATATACAATAAGCCCTAGTTTCTTCGCACCAGCTGTAACCCAAAGCTTGGCCTCCTCCAGGATTGTGTTAAGAAGAATAGGCGGCGGAGCACTTTTGTGTTGGAACACCCTAGCATTACGTTCATTCCAGATGGTCCAGGAGACGAGGAGGGTTAGGGAGGCCAAGGCACTCCTGTTGGGGACGTGGCTCCCAGTACCATCCTCCCACCAATCCAGGACGGAGCCATGAAGATGCCACCCGGAGGTGTCAATGTGATGAAGACCAAGCTTGGTCGCGAGAGACCTCCAAAGCCGAATAGTGAAGCGGCACTTGAAGAGAAGATGAGCACCCGTTTCCTGCTCCCTAGAGCAAAGGGGACACAGGCCACAGTTGGCCCACCCGCGCCTCTCCAGGCGGTCCGCAGTCCAGATCCTATCTTGAATAGCCAACCAAGCAAAGAATTTGATCTTCGGAGAAGCCCAAACTTTCCAGGCCATACGATCCATTGGTGACAAGGTTAACCCAAGAAATTGAGCTTTATAAGCACTGGCTGTCGAGTACATCCCATCATTGGAATGCTTCCAGGTGATGTCGTCCTCCCGATGCTCATCAAGATGGACGTCATCCAAAAGCATCCAAAGAGTAAAAAACTCTCGAATGTGGTCACCGGTGACGACGGTGTTGTAGACGATTTTGAAGATCCAAGCGTTCCCTCTAATAGCCTCCCTAACCTTCCAGTTCTTTCTCCTGGAGGCCTCATAGATGTGTGGGGCGATCTCCTTGGGCTTACGGCCAAGGAGCCAAGGAGAATCCCAGAAAGGCGTTTTGGCTCCATTACCCAACGTAATGGTGGTGGAGGCATAAAAGAAACTTAGATCATCCTCCGTACAAGGGTTGCCAAAACCAACCAATAATCTGTGGGGCTCCTTCCATTCAAACCAAGGCCACCTAAGGCGAAGGGCACGCGCAAATTTTTCAGAGTTAAGCACCCCCAGGCCACCATACTCCTTGGGCCTACAAACTGTGTCCCATCTCACTTTGCACTTGGCTCCCGTAGTCTTGTCAGCACCTGACCAGAGGAAAGCCCGTTCAATCTTGGTCAGACTATGAAGAGTACTTTGAGGCACGATGAGCGGTGTGACTGAGAACACCGCTTGGGAGCAAAGGACTGATTTGACAAGGGTCGTGCGCCCCATAGTTGTGATGTTTTGGCCTTCCCAAGTAACCAACTTGCCGGCCGCCTTGTCTTCGAGATACTGAAAATCCACCCGCTTGAGCTGCCAGACCGAGAGTGGGAGGCCTAAGTATTTGACTGGGAATGACGCACGGGTGGCCGGCAAGCTCCCAAGGATGGGCTCAAGATGGATGTGGGCACACCTAATTGGCATGACCAAGCTCTTCTGAAAGTTGCAACAGAGGCCCGTAACCTCGCCAAAGCCTCTCAAGATCGCTGCAAGGTTGTCAATGTCCTGCTTGAAAGGAGCCACAAAGACGGCCGCATCATCAGCATAAAGCGAAGTACGCATCTCGGCCCCCCGTCCCCGGACCTTGCGAAGGAGACCTTTTGCTGTTGGCAAATTAAGGATTTTCTGAAGCGGGTCGATCACAATGACAAAGAGCAGGGGGGAGAGGGGATCCCCCTGCCAAAACCCGCTGCCGTGCTTGATGGGCGGCCCTGGCAGACCGTTGAGAAGGATGCGGGAGGATGATGTCGAGAGAAGAGCAGCAACCCAAGCACGAAATCTGGTGGGAAACCCAAGCCGTTGAAGAAGCTCCAGGAAATATCCCCACTTCACATAGTCAAAAGCCTTCTTGATGTCAAGCTTGAAAAGGAGGGCAGGAGTTTTGCACTTATGTAACCTCCGCGCGAAGTTCCTCACGTACAAGAAGTTGTCATGGATGCTGCGCTGCTTGATGAAAGCGCTTTGGGCGTTCGAGACAATACCATCTATAAGTGGGGCAAGCCGGAGCGAGAGAACTTTGGCGATGATTTTGGCAATGGAGTGAATGAGGCTAATGGGCCTATAGTCAGAAATGCCCTCAGCCCCATCCTTCTTGGGCAAGAGAACAACGTTGGCAGAGTTTAGCCAGTGGAGCTCGTCGATGTGGAGGGCGTCAAAGCGTTGGACCACCCTCATGACTG
This sequence comes from Triticum dicoccoides, assembly GCF_002162155.2. Taxonomy (NCBI): domain Eukaryota; kingdom Viridiplantae; phylum Streptophyta; class Magnoliopsida; order Poales; family Poaceae; genus Triticum; species Triticum dicoccoides. The sequence continues at coordinate 538,394,352 of NC_041384.1, read as the reverse complement.
TATGCCTGATGACCCCCCAACACCTCTTGAAGAACAGTCCCGTGAAGCCGTCAGGGCCAGGTGCTTTATCAAAAGGCATGACCTTGATGGCCTCCCAAACCTCCTCCTCAGAAATGGTGGCATCAAGGCCGTGCAAATCATGGGGATAAACGCCTAGCTCTTCCCAGTTAAAGTCTTTGTCACTCGAACCCATTCTCCCCATCACCTCATGGAAGTGGTCATGAATGATCTTCTCTTTTTCTGTGTGTTCGGTTACCCAACCATGCTCGTGCTAGATCCGATGAATGTGGTTCTTTCGCCGCCTAGCATTAATGCGCCGATGGAAAAATTTGGTGTTAGCATCACCATCTTTCAAATTTGCAACCCTTGCACACTGACTCTTTCGAGCCCTCTGGAGCACCGACAAGCTAATAACCCTTCTCTTCAGTCTTGAGCGGAGGTCCCGCTCCTCAGGGGATAGGGGTCTCCCCTCCTGTGCAATGTCAAGGTGAAGGATCACCAGCTGAGCCGCATGGAACTGGACCTTCGCCTTGGAGAAAAGCTTCTTACTCCACTCAGAGAGACGCAACGCGGTTTTCATGAGCTTTTGATACAGAATCTGGTATGGCTCAGTGTGTCGCACCCGCTCGGCCCAAGCCTTCGAGACCACCTCATCAAAACCAGGCAGGGACACCCAGAGGTTTTCAAACTTGAAGGACCGAGGTCACCTAGGCCCTCTGTCGTCGGCGAGCAGCAGAGGGCAGTGATCGGAAAGGGATGACGAGAGGGCATGAAGCACATGAGTGTTGAAGGACAAGTCCCAGGTCGCATTGCAGAAGAAGGAGTCCAGCTTGCAAAGGGTTGAGTTTTCCCTCTCGTTGCTCCACGTGAACCGCCTATTCTGCAGATGGATCTCCTTGAGCTCACATGACTGCAGAGTGTCCCGAAATCGCTTAATCCTCCTTCGGTTGATGTTTCGCTTGTTCTTGTCCCTAGCACGATATATTTGGTTGAAGTCCCCAAGCACAAGCCATCCCAAACCCGGAAGTGGCTTGCAAGAGCATAGCTCAGCAAAGAAGGCCTCCTTGCACGCATAGTCCGTAGGCCGTAGACATTAGTCAGCTTGAAACACACCTCATTCTCGAGGACTCGGACCGAAGCCGAAAGGCAATAAGCCGAGAAAGAAATGCCGGAGACCTCGAGAACACTGTCATCCCATAGCAGCAACAATCCACCCCTTGTCCCTACAGCCGGACGTTGCGCAAAATTCCACAGCCTGTTACCACCGAGAAAGGCAGCACTAAACACATCAACATTATCCAGTTTTGTCTCTTGCAGACACACAATTTGGCAGGAGGAAGACGCAATCGTAGCACTAACAGTTGCCCGCCTTGTTGGACAGTTTAATCCCCTAACATTCCAACACAGTGTGTTGATGGGCTGACTTAACATGGAGACGGCAGGAACACACATGGTTGAGCAGAACCATAAGAGCATAAGTCTGTGAAAAAACATCGCAAGCTTGAAACATTTCTCTATGGAAGTTATTTTTTTGTGATAGATCTATGGAAGGTTTTGTTTGCCATGTTGAGAATGTGCCAAATATATGCTTGGTTAGGTTGCAATTGGTGTTCATAATTGAAATTGGTGTTGTAATTATGAAATGAGTTCTACCCGGGGTACATGTAAAGTACAACTCTGTACGACACGTGGGAGATCGCGCCGTCGGCCCTAGGCCTCCTCCCCTCGTCTCCTCCCTCTTGTTGCCGCCTGAGGTCCCATCGGCGAAGACTGGCCTGTGATGGTGGTAGCGGGGCCTTCTCCCTCGTGCGGTGGTGGCGAGATCTCCCGGCGGCGGCGGTGGCGCATGGTTTGGCGGTCATCCAACGGCAAGGACTGGCGGGATCCCGACGGCATGCAGGACGGCGACGACAGCGGAGGCGCCCATGTGGTGGCGGTCGGGATCGCGGGTCTCGCCTTGCCCAGATAGGCTTGGGCGGGCCGGTATATCTGGTGCGCATCTACATGCGAGCGTGGCGGGCCTGACGGCGCCGACTGTTGGCACCCTGGTGGTGCCATGGCCGGTCAGGCAGCGGGGGCATGGATCCCTTCCATCTAGTCCCCGGCAGAGATGGCAACGGTCTGTGCACGAGAGATGGAGGCTCTTCGAACAGATCTGGGTGAAAACTAGCTATCGGCTACTGCCAAGGCCGGCAGCGGCAGCGCTGTCTGCGTCGTTCCCTTCTTGAAGGCATCGCCGTGGAGAAGTTCAAGGCCACTCTCTGCTACCTCAGGGGAAACCCTAGATCAGTAGATTGGATGACGGCGGCGTTTTGGTGTCGTTTCCCCCTTGTGGGCATCATTCTTGGAGGTGCACACGGGCTCGAGGGATCAGAGGGTGGCTTCTTTAGTGGAGCGGTGCTTCATCTTACACATTGATAGCGGCGGATCTCGACGGCGTGGTGCAGTGGAGACTCGGAGTCCGATGCATGGAGATGGACTCGCGCAGGAGGAGGACGCCGTCTGGCGTCATGGTGGCATCGATGGCAGAGAGACCTGGCAAGGTCGGTGCATTAGCTTCTGCTCTGAAGATGGATCGGTGGAAGATGGCGGCGACGACACATGAGAGTGCGTCAGAACGGTTTGTGCCTCAAACCCAGTATGTGGCTTGGTTGGGACATCTGGCTTTAGATGTTAAGCATTTGTGTGATATCTATTTGGTATTAGGCTCGGACTATCGGCACCCCTTCATCAGGTGGATAGGAGTAGTGATAAATGTTGTTAAGATGGTGGCTTCAGACTAATTGATGTACTACTTTGTAAGCCGGGGATTGCATCCGACTGTTTGATATGTATCAGAAGGCCGAGATTAGAAGATGCCCACTTCGGGCTTTCTATGAGAATGCCTATTTCTAATTATTTTAGGTAATTCATTTTATCTTTTATATCTAAATAGTTAGCCCTCACTAGGGATGAAACTTGGTGCAAACCAGCACCCGATATGCAAAAATAACTTAGTAATTTGAAAAAAAGTCAAAAAGTTCCTGAAAAATTGTGGAAGCGTACATGACCAAAAGTTGTACTCGTATAAATTTTTTCACTAAGGAGTACTTTCCAGCATATTGTGAGCGACGAAAAATAGAATCAAGACTGTATACAAGTCTATTCATGAGGTTTGTCCTAGAAATTTTTGTTTTTTTGGCTTGAGGTCAATGGAACTTTATTCCCGCGCTAAACTTTGCAGTACGAAAGTAGGTCAACTTTGTTTTTAAAAAGCTTCTTGATTTTTTCACTTTTCCTGTAATTAATGAAAAAATTATATCAGGTGCACCAGCACCAGAGTTCATCAAGGTATTTAGTATTTACTTCCCTCATTACTAGATTTCTCTACACACACGTGCTTTCACGTCACCTCAATAATTGATAGTCGTTTGATTAAAATTGTGTGACAGCAAGTCATGCATGTACTCATAAGTTACTCCTTTGCATTTAATCTATCCAATCTATCCATGCAAACCACGCCACCTAATCAAATCATGCATGTCGGTCACAAGTTATTTTTTCGTGTTAATTTTTGTGTGGTCATGGATGGTATATGTGGTGGACGCTTGGAGCAAAATATATAGTTCGTGCTTGGCGTTGCGTTAAATCCAGTTCAAAAGTTTTGTTTCTTTTTGTAGATAATTTTGTTAGATACATAATAGATTTTATTGTTTTTAAAATGTAAATGAGAACACAGTTAGATTTGCTATTCCATTAGTTTGAGTTGTTTTAAGCACATTTTTATGCTTTTTGCAAAAGGAAGACATTATTATGCATTTCTTTTAACATGATTCATGCGACAACACTCAGGGAATCATATATTATACCTAAATAGTTTATCCTACCACATCTAAGTCTCTCAACGTGCAACGATACCAGCTAGCCGTGGTACCATGCGTGGGAAAATACCCACAGTAACATGCATAGTTGTGAAATTCATAATATTGTAGATTAATAATATGAGAATTAAAACCAAAGTGCATAGTTGTGAAATACTCCCTCCGTTCCTAAATATTTGTCTTTTAGGCATTTCAAATGACTACCACATACGAATGTATGTAGACATATTTTAGAGTGTAGATTCACTCATTTTACTCTGTATGTAGTCATTTGTTGAAATGTCTAGAAAGACAAATATTTAGGAACATAGGGAGTATTTCACAACTATGCACTTTGGTTTTAATTCTCATATTATTAATCTAAATACTAATGTTGCATTTCATGAAATCTCACTAGAATATTGTCACCAACTCCCCCAGGAACGCGTGGGGTATCATCTATAGAATAATACACTTCCATTGCACGGAAGAAGAAAGGTGATATCTGATGGGCTAATGCCACAGTCCGCCAGGCATAAGTTGGGCCAAAGGCTAGTTCTCTCTCGTATGAGGTGTTTTGGGTTTTAAAGTATTTCATAATATTGTATAATTAGAGGAAATGGATACGATGTTTATAGCAGAATTAAGTTAAAAAAATCTTAAAGATAATTTAAAAATTCAAAAATAATTGTATCGAGGTTATAACAAAAATGAAGTTTACCTTAAATAATTTGTATAAATATACTTATGAAAATCTATAGAAAGCAACTAGATCTAGAAAATTGTTTTGACGTCAATAAAAATGTCCCCAACCAACCTAAATGTCGGGCAGACATGTTAATCGACGAAGAGATTGCTCATGCTATAAAAAGGTTAATTAAGATAAAAGGGGTCCTAATAAAACCCAAAATATCCACAAAATGACTTAATATAATATGCTGGCATTAAAATAAAATAAAATAAAATATTGGGATGTTACAACAAAGAGGTATCCGAGTCTAACACATGTAACTCTGATCTCGGAGAGAGGGCTGTCTCCTCAGTTTTGTTATTCCATCGATGACTTCACTCATATCTTTATAGATGGGTGGTTACGGCGACTCGTAAAGCCTATTGACGATGATGTTTTTCTTGTTCCTAGGATGATGGTGGTCTACATTGTTCTTCTCCAGCGGCTTCTTCAACAACAACAGACATGACGATAGTCAGTGACCTGGCAAGCATAACGGTCATCATGGATATATGTTTATGTTCTAATTTGTCATTGGTGTATGTTGGTGGAGGCAGCTGTATTCTCTCTGTATATGTCCATGTTTGTACTCGTATGTGTACGTTCTTCTAACATCTTAATAGAGATGTGTCTGACGGGGGCTATGTCTTTCACAAAAGAAAACCCGATCTCCTATAGAAGAAGCACCACCTATGTAATTGAGAGAGACTCAATAGTTAAGTACATCGTCATGGTCTGTATTTGGTATCGGCTGAACCTCATTAACAAATTTTGTGTCCTTCTTTGCACGCTAGATATTGTGTCCTTTTGTTTGCATTCTGCTTGCGTATTTTACCCGGTAGCTTATCGGTGCATCTTGGCATTGTGACAAATGGGACATGCCGGTCCTTTTTTCCCGAGAAGGTTGAAATCCCGGTCTCTGCATCGCATCACACAACCATCTTTATTGAACTTGATGCAAGACAACAAAACCAAAAGTCATGAATTTAACACATACAACTAAGTTGTTCTATCGCAGCAACGGCTACAAGATGATATAACTATCCTTGCACCGATGTCGTCATGTTCAGTCGTAGACAACCATGACAATGATTTTCACCCTAGGTGTCAAGGCCAACCAATAAAGGCCAAAACATTAGCAAAGAAACAACACCATTAACAAGGTAACGACACAAATTCATCACTGCTTAGCCTGACCATCAAAGTTCAGAGCAAGAGTCCCCCCCATCCCCCATGAAGCGGTGCTCCAATCACAATTTTTTCTAACATCCTCTTCCAAAGGCATTACATTTTCTAACATATATTTTTCCAAGCAATTATATCTGCAACTAGTTAGTCACTAATTCACTAGCTAGTCATCATACTTGAATTGATCTGCATGGCATCAATGTCCTATGCAAACCAGAGCAAGTTGCGCACTATCACTTTGACATTCGTACTGTCACCACTCACAAGTTATATAGCGGTGCTTGTCAGTGAGCACTAGAAACCTCTTCCTACAAGCTTTACAGAACTGATATATCTGCCATTCGGCATACAAGATTGATTATGCCATTCATCGTTTTTTCCCTTTCTTTTAGGCAAAAGCAGACACCTTTACGTTAATCTAACAAATCATGAAAGGGGAGCAATGATTAATGAGGACTAGCAAGTCATCTGTAGAAAGCAATCACCCAAATATCCAATGGGCGAATTGAACAAGACATGATGATCAAGGAAGAAATAGAGCCTCTGCCACCTTATTCTTGGCTAGTGCAGCAATGAAATCTGCTAGAGGTCACCTCAGGAGGCTTAGGAAGAGGAAACAAACCCATCGCCCTCGATCAACCTGTAAAGCAGATGAGGTACACCCAGGCAGCTATACCTGCATACACATTTCCGGTTTTTAAAACCTACTACAAGTTTTAGATAATAAAATTTATAGTTGCGGAGAGTATTTATGCAATGAAATTTTGCATCATATTAACTTGGTCATATTAATCTAAATAACTTGACCACCATCTGATTTTTCAATAAATACATGCAGGTTTGAAAACTGCGAAGGGCATCGCAGAGCAGAATATGCTGCCGCCTGTAGAAAGTGTAGATATTTATGCCATCACGTAGGCACGAGGAGCGCTGTTGTCCGTGGCTAGCCCAGCCCTACACCCAGGGGACGTCGCTGCAGACCTGACTGGCACTAGCTAGGTTGGACTAGACGCCGCGTCACTCATCCACGACACCAACCCGGCGTGCGTGCTGGAGCTGGACTGCTGGTCGATCACACCGATTGATCTGCCAGGAGGATACGTTGGTGCCGCGCCTGCACGCAACGAGGAGATTTCAGCAGAATCCACTGCCCGGCCGCACGCAACTAGACGAAACCCTGAGCCTGCGACCAAGCTGGGTGTGGTCATCTCGGTGGACGTCGCCCTGCATGTCGATGTCCCGCCCGCCGTCGATCGCACGCACATGCATTGCCGCAGGGAGGGAGGAGATGCACGGCGGGAACGCGAGTGGAGATGGAGATCCGGGTTAGCCACTACAGGCCGGCACTGCCCGGATCGGATCATCGGAGACAACATGCATGGGCGTGCGTGGTGCCGCAGTAATTCTGCAGAGGAAATGGCTCGTTGGTGGACTGGCAGGCAGGCCTGGGCAAAGCTGGGGGGTTGCGGTGGTGCACGGTAAAAAGGCGCATCATCTGGGTGCAACTGCCAAGACGTCCATGGTCCGAGCTGGGCTCTACGAGGCCACCACCGATCCACCATCCAGCCTAGCAGCTGGTAGTAGCTCAATAATACGTCTCGGTGCGTCGATGGGTTCCATCTTCCATGGCGTGCACACCTCCAGCAGACACGCGCGCACCGATGGATCAACGGCGCGCACTTGGCTCTAGCTAGACGGCGCGTGACAATCTCTGCGTGTCAACACTGGAGGCTGGCTTTTGTTTCTTCCTCCCGATCATAGATCGATACATACAAATTCATGCAGTTTGCGAGCAAGAACAGGGGGCCGCAAGTCATACGGCAGGGGATACCGATGGCCGGCTTCCGGTTATGGACATTGCCGTCTCTCCCGTGGTATCTGGTTCTTGTCTTGCGGCGCACACGTACAACGATTTGCCGGAGCGGGCGAGCTTCTTTCTCAACGAGTAACTTGGTGACTGAATTTTTTTTCCACGGGGAAAAAGGCCGGCGAGCCTTCCTTCACCAAAAGGGATAGACAGTCCGGACCACACTTCCTGCTAGAGGCTATAAGTAATTTAAATTTAGATCATGTCCTGCAATCAAGAGACGCATATGATAGCCGGCTTCCTGCTAGAGGGTACAAGTAAATTAAAAGTCGATTATACGATCAGAGACATTGAAAGGATGGCCGTCCGTGCTCAAGAGATATAGGACCTTTTTTTTTTGAAAATGGAGGAGGACCCCGGGCCTCTGCATCTGGACGATGCATGCAGCCACTTTATTAATTATTCACACAAGACCTTACAAAGTTATACAACAGTAAGACTGAAGCAACTGTCTAGGCAACAAAAGTGTCGCTACTCCTATCCAAGAGATGAAGGGATGCTGATAGTCTGGCCTAGCAGCCAAACCTAACATCTAAGACCCGAGGTCCCATCCAGGACGCCTGCTGGGTATGGGTCACCTACTAGTCCGGCGCACTCCTCAACCAGGACGCATACCGGATCTGAGGCCGCCGCAGCCACCTGCCACCAATCCATCTTCATAGTTGTACTGCTGCATCTACGTTGCTCGGTCTAGCTGCCGTCGACGCCACCACGACGCCAGACCGCGTCACCCTCCTGCGCGAGTCCATCTCCGCGCATCGGACGCAGAGTCACCACAGCGCCATGCCGCCGAGACCCACCGCCATCAATGAGTGAGATGCCGCACCGCTCCACCAAAGAATCCGTTCTCTGATCCTGCATCCAGCTGCTGCTCAAAAAAGATGCCCCCATGAGGGAAAACGACACCCCAAAAACACCGCCATCGTCCGATCCGGAAACTCCGGATCAAGGTTTTCACACAGAGCAACGCAAGCAAGTCGACAGAAGCTGCAGAGGCGATGTCTTCAACAAGATAACGACGCAAAAACGCCGCCATCCCCGCCATGACCCGAGTCATAGCACGGTTTTCACCAGCAGCCCCGTCTCCCCACTGTACGCCGGGACTGGATGCAAGAATGCAGAACCACCGTTTCATTTCAAAAAAGTGATATAGGACTACCGTTTTATTGCCATCTAAGAGCATCTCCAACGCAAGCCCTCGAAACAAACACCGCAAATGTCCATGGACACGTCAGAGATCGGCGTGTCCATAGATATGCTAGAGGAGGAAGTCATCCATCATTATTCTTCAAATTTTCACTATTTGTCCATCCCGTTCGGCTAGGCATTTTATCAAACACTTCTTGTGCACTTCTGTACGCGGACACACACGCACCCAAGCAGCTGGATGCATTCCGTGCATGTACACTCTCGTGAGAATGTTGGCCTACCGGCGGTGTGCTAGCTTGCCCACTTACGGTGACGTCGCCGGAGCCGCGGCCACATCACTGTCATAGAATGATGGGTCGCCGGAGCCGTTGTGAAGGGCTGACACGAGCAAAGCTAGTACACAAGCTGCTAGATGTATCCGTGCATGCACGCTGCACGGGTAGGGCAGTCGTTGGTGGAGGTGGAGCCGGAGCCGCCGGTGATGGTGAGGGCCGCCGAGCCTGCCTCTGCCATACGTAGGTTGATGTTGTACTCCGTGAGGTCCACTCCAGAGCGAGCGACGTCGAACGGGAGGAGGGGCATTGTGTCCCCCAAGATGGTGCGGATGGTGTCGAAGCGGCCATCGAGTCCGTGAAGGAACAACATGGTGAGGTCCGGATCAGAGACCGGGTTGCCGTGTCGGCGAGGCCATCCGCAAGGTTCTTGAGGCGGCAGGCCTAGTCGGAGATGGTGAGATCCCCTTGCTTGAGATTGCCTTACTGGCGGGTGAGATGGAGGTAGAGGGCACCTTGGTTCGTGAGGAACTAGTCGCGGATGCGTTTCCACGCCGTGTAGGTGTTGGTGGCGCCGCCCATGTTGAGCTCGAGCAGGAAGTCGGCGAGGGTGAAGTAAATCCAGAGAATGAGCCGGTTGTCGACGGCGAGCCAGGACGCATTGGGGTTGGGAGGAGGCGGCTGCTGGACATGGTCCTCGACGCGGTATTGCAGCAGTACATAGGTAAAGAAAGTTTCCCACTTGATGTAATTGTGCTCGGCAGGGTCAAGTTTGAAGCGGATGTGGTTTTTTTTCTGCGAATACACAAAGCCTGCGTATCATTCATTAAAAGGGAGGGGAATAGAATTACAAAGAGGTAGGGTGAGGGCATTAGGGTACAGCGTACACAGGATAGGCGAGGACCCTAGTGCGAGCATGAGGGAAAGACGGGTGTGCTCAGCCCCGAGACATCACAAGATAGTTACGGCAATAGAGCGGCTAGTCCATTGGCCCCTGCCTTGGCCCAAGCACGAGCTTCCTCCTGGATGTCATGCAATAGTCTGGAGGTGAAGGGGGTGGTGCCATCAAAGACACAAGAGTTCCGGTGTTTCCAGATGAGCCATGCAGCTAAGATGATGATCGAGGCGGTGCCTTTCCGCAGCGCTGCCGGTGCCGCAGCTGTTGTGTCGTGCCACCAGTCCAAGAAGTGGACATCAGAGGTAGGGGCTAGGGCGTGATGGTGGCACCATGAAAAACAGTCATGCCAGACCTGGCGCGAGAATGGGCAGGCAACAAGGATGTGCTCCATAGTCTCCATCTCCTGATCGCATAGGACACAGGCGGCGTGGTGCGGGAGGCCATGTCTGGCCAGTCGAGCCGCCGTCCAACACCTGACTTGGAGAGCAAGCCAAGCGAAGAATTTCACCCGCAATGGCGCCCAGGACCGCCAGGTGAGCTTCCAGTGCGGAGCGCGCACGGAGCCGGCGAAGAGAGCCATGTAGCAAGATTTGGCGGTGTAGGTGCCGTTTTCGGTCCAGCGCCACAGAAGGCGGTCCGGCTGATCGATGAGCGTAAGGGGTTGCAGCCGGCGCCACAACTCGACGTACTCCACCGTTGCATGGGGCGTAAGGGCCGCCTGGATATGCCTGATCCAAGCGCGACCGGCAAGGCCCTCAGCTACGGTACATGCCCGGCGACAACGTCGGGGCACGAGAGGGACGAGGTGCGGAGCAAAATCAGCGACGCATTGGCCATGGAGCCAACGGTCCTCCCAGAAGAGACATGAGCGGCCATCTCCGAGGCGCCAGAATGTGGATGCACGAAAGATGGCGTTGGAGATGTGACCATTGTGGAAATTGTGGAGAGGGTCCGCCGGGGGTGCAGCTGCAAGAGGGACGGTGAGCATGGAGGCGGAAGAGGTAGTGGAGGAGAGGAGAGAAGGAGAGGTCCCTGGAGGTGAGGACTGGGGAGCGGACGAGCCGACGGCTGCCTCGGGGAAGGAAAGCTCGCTGAAGATGTCCTCGAAACCCATGACGACTGATACCAAGCTAGAGGAAGAAGTAGACGCATTGTACTATTGTATTAGCTGTGTTATAGAGGTGATATAGATATAAGGCAACCCTAACTACTCCGGTCAATTAATGTAGGCCGAGGCCATGACCGAGCGTGGGCGTGTGAGATTCTACAATCTAGAAAATACAATACAACAAGGGTACATACAATATGGATATATGTACAACACGTTAACAATGCGGACTCACAGACGGGTCCAAACCCCGTAAAGCATCCCAGATTTGCTACCACTTTACCATAAAGACATTTACAGGATATCGTCGAATGGCAAAAAATATCTAGACTCCTTCAAAGGACATATACGGATGACTTGAGAGTCCTGCGTTAAAGATGCCCTAGATAGGGCATAGCCGCATAGGTGCTACTCACGGTATTTTCCTGCTAGAGTATGAACATGAGCAAAGCAGAAGCTGAGTTCACAGGATCAACAATATGCATAATCTTGCTTCACAGAATCACAATATTTGTATTGCCACTTTTCCTATTTCACTGAATTTTTTCATCATTAAAGTGACGATCGCTTTAGTTACTCACCACAAAGCCAAGTTTCATGAAAAGAGCAAAAGGCGCCCATGCATCTGTGCTGTACGCGGAATGGCTGGAGAGGAACCAAATGCAGGGGAACAAGGCCGCCCAATTAAAGAGGTCGCCAAAATAAAAGCACTGGTTAACCAACACTTAGCATATACTCCTACTACAGTATTTAGACTCTAGCTTTGTTTTTCTGGTTATATTTCCGAATTCTGACCAGCAGCTGCTATAGCTGCCTTGTTCAGTTGCATTGCCTTTCGCGAACCAACCTGTGATTGGATGGTTAGAGGGACTGTGATCTCCTCAGCCTATCAGGGTTCAAATCCTGATGCTCGCATTTATTTCTGGATTTATTTCAGGATTTTCGGTGATGCGCATTCAGTGGGAGGAGACGTTCCCGTCGATGACAAGGCGTCTGCGGTGACTTCGTAAATCTCAAGATGATATGCCGGCTCAGTCTTTCGGAGGTGCTCATAGGGGTAGGAAGTACGTGTGTGCGTTCATAGGGGTGAGTGTATGCACGTGTATATGAGCGCGTGTGTCTGTACTGATGTTTAAAAAAAGTTGCATTACCTTCCAACAGCTTAGGCCCCGCTTGGATAGTCGTTTTTGCTTTCCGCGTGTATTAGGGTACAGTTATATCTTACCAGTCACCAACGAAATCCCCTTGAAAAAAATACGGACCTCTGGAGATGCTAATCTCTAAGGCTGCGCTTGGAAGCAGTGTAATCAAATACAGACGTATATATTTTACACGCGTAACTTATCGGTCACTAGCAGATTTCCAGTCGGAAACAAAACGATGGACATAGGTCTGTATTTTTTTACAGAGGTATTTGAGACTAAAACGGTAATCCAAACAAAGCTTAGCGGGGGTATTACGGGTGTAAACGAAGAAACGATCATTTCGGGTTGCGCCTAAACGACCAACCAAGTGCGCTTTTCCAGCTGGAGGGGAAATACGATTCAGAGCCGCATTTTACACTGGTTTGCCCTCAAAAACGGCCATCCAAGCGAGGCCTTATTAGTTCCATCGGGACCAGGACGTACTGATGTTTTGATGTCACTAATGTCAGGATAAAAGTGACGATTTGTATGATTTCTTCAAAAGAGAAGTGACACCTTTTCAGATTCTTGTGCCTCGACACTCGAAATTATACCCCGGTTATGCTTATCCATAAACCATAGCATGACATTGATCCTATCCTTAAGTATATCGAACCACCAAGCATTCGCTCTCAAGTAACTTGATGTTAGTACCCCGCAAAAAAACAACTTGATGTTAGTGTTGTAGTGCATGATTGCACTCAAATCTGTACCCCACAAAATGTCAAGTACTTATCAAGTTTAGTTTTTGGCGTTCGGATTCTGTTTGCCATTATATTTTAATATCAGATATTTTTGGTTCCTAGGTCTAGGCGCACCCTATATGTTTTTAAAATATTAAAAAATCCAAAACATTTTTGGAGCCAACATGGCTTCGGTGTTCTACTCACATACGAAGTTTCGCAAAGAAATGACTTTGGCGTTCTTCTGAAAAAAAAGAACTCCACAAATTCAAAAACCTTGAATAGTACTCTCTTCGTCCTATAATAAAATATAAGATTGTTTTAATGGACTAGGGTCTAGGTGCGCCCCAATTAAGTTTTCTTATAAATAATAACAATAACAATAGGAAAAAGCTTCTCTTCAACCGACGGATCGGTGCGTTCCATCCGCCTCCTTCTACGCGGGCCACGTGTCCTCTGAGCCCCACGCCATACCTTCTTATCTCCAGAAAGGTCCACTGCATCACATCTTATCTTCTCGCTCTACTCGTTCATCTTCGTTGTTGGATCTCGAGCGCTTGCCATGCTCCGCCGCCGCCTCACGGGTGAGAAGCCCCGCCCGCCTCCTCTTCTTCTTCATCTCCTCCTCTTCCTCTCTCCTCCCTCTCCTCTAACCTTGCAGCCCCTCCCCAACTAGTGTATCGTCGCCGGTGGGCATGCCGATAACCAGGCCTCCGTCAGCCATGCCCCTCCTCTTCTTCTACTGCCTCCATCCTGCCCAAGTTCCTCCTCCGCCGCATCTCAAACAAGATCTTGAGCCGCGTCTGCCATCCTCGGAGCACCAGCATCCGCGCCCGTCGTCGTCCCGCTGCTCGGGGGAGCACCGACATGGACAACCATGGCTGCCACCTCCTCGAGCTCGGTTTTCCTGCAACAAGTTTTCTGCAACAACGGTGCTTCTACAACCCCAGCAGCCACGGAGTGGCGGCACTACTGCTCTGTTGCGGTCGGCGGCGACGTGCTTCACGCATGCAACATGCTAGTTATTTCTGCAACACAGCCGTTGTTTCGGGAATTGTTTCTGCAACCCAGCCGTTGTTTTAGGAATTGTTTCTGCAATCTCCAAATTTTTGCAGCATGGTAGTTGTTTCTGCAACGCAGTCGTTGTTTCAGGAATTGTTTCTGCAACGCGATTGTTGTTTCAGGAATTGTTTCTGCAAGGCGACCGATGTTTCTGCAACTGGTTTGCTGTTTCAGAAATTAATGTGTCGGGAAGGCGACGCGGGCGTGCGAGGAGTTAGATCGCACGGCTCGCGCGCGGAGATCTGACGACTGTCGAGGTGGTGGATGTTTACTAGACATCTACCGGCGGACGCGTAGCGGCTCCCATAACAATAACAATAGTCAAATATTTCTAAAACCTTTTTTATAACGAAGATGGTCTTGTGTTATTATACCCAAAAAACAAATGAGAAAGTAATAAAAAACTATAGATCATTGTTTTTTTCTTTAAAATTATGTAAGAACACACACACACACACACTATATTCTAGACATGTTAGTGTGGTTTTAATGGAAACAAAAATAGGAAAAGTTGTAAGGGCGATTAATTGTTCTAGAAATCATGAGATTTTTTGATAAATGGTGATTTTATTAACTCATAATGTAGCATCATCTAGGGATACAAAGCATAATGAGAATACACCCAACCTCCGCATTATTAAGATACACACATAAGTCACAAACACGTACACACATGGAAAATAAAAACACGTTGATAACAATAAAATCATAGTAGACCAAAAACATGCCTAAGGCAAGCAAGGTGTGAGACCTATCCTATTGACTATGCCGCCATCATGAGTTTTTTCATGAATAACTAGAAACTATCCATGAGTTATCTCAATACCTGGCCAAATACTTCTTCAGTTTTCCATCTTAAATATCTGAAATGTTATGTATTTTCTCAAATATATCTTAGTTTCAGGTTGTTTTGGATTTAAATGTGCAGAGCTACTGCCACATCATTATCCATACCATTTCGATTGTGGCGAGGATCACTTGTCCTGTTTGGAAGTTTGGAGATCGAAACTAGGGGGCCATCTTCATCATTTGCCTGATTTTTATAAAAAATACAGTTGACTTTTCTAGGCCATTGGTTTGAAATTCAAGGGATGGTGTGCATCTTCCACCTCCACCTTTTTTCTCCCTCACCCCATCCATACCATCGCCCGAACCGCCAGCTGATGAGTCCATTTTGCATCACTTTTTACCCCTCGTTTTAGCATCATCGTCACAGGATTTCACAAATTTGCCGCGTCTACGCATCGTTTTTGCCCGACTTCGCCAGGTTCATGAAGGAGAAGGACATTTTCAGCATTGATGAGAAAACACCTATTTCTGGGTGAAAATCACACTATTTGACATCATAGTAACATTCCAACCAAAGAAAAGATCATGTGGGAAGAAAACTAGCCACCCCAAGCCTTTGAGACAAAGATGGCATGTGGTACGAGCATCGCCCTCTCTTACCGTCCCTCGTACCGCACAGCGCCGCCTCCTCCTAGTCAACTATTTCACCCGGTATGTTTTTTACTAGTATGTTTGTTACTAGAGGTGAGAACCACGAGACAGAAGCATAAAACCTCACCTTCATATGTTTGTTACATTATCCATGTTACATGTTTTCGTATGTTTGTTCCTAGTATGTTTTCATAGATTCACCACTAGCATGTTTGTTACCAAATTCATCACTAGTATGTTTGTTACTAGTGGTGAATCTGGACTTCCTGGGAGCACATTAGCCTTACTGTAGATTCCACCACTATATTGTTATCCTTTAGCCTTACTGTAGTTTCCACCACTCTATTGTTATTTATTACTTTTCTAGCGTACTTCAATTCTCATTTAGACATACTTGTGTTATTGACACTTTTCCAATAAACATGTAACATATATTCACCACTAGTATGTTCGTTAGTAGTTGTGAATTTGGACTCCATGAAAACGCTTTAGCCCTACTTTATTTACCATCACTCTCTTGTTATTTATTACCTTTGTAGCGTACTTTAATTCTCATTTAGACACACTTGCGGTATTGACACTTTCCAATAAACCTCAACAAGAGAAAAAGACCATTTCATAAGCTCCATGTGGGATCGACATTCTTACTTCGAACAGGCTACAACTGTACTATGTGCATTTGTAGGACATCAAGCTTTTTCAGGCACCATTGCTAGCGAGCTAAGCGTCTTTGGTCGTGATTTAAGTTTTGATTTATTTTATGTGCTACGTTGTTTTGCAGGTTCTGAGCAAACATGGCCGAGTTTGAACATTTGTATCAACTCGCCACAATAATGCCCTGGGGATTGCCTATTAAAGAAATCTTTAGATATTTAGACCCGAGACCCAATGGTGAAACTTAAAAAATTAATCCAAATTTACTGGTGATGGTATGGAGGATATGTACCAACATGTATATAAGCCCAATGAGGATGTGATTGACTCATCATCAATCTAACTCGTAGCCTCCCCCTATGCCTTCTCTAGAAAAACTCATCTACAAGATCAAGAAGGTGCCAGCTTTGATGGCATCAAAAGAACGCCATAGTCATCTCCTCCAGTGAGAAGGGATCCTCCTCAAGCTCTTTACCAAGAAAGATCACACCATTTACTGAATGGGAGGACATGGTCCCAAAAAATTTAGGAGGATCTCTGATGTATGAGCAACAATGAGGAGAACTCGGAGGACAAGAAGGAAGAGAAGGAAAAGAAGGAAGGGGACTACCCTCCAAACCCCTGCTTATATAACCAGCAAGGATCACTTCTGAAATCTCATCTATTGCCTTTATCTCTCAAATATGAGAAGAAAACACTAACTCCATATAAGATTGAGGAAAGAATTGACGAACTTGAAGCAATATCTAAAGCTTGTGTTCGTACTATTGGAGATGGTACTGACGCCTACTGGATGATGAGTAAAGACCTTGAAAAATACCTCATTAAGCTTATCCTTGAGTTATGTAGAGACTCCAAATTTCTCATGAAAGTTATTTCCAAACAACAAGAGGAAGTCATGATGATTTTTGCTCGCTTCAAGGGTATGTTCAGTGCATGCAAGCGAAGAAAGACAAAAAGTACGCAGAGGATGATAAGGAAGAAGCACTAGTTGAGCCCAATGAAAATTAGGTATTAGGATCCTGCCGGCTTGATTTCAAGCTTGAGGGATATTGGCAAAAAACTTTGTATCATTATTACTTTGCATGTTTACGTTTTTGAAAGCTGAGTTAATTATTTTTAGTTTGCATATAAATTGTGTTGTTAGCTCCTTATGAGCAGGGAAATAATTACTTATTCGATGAAGAGTGAATTGTGATGATGGATGATGGTATTGTGACGATATGGTATTTTTGCAAGATGTATTAATTACGGTGAAGGTTATTGTATTTCTTACTTTCCAATGACTATAGGTCTTCCACACCACCAATGTCGATTACTAAGTGTAAGTTATTAATCCTATGTATAATTACTCTATAGAAATAAACAAAATAACAAGAAGAATAGTAGTAAAAATAAAAGCCAAGCCATCCATACTTTACTTTGGAATTAGCACTTAACTTGATCATTTTTATTCCGCCCATGACCATCGAACATGCTTAGCTTTCATGGTCACAAGTAAAACAGTGAACGACTGCGTCGTCAGAATTTAAGCTTATTGGGCATGTTGTGAGGAAATGAAAATGATCAGTCGGAGTGTTTGATATATCTCCAATGTATCTATATTTTTTTACTGTTCCATGCTATTATATTATCTGTTTTGTATGTTTCATATGCATTATTATGCTATTTTATATTATTTTTGGGACTAACCTCTTAACCTAGAGCCCAATGCCAGTTTCTATTTTTTCCTTGTTTTAGAGTTTCGCAGAAAAGGAATATAAAACGGAGTCCAAACGGAATAAAACTTTCGCGATGTTTTTTCTTGGACCAGAAGACATCCAGAGGACCTGGAGTGCAAGTCAGAGAAGCCACGAGGCGGCCATAAGGACGGAGGGCGCGCCCCCACCCTTATGGACCCCTCGTGACTCCACTGACATGTTTCTTCCACCTATATATTCTCAAATATTCCTAAACGAACCAGGAGAGCCACGAAAACACTTTTCCACCGCCGCAACCTTCTATACCCGTGAGATCCCATATAGGGGCCTTTTCCGGCGTCCTGCCGGAGGGGGATTCAATCATGGAGGGCTTCTGCATCAATACCATTGCCTCTCCGATGAAGCGTGAGTAGTTTACCACAGACCTACCGGTCCATAGCTAGTAGCTAGATGGCTTCTTCTCTCTCTTCGATTCTCAATACCATGTTCTCCTCGATGTTCTTGGAGATCTATTCGATGTAATACTCTTTTGTGGTGTGTTTGCCGAGATCCGATGAATTGTGGATTTATGATCAGCTTATCTATGAATATTATTTGAATCTCCTCTGAATTCTTATATGCATGATTTGATATCTTTTCAAGTCTCTTCGAACTATCGATTTGGTTTGGCCAACTAGATTGGTTTTTCTCGCAATAGGAGAAGTGCTTAGCTTTGGGTTTAGTCTTGCGGTGCTTGATCCTAGTGACAGAAGGGGAACCGACACATATTGTATTATTGCCATCGAGGATAACAAGATGGGGTTTTCATCATATTGCTTGAGTTTATCCCGCTACATCATGTAATCTTACTTAATGTGTTACTCTGTTCTATGAACTTAATACTCTAGATGCAGGCAGGAGTCGGTCGATGTGTGGAGTAATAGTAGTAGATGCAGACAGGAGTCGGTCTACTTGATACCGACGCGATGCCTATATTATGATCATTGCCTTAGATATCGTCATAACTTTGAACTTTTCTATCAATTGCTCGGCAGTAATTTGTTTACCCACTGTAATATTTTCTATCTTGAGAGAAGCCTGTAGTGAAACCTATGGCCCCGGGACTATTTTCCATCATATAAGTTTCCGATCTACTGTTTTAGTTTCCTATTTACTTTCTTTAGTTTCCGTTCCATAAAACAAAAATATTAATTTACTATTTATCCATCTCTATCAGATCTCACTTTGCAAATAACCTTGAAGGGATTGACAACCCCTTTATCGCGTTGGGTGCAAGTTAGTTTGTTTGTGCAGGTATTCGGTGACTTGAGCGTTGTCTCCTACTGGATTGATACCTTGGTTCTCAAAACTGTGGGAAATACTTCTCTACTTTGCTGCATCACCCTTTCCTCTTCAAGGGAAAACCCAACACAAGCTCAACAAGTAGCAGGAAGAATTTCTGGTGCCATTGCCGGGGAGATCTATGCCAAGCCAAGACATACCAAGTACCCATCATAAACTCTCATCCCTTGCATTACATTATTCGCCATTCGCCTCTCGTTTTCTTTTCCCCCACTTCTAAAACGATTTTCGAAAAGATTTGCCTTTTCTTCGTCCCTCGTCCGTTCGTCTTCTTCGTTTGCCTTTTGGTTGCTCGTCTGCTAGATCCGTTTGCCGTCATCATGTCTAAAATTGGGGAAGTGATCGTTGAAAGTTTTGAGGATAAACTTGATCTTTGGATCATGAAACTGAAATACCTCCTGATTACAAAACCAAAAGTTTTCGTGTGGGGGATGGTAATATTATTGGAAAAAGTGTCATCCAAGAATTCTTTGATTGTACGGGACCCATGCCTATTAATAAAAAGACCTATCCTTCTTGAGACAAATTGTTATCCAGATGCTATTGTTATGCTTGTTGAGAAATTAGAAAGAAAATTTGTGCATCTCCATCCTGCTTTGCAAAAGGTGTTTTATGAACTTCCCAATATTAATCATCCAATAGCTAAACAATTGCCACTATTATCCTTATGCGTGAATTTGATTTTATAATACAAGAATCTAGGGATATTTTTTCTTTCTATAAAAAGGATGTTGAACACCCTCCAATTATAGATATCCTCCATGATAAATAAACCATGCGTAGTTTGGAATCTAGATGTTATCAATCTTATAGTGAAAATCTTAGAAGGAGAGTTCCCCATTCAGAAACTTCCCAATCTTTGCATCTTGAGGCTTTTGAAGAGTTTGATTGGATTACTGATGACCCACAAGTATAGGGGATCTATCGTAGTCCTTTTGATAAGTAAGAGTGTCGAACCCAGCGAGGAGCAGAAGGAAATGACATGCGGTTTTCAGTAAGGTATTCTCCGCAAGCACTAAAATTATCGGTAATAGATAGTTTTGTGATAAGGTAATTTGTAACGGGTAACAAGTAACAAAAGTAAATAAGGTGCATCAAGATGGCCCAATCCTTTTTGTAGCAAAGGACAAGCCTGGAAAAACTCTTATATAAAGGAAAGCGCTCCTGAGGACACATGGGAATTATCGTCAAGCTAGTTTTCATCACGCTCATATGATTCGCGTTCGTTACTTTGATAATTTGATATGTGGGTGGACCGGTGCTTGGGTACTGCCCTTCCTTGGACAAGCATCCCACTTATGATTAACCCCTCTTGCAAGCATCCGCAACTACAAAAGAAGCATTAAGGTAAACCTAACCATAGCATGAAACACGTGGATCCAAATCAGCCCCTTACGAAGCAACACATAAACTAGGGTTTAAGCTTCTGTCACTCTAGCAACCCATCATCTACTTATTGCTTCCCAATGCCTTCCCCTAGGCCCAAACAATGGTGAAGTGTCATGTAGTCGACGTTCACATGACACCACTACAGGAAAGACAACATACATCTCATCAAAATATCGAACGAATACCAAATTCACATGACTACTTATAGAAAGACTTCTCTCATGTCCTCAGGAACAAACGTAACTACTCGCAAATCATATTCATGTTCATAATCAGAGGAGTATTAATATGCATAAATGATCTGAACATATGATATTCCACCGAATAAACCAACTAGCATCAACTACAAGGAGTAATCAACACTACTAGCAACCCACATGTACCAATCTGAGGTTTTGAGACAAAGATTGGATACAAGAGATGAACTAGGGTTTGAGATGATGTGGTGCTGGTGAAGATGTTGATGTAGATTGGCCCCCTCCCGACGAGAGGATCGATGGTGATGACGATGGTGATGATTTCCCTCTCCCGGAGGGATGCTTCCCCGACAGAACAGCTCCGCCGGAGCTCTAGATTGGTTCCGCCTCGTGGCGGCGGTGCTTCGTCCTAAAAGCTTGATTATGATTTTTTTTTCCGAGCAAAAGACTTCATATAGCCAAAGATGGGCACCGGAGGCCTGCCAGGGGGCCCACGAGACAGGGGGATAGGGCGCGCCCCCACCATCCTGGATGGTGGGTGGCCCGCTCTGGTGCTTTCTTTCTCCCTCTTCGTGTAAACCTTGTAAAATAAGAGAGAATATGCATAAGTATTGTGACATAATGTGTAATAACAGCCCATAATGCAATAAATATCGATATAAAAGCATGATGCAAAATGGACATATCAACTCCCCTAAGCTTAGACCTCGCTTGTCCTCAAGCGGAAGCCGATATTGAAAAATATGTCCACATGTTTAGAGACAGAGGTGTCGATAAAATAAAATACAGACATGAGGGCATCATGATCATTCTTAGAACAACAACATATATATATACTGTCATATGATTTCTTATGCTAAAGTAACAATTTTATTCACAATGTAAAGTATGAATCAGAAACTTCTTTGAAAACTAACAAACTATAATCTCAGTCATTGAAGCAATTGCACTTTATCATAACATCGAAAAGAGTCAATATAAGAGCTTTTGATATGTCCATTTTGCATCATGCTTTTATATCGATATTTATTGCATTATGGGCTGTTATTACAAATTATGTCACAATACTTATGCCTATTCTCTCTTATTTTACAAGGTTTATATAAAGAGGGAGAATGCCGGCAGCTGGGATTCTGGGTTGGAAAAGAGCAAATATTAGAGACCTATTCTGCACATCTCCAAAAGTCCCAAAACTTAACGGAAGTCATTTTCAGAATATATAATAAATACTAAGCGCAAGAGGTTCACCAGGGGGGCCACACCCTGCCCACGAGGGTGGGGGCGCGCCCACCCCCACCCTACCCCCTGGGCACGCCCCCTACCTCGTGGGCCCCCTAGTGGCCCTCCAATGCCCATCTTTTGTTATATGGAGTCTTTCGATGAGGAAAAAATTATAAGCCATCTTTCTGGACGAGACTCCGCCGCCACGAGGCGGAACCTTGGCGGAACCAATCTAGGGCTCCGGCGGAGCTGTTCTGCCGGGGAAACTTCCCTATGGAAGGGGGAAATCATCGCCATCGTCATCACCAACGCTCCTCTCATCGGGAGAGGGCAATCTCCATCAACATCTTCACTAGCACCATCTCCTCTCAAAACCCTAGTTCATCTCTTGTATCCAATTCTTGTCTCCAAGTCCGGGATTGGTACCTGTGGGTTGCTAGTAGTGTTAATTACTCCTTGTAGTTGATGCTAGTTGGTTTATTTGGTGGAAGATCATATGTTCAGATCCTATATGCATATTAATACTCCTCTGATTATGAACATGAATATGCTTTGTGAGTAGTTACTTTTGTTCCTGAGGACATGGGAGAAGTCTTGCTAGTAGTAGTCATGTGAATTTGGTATTCGTTCGATATTTTGATGAGATGTATGTTGTCTCTCCTCTAAGTGGTGTTATGTGAACGTTGACTACATGACACTTCACCATTATTTGGGCCTAGAGGAAGGCATTGGGAAGTACTCCCTCCGTTCGGAATTACTTGTCTCGGAAATGGATGTATCTAGAACTAAAATATGTCTAGATACATCCACTTCCGTGACAAGTAATTCCGAATGGAGGGAGTAATAAGTAGATGATGGGTTGCTAGAGTGACAGAAGCTTAAACCCTAGTTTATGCGTTGCTTCGTAAGGGGCTGATTTGGATCCATATGTTTCATGCTATGGTTAGGTTTACCTTAATACTTTTGTTGTAGTTGCGGATGCTTGCAATAGAGGTTAATCATAAGTGGGATGCTTGTCCAAGTAAGGACAACACCCAAGCACCGGTCCACCCACATACCAAATTATCAAAGTACCAAACGCGAATCATATGATCGTGATAAAATCTAGCTTGATGATACTCCCATGTGTCCTCAGGAGCGCTTTTCTCTATATAAGAGTTTGTCCAGGCTTGTCCTTTGCTACAAAAAGGATTGGGCCACCTTGCTGCACTTTATTTACTTTTGTTACTTGTTGCTCGTTACCAATTATCTTATCACAAAACTGTCTCTTACCTATAATTTCAGTGCTTGCAGAGAATACCTTGCTGAAAACCGCTTATCATTTCCTACTGCTCCTCGTTGGGTTCGACACTCTTTCTTATCGAAAGTACTATGATAGATCCCCTATACTTGTGGGTCATCAAGACTCTTTTCTGGTGCTGTTGCCGGGGAGTGAAGTGCCTTTGGTAGGTGGGAATTTGGTAACGAAAAATTTATATAGTGTGCTGAAATTTACTGTCACTTGTTACTATGGAAAGTAATTCTCTGAGGGGCTTGTTCGGGTTATCTTCAACCCGACCAGTAGAGCAAAGAGTTGCTCCTCAACCTACTGAAACTACTGAAAATGAAAATGTCTGCTTTGAAATTCCTTCGGGTATGTTAGAAAAACTGCTAGCTAATCCTTTTGCAGGAGATGGAACAAAGCATCCTGATGAGCACCTAATATATGTGGATGAAGTTTGTGGATTATTTAAGGTTGCAGGTGTGCCCGGAGATGTTATTAAGAAGAAGGTCTTCCCTTTATCTTTAGAGGGAGACGCGTTGACATGGTATCGGCTATGTGATGATATGGGGTCATGGAACTACAAACGACTGAAATTGGAATTTCATCAAAAGTTTTATCCTATGCATCTTGTTCATCATGATCGCAATTATATATATAATTTTTGGCCTCACGAAGGAGAAAGCATCGCTCAAGCTTGGGGGAGGCTTAAATCAATGTTATATTCATGCCTCAATCATGAGCTCTCAAGAGAAATGATTATTCAAAATTGATATGCTCGGCTTTATGATAACAATCGTGCCATGCTCGATACTTCTTGTGCTGGCTCTTTTATGATGAAGACTATTGAATTCAAATGGGATTTATTGGAAAGAATTAAACGCAACTCTGAAGATTGGGACCTCGACGAAGGTAAGGAGTCAGGTATGACACCTAAGTATGATTGTGTTAAATCTTTTATGGATACCGATGTTTTCCGTAAATTTAGCACCAAATATGGACTTGACTCTGAAATAGTAGCTTCTTTCTGTGAATCTTTTGCTACTCATGTTGATCTCCCTAGGGAGAAGTGGTTTAAATATCATCCTCCCATCAAAGTAAAAGTAGCTGCACCTATTAAAGTTGAAGAAAAGACTATCACTTATAATGATCCTGTTGTTCCTACTTCTTATGTTGATAAACCACCTTTTCCTGTTAGGATAAAAGATCATGCTAAAGCTTCAACTGTGGTTCGTAAAAGCAATATTAGAACTTATACACCTCCTAAGCAAGTTAAAGTTGAACCTAATATTGCTATTTTTAAAGATCTCTTGGCTGATAATATTGATGGGCATGTTATTTATTTCTGTGATGAAACTGCTAGAATTGCTAAACCTTGTGCTAAAGATAAACCTAGACCTGTGGTAGGCATGCCTGTTATTTCTGTTAAAATAGGAGATCATTGTTATCATGGCTTATGTGATATGGGTGCTAGTGCTAGTGCAATACCCATTGACTTATACAGAGAAATTATGAATGATATTGCACCTGCTGAGTTAGAAAATATTGATGTCACAATTAAACTTGCCAATAGAGATACTATTTCACCAATGGGAATTGTTAGAGATGTTGAAGTCTTGTGTGGGAAAACTATATATCCTGCTGTTTTTCTTGTTCTTGGCTCCCCACAAGATAGATTTTGTCCCATTATTTTTGGTAGACCCTTCTTGAACACTGTTAATGCTAAGATAGACTGCAACAAGGATGTTATTACTATTGGTTTAGGTGATATGTCTCACAAGTTCAACTTTTCTAAATTTAGTAGACAACACCATGAAGAGGATTCCCTAGTAAAGATGAAATTATTGGTCTTGCTTCTATTGCCGTACCTCCTAGTGATCCTTTAGAACAATATTTGCTAGACCATGAAAATGATATGTTTATGAATGAAAGAAGGGAAATAGATGAAGTATTCTTTAAATAGGAACGCATCTTGAAACACAATTTGCATGTTGAAATCCTAGGGGATCCTCCTCCACCCAAGGGTGATCCCGTGTTTGAGCTCAAACCGTTACCTGATACTCTTAAATATGCTTATCTTGATGAGAAAAAGATATATCCTGTTATTATTAGTCCTAACCTTTCAGAGCATGAAGAAGAGAGATTACTGAAAACTCTGAAGAAGCACCGTGCTGCTATTGGATATACTCTTGATGATCTTAAGGGCATTAGTCCCACTCTGTGTTAACACAAAATAAATTTGGAGGAAGATGCCAAACCAGTTCGTGATCATCAACGACGGCTGAATCCTAAGATGAAGGAAGTGGTAAGAAAGGAAATACTAAAGCTTCTTGAGGCAGCTATAATTTATCCTGTTGCTAATAGTCAGTGGGTAATTCATGTCCATTGTGTCCCTAAGAAGGGAGCTGTCGTTCCTAATGATAAAGATGAGTTGATCGCGCAAAGGATTATTATAGGTTATAGGATGGTAATTGATTTCCGCAAATTAAATAAAGCTACTAAAAAAGATCATTACCCCTTACCTTTTATCGATCAAATGCTAGAAAGATTATACAAACATACACATTTTTGCTTTCTAGATGGTTATTCTGGTTTCTCTCAAATACCTGTGTTAGCCAATGATCAATCAAATACTACTTTTACTTGCCCTTTTGGTACTTTTGCTTATAGACGTGTGCCTTTTGGTTTATGTAATGCACCTGCTACCTTTCAAAGATGCATGATGGCTATATTCTCTGACATTTGTGAAAAGATTTGTGAGGTTTTCATGGACGATTTCTCCGTCTATGGATCCTCTTTTGATGATTGCTTAAGCAACCTTGATCGAGTTTTGCAGAGATGTGAAGAAACTAATCTTGTCTTGAATTGGGAAAAGTGCCACTTTATGGTTAATGTGAAGGAAATATGCCCTAGAGGCAATAATAAAGTTATTATTTATTTCCTTATATCATGATAAATGTTTATTATTCATGCTAGAGTTGTATTAACCGGAAACATAATACATGTGTGAATACATAGACAAACAGAGTGTCACTAGTATGCCTCTACTAGACTAGCTCATTAATCAAAGATGGTTATGTTTCCTAACCATGGACAAAGAGTTGTTATTTGATTAACGGGATCACATCATTAGGTGAATGATCTGATTGACATGACCCATTCCATTAGCTTAGCACCCGATCATTTAGTATGTTGCTATTGCTTTCTTCATGACTTATACATGTTCCTATGACTATGAGATTATGCAACTCCCGTTTACCGGAGGAACACTTTGTGTGCGACCAAACGTCACAACGTAACTGGGTGATTATAAAGGTGCTCTACAGGTGTCTCCAAAGGTACATGTTGGGTTGGCGTATTTCGAGATTAGGATTTGTCACTCCGATTGTCGGAGAGGTATCTCTGGGCCCTCTCGGTAATGCACATCACATAAGCCTTGCAAGCATTGCAACTAATGAGTTAGTTGTGAGATGATGTATTACGGAACGAGTAAAGAGACTTGTCGGTAACGAGATTGAACTAGGTATTAAGATACTGACGATCGAATCTCGGGCAAGTAACATACCGATGACAAAGGGAACAACGTATGTTGTTATGCGGTCTGACGATAAAGATCTTCATAGAATATGTAGGAGCCAATATGAGCATCCAGGTTCCGCTATTGGTTATTGACCAGAGACGTGTCTCGGTCATGTCTACATTGTTCTCGAACCCGTAGGGTCCGCACGCTTAAGGTTTCGATGACAGTTATATTATGAGTTCATGAGTTTTGATGTACCGAAGGAGTTCGGAGTCCCGGATGGGATCGGGGACATGATGAGGAGTCTCGAAATGGTCGAGACATAAAGATTGATATATTGGAAGCCTATATTTGGATATCGGAAGTGTTCCGGGTGAAATCGGGATTTTACCGGAGCACCGGGAGGTTACCGGAACCTCCCGGGAGCCATATGGGCCTTAGTGGGCCTTAGTGGAAGAGAGGAGAGGTGGCCAGGGCTGGGCCGCGCGCCCCTCCCCCCTAGTCCGAATAGGACAAGGAGAGGGGGGCGGCGCCCCCCTTCCTTCTCTCTCTCCTCTTTCCCCCCTCCCGAATCCTATTCCAACTAGGAAGGGGGGGGGAATCCTACTCCCGGAGGGAGTAGGACTCCTCCTGGCGCGCCCTCTCCTGGCCGGCCGCACCCCCTTTGATCCTTTATATACGGAGGTAGGGGGCACCCCTAGAGACACAAGTTGATCCACGTGATCATATTCCTAGCCGTGTGCGGTGCCCCCTTCCACCATAGTCCTCGATAATATTGTAGCGGTGCTTAGGCGAAGCCCTGCGGTGGTAGTACATCAAGATCGTCACCACGCCGTCGTGCTGACGGAACTCTTCCCCGACACTTTGCTGGATCGGAGTCCGGGGATCGTCATCGAGCTGAACGTGTGCTAGAACTCGGAGGTGTCGTAGTTTCGGTACTTGATCGGTCGGGCCATGAAGACGTATGACTACATCAACCATGTTGTGCTAACGCTTTCGTTGTCGATCTACAAGGGTACGTAGATCACACTCTCCCCTCTCGTTGCTATGCATCACCATGATCTTGCGTGTGCGTAGGATTTTTTTTGAAATTACCACGTTACCCAACAGTGGCATCCGAGCCTAGGTTTTATGTGTTGATGTTATTTGCATGAGTAGAACACAAGTGAGTTGTGGGCGATATAAGTCATACTGCTTACCAGCATGTCATACTTTGGTTCGGCGGTATTGTTGGACGAAGCGGCCCAGACCGACATTACGCGTACGCTTACGCGAGACCGGTTCTCCCGACGTGCTTTGCACAAAGGTGGCTAGCGGGTGACAGTTTCTCCAACTTTAGTTGAACCGAGTGTGGATACGCCCGGTCCTTGCGAAGGTTAAAACAACACCAACTTGACAAACTATCGTTGTGGTTTTGATGCGTAGGTAAGGTTGGTTCTTGCTTAAGCCCGTAGCAGCCACGTAAAACTTGCAACAACAAAGTAGAGGACGTCTAACTTATTTTTGCAGGGCATGTTATGATGTGATATGGTCAAGACATGATGCTAAATTTTATTGTATGAGATGATCATGTTTTGTAACCGAGTTATCGGCAACTGGCAGGAGCCATATGGTTGTCGCTTTATTGTATGCAATGCAATCGCGCTGTAATACTTTACTTTATCACTAAGAGGTAGCGATAGTCGTGAAAGCATAAGATTGGCGAGACAACAACGATGCTACGATGGAGATCAAGGTTGTCGCGCCGGTGACGGTGGTGATCATGACAGTGCTTCGAAGATGGAGATCACAAGCACAAGATGATGATGGCCATATCATATCACTTATATTGATTGCATGTGATGTTTATCTTTTATGCATCTTATCTTGCTTTGATTGACGGTAGCATTATAAGATGATCTCTCACTAATTATCAAGAAGTGTTCTCCCTAAGTATGCACCGTTGCGAAAGTTCTTCGTGCTGAGACACCACGTGATGATCGGGTGTGATAGGCTCTACGTTCAAATACAACGGGTGCAAAACAGTTGCACACGCGGAATACTCAGGTTATACTTGACGAGCCAAGCATATACAGATATGGCCTCGGTACATGGAGGCCGAAAGGTCGAGCGTGAATCATATGGTAGATATGATCAACATTATGATGTTCACCAATGAAGCTACTCCATCTCACGTGATGATCGGACATGGTTTAGTTGATTTGGATCACGTAATCACTTAGAGGATTAGAGGGATGTCTATCTAAGTGGGAGTTCTTTAAGTAATATGATTAATTGAACCTAAATTTATCATGAACCTAGTACCTGATAGTATCTTGCTTATTCATGTTTGATTGTAGATAGATGGCCCGTGCTGTTGTTCCGTTGAATTTTAATGCGTTCCTTGAGAAAGCAAAGTTGTAAGATGATGGTAGCAATTACACGGACTGGGTCCGTAACTTGAGGATTATCCTCATTGCTGCACAGAAGAATTATGTCCTGGAAGCACCGCTGGGTGCCAGGCCTGCTGCTGGAGCAACACCAGATGTTATGAACGTCTGGCAGAGCAAAGCTGATGACTACTCGATAGTTCAGTGTGCCATGCTTTACGGCTTAGAATCGGGACTTCAACGACGTTTTGAATGTCATGGAGCATATGAGATGTTCCAGGAGTTGAAGTTAATATTTCAAGCAAATGCCCGGATTGAGAGATATGAAGTCTCCAATAAGTTCTATAGCTGCAAGATGGAGGAGAATAGTTCTATCAGTGAGCATATACTCAAAATGTCTGGGTATAATAATCACTTGATTCAATTGGGAGTTAATCTTCCAGATGATTGCGTCATTGACAGAATTCTCCAATCACTGCCACCAAGCTACAACAGCTTCGTGATGAACTATAATATGCAAGGGATGAATAAGACTATTCCCGAGCTCTTCGCAATGCTGAAAGCTGTGGAGGTAGAAATCAAGAAGGAGCATCAAGTGTTGATGGTCAACAAGACCACTAGTTTCAAGAAAAAGGGCAAAGGGAAGAAGAAGGGGAACTTCAAAAAGAACAGCAAGCAAGTTGCTGCTCAAGAGAAGAAACCCAAACCTAGACCTAAGACTGAAACTGAGTGCTTCTACTGCAAGCAGACTGGTCACTGGAAGCGGAACTGCCTCAAGTATTTAGTGGATAAGAAGGATGGCAAGGTGAACAAAGGTATATGTGATATACATATTATTGATGTGTACCTTACTAATGCTCGCAGTAGCACCTGGGTATTTGATACTGGTTCTGTTGCTAATATTTGCAACTCGAAACAGGGACTACGGATTAAGAGAAGATTGGCTAAGGACGAGGTGACGATGCGCGTGGGAAATGGTTCCAAAGTCGATGTGATCGCAGTCGGCACGCTACCTCTACATCTACCTTCGGGATTAATATTAGACCTAAATAATTGTTATTTGGTGCCAGCGTTAAGCATGAACATTATATCTGGATCTTGTTTGATGCGAGACGGTTATTCATTTAAATCAGAGAATAATGGTTGTTCTATTTACATGAGTAATATCTTTTATGGTCATGCACCCTTAAAGAGTGGTCTATTCTTATTAAATCTCGATAGTAGTGACACACATATTCATAGTGTTGAAACCAAAAGATGCAGAGTTGATAATGATAGTGCAACTTATTTGTGGCATTGCCGTTTAGGTCATATCGGTATAAAGCGCATGAAGAAACTCCATACTGATGGGCTTTTGGAACCACTTGATTATGAATCACTTGGTACTTGCGAACCGTGCCTTATGGGTAAGATGACAAAACACCGTTCTCCGGTACTATGGAGAGAGCAACAGATTTGTTAGAAATCATACATACAGATGTATGTGGTCCGATGAATGTTGAGGCTCGTGGCGGATATCGTTATTTTCTCACCTTCACAGATGACTTAAGCAGATATGGGTATATCTACTTAATGAAACACAAGTCTGAAACGTTTGAAAAGTTCAAAGAATTTCAGAGTGAAGTTGAAAATCATCGTAACAAGAAAATAAATTCCTACGATCTGATCATGGAGGAGAATATTTGAGTTATGAGTTTGGTGTACATTTGAAACAATGTGGAATAGTTTCGCAACTCACGCCACCCGGAACACCACATCGTAATGGTGTGTCCGAACGTCGTAATCGTACTTTACTAGATATAGTACGATCTATGATGTCTCTTACTGATTTACCGCTATCGTTTTGGGGATACGCTCTAGAGACGGCCGCATTCACGTTAAATAGGGCACCATCAAAATCCGTTGAGACGACGCCTTATGAACTGTGGTTTGGCAAGAAACCAAAGTTGTCGTTTCTAAAAGTTTGGGGCTGCGATGCTTATGTGAAAAAGCTTCAACCTGATAAGCTCGAACCCAAATCGGAAAAATGTGTCTTCATAGGATATCCAATGGAAACTATTGGATACACCTTCTATCACAGATCCGAAGGCAAGACTTTTGTTGCTAAATTCAGAAACTTTCTGGAGAAGGAGTTTCTCTCGAAAGAAGTGAGTGGGAGGAAAGTAGAACTTAACGAGGTAACTGTACCTACTCCCTTATTGGAAAGTAGTACATCACAAAAACCTGTTTCTGTGACACCTACACCAATTAGTGAGGAAGCTAATGATAATGATCATGAAACTTCAGAACAAGATACTACTGAACCTCGTAGATCAACCAGAGTGAGATCCGCGCCAGAGTGGTACGATAATCATGTTCTGTAAGTCATGCTACTAGATCATGATGAACCTACGAACTATGAAGAAGCGATGGTGAGCCCAGATTCCACAAAATGGCTTGAAGCCATGAAATCTGAGATGGGATCCATGTATGAGAACAAAGTATGGACTTTGGTTGACTTTCCCAATGATCGGCAAGCAATTGAGAATAAATGGATCTTCAAGAAGAAGACGGACGCTGACGGTAATATTACTGTCTACAAAGCTTGACTTGTCGCAAAAGGTTTTCGGCAAGTTCAAGGGATTGACTACGATGAGACCTTCTCACCCATAGCGATGCTTAAGTCTGTCCGAATCATGTTAGCAATTGCCGCATTTTATGATTATGAAATTTGGCAGATGGATGTCAAAACTGCATTCCTGAATGGATTTCTGGAAGAAGAGTTGTATATGATGCAACCAGAAGGTTTTGTCGATCCAAAGGGAGCTAACAAAGTGTGCAAGCTCCAGCGATCCATTTATGGACTGGTGCAAGCCTCTCGGAGTTGGAATAAACACTTTGATAGTGTGATCAAAGCATTTGGTTTTATACAGACTTTTGGAGAAGCCTGTATTTACAAGGAAGTGAGTGTGAGCTCTGTAGCATTTTTGATATTATATGTGGATGACATATTACTAATTGGAAATGATATAGAATTTCTGGATAGCATAAAGGGATACTTGAATAAGAGTTTTTCAATGAAAGACCTCGGTGAAGCTGCTTACATATTAGGCATTAAGATCTATAGAGATAGATCAAGACGCTTAATTGGACTTTCACAAAGCACATACCTTGACAAAGTTTTGAAGAAGTTCAAAATGAATCAAGCAAAGAAAGGGTTCTTGCCCGTGTTACAAGGTGTGAAGTTGAGTCAGACTCAATGCCTGACCACTGCAGAAGATAGAGAGAAAATGAAAGATGTTCCCTATGCTTCAGCCATAGGCTCTATCATGTATGCAATGCTGTGTACCAGACCTGATGTGTGCCTTGCTATAAGTCTAGCAGGGAGGTACCAAAGTAATCCAGGAGTGGATCACAGGACAGCGGTCAAGAACATCCTGAAATACCTGAATAGTACTAAGGATATGTTTCTCATTTATGGAGGTGACAAAGAGCTAATCGTAAATGGTTACATCGATGCGAGCTTTGACACTGATCCAGACGATTCTAAATCACAAACTGGATACGTATTTACATTAAACGGTGGAGCTATCAGTTGGTGCAGTTCTAAACAAAGCGTCATGCCGGGATCTACGTGTGAAGCGGAATACATAGCTGCTTCGGAAGCAGCAAATGAAGGAGTCTGGATGAAGGAGTTCATATCCGATCTAGGTGTCATACCTAGTGCATCGGGTCCAAAGAAAATCTTTTGTGACAATACTGGTGCAATTGCCTTGGCAAAGGAATCCAGATTTCACAAGAGAACCAAGCACATCAAGAGATGCTTCAATTCCATCCGGGATCTAGTCCAGGTGGGAGACATAGAGATTGGCAAGATACATACGGATCTGAATGTAGCAGACCCGTTGACTAAGCCTCTTCCACGAGCAAAACATGATCAGCACCAAGGCTCCATGGGTGTTAGAATCATTACTGTATAATCTAGATTATTGACTCTAGTGCAAGTGGGAGACCGAAGGAAATATGCCCTAGAGGCAATAATAAAGTTATTATTTATTTCCTTATATCATGATAAATGTTTATTATTCATGCTAGAATTGTATTAACCGGGAACATAATACATGTGTGAATACATAGACAAACAGAGTGTCACTAGTATGCCTCTACTAGACTACCTCGTTAATCAAAGATGGTTATGTTTCCTAACCATGGACAAAGAGATGTTATTTGATTAACAGGATCACATCATTAGGTGAATGATCTGATTGACATGACCCATTCCATTAGCTTAGCACCCGATCGTTTAGTATGTTGTTATTGCTTTCTTCATGACTTATACATGTTCCTATGATTATGAGATTATGCAACTCCCGTTTACCGGAGGAACACTTTGTGTGCTACCAAATGTCACAACATAACTGGGTGATTATAAAGGTGCTCTACATGTGTCTCCAAAGGTACATGTTGGGTTGGCGTATTTCGAGATTAGGATTTGTCACTCCGATTGTCGGAGAGGTATCTCTGGGCCCTCTCGGTAATACACATCACATAAGCCTTGCAAGCATTGCAACTAATGATTTAGTTGTGAGATGATGCATTACGGAACGAGTAAAGAGACTTGCTGGTAACGAGATTGAACTAGGTATTAAGATACCGACGATCGAATCTCGGGCAAGTAACATACCGATGACAAAGGGAACAACGTATGTTGTTATGCGGTCTAACTGATAAAGATCTATGAAGAATATGTAGGAGCCAATATGAGCATCCAAGTTCCGCTATTGGTTATTGACCGGAGACGTGTCTTGGTCATGTCTACATTGTTCTCGAACCCGTAGGGTCCGCACGCTTAAGGTTTCGATGACAGTTATATTATGAGTTTATGAGTTTTGATGTACCGAAGGAGTTCGGAGTCCCGGATGGGATCGGGGACATGACGAGGAGTCTCGAAATGGTCGAGACATAAAGATTGATATATTGGAAGCCTATATTTGGATATCGGAAGTGTTCCGGGTGAAATCGGGATTTTACCGGAGTACCGAGAGGTTACCGGAACCCCCCGGGAGGTATATGGACCTTAGTGGGCCTTAGTGGAAAAGAGGAGAGGTGGCCAGGGCTGGGCCGCGTGCCCCTCCCCCCTAGTCCGAATAGGACAAGGAGAGGGGGGCGGCGCCCCCCCCCCCTTCCTTCTCTCTCTCCTCTTTCCCCCCTCCCGAATCCTATTCCAACTAGGAAGGGGGGGGGGGAATCCTACTCCCAAAGGGAGTAGGACTCCTCCTGGCGCGCCCTCTCCTGGCCGGTCACCCCCCCTTTGATCCTTTATATACGGAGGCAGGGGCACCCCTAGAGACACAAGTTGATCCACGTGATCATATTCCTAGCTGTGTGCGGTGCCCCATTCCACCATAGTCCTCGATAATATTGTAGCGGTGCTTAGGCGAAGCCCTGCGACGGTAGTACATCAAGATCGTCACCACGCCGTCGTGCTGACGGAACTCTTCCCCGACACTTTGCTGGATCGGAACCGGTGTCGTCATTGAGCTGAACGTGTGCTAGAACTCGGAGGTGCCGTAGTTTTGGTACTTGATCGGTCGGGCCGTGAAGACGTACGACTACATCAACCACGTTGTGCTAACGCTTCCGTTGTCGATCTACAAGGGTACGTAGATCACACTCTCCCCTCTCGTTGCTATGCATCACCATGATCTTGCGTGTGCGTAGGAATTTTTTTGAAATTACCACGTTACCCAACATAATGAAGGTATTGTCTTGGGGCATAAAGTTTCTGAAAGAGGTATTGAAGTTGATAAAGCCAAGGTTGATGCCATTGAAAAGATGCCATGTCCCAAGGACAACAAAGGTATAAGAAGTTTCCTTGGTCATGCCGGTTTTTATAGGAGGTTCATTAAGGACTTCTCAAAAATTTCTTGGCCTCTGACTAATTTGTTACAAAAAGACATACCATTTGTTTTTGATGATGATTGCGTAGAAGCATTTGAAATACTTAAGAAAGCATTGATGTATGCACCTATTGTTCAGACACCTGATTGGAATTTACCCTTTGAAATTATGTGTGATGCTAGTGATTATGCTGTAGGTGTTGTTCTAGGGCAAAGAGTTGATAAGAAATAATATGTTATTCAATATGCGAGTAAAACTCTAGACAATGCCCAGAGAAATTATGCTACTACTGAAAAAGAGTTCTTAGCAGTTGTATTTGCTTGCGATAAGTTCATACTTTATATTGTTGATTCTAAAGTAACTATTCACACTGATCATGCTGCTATTAAATATCTTATGGAAAAGAAAGATGCTAAACCTAGACTTATTAGATAGGTTCTCTTGCTACAAGAATTTGATTTGCATATTATTGATAGAAAGGGAGCTGAGAACCCCGTTGCAGACAACTTGTCTAGGTTAGAAAATGTTATTGATGACCCACTACCTATTGATGATAGCTTTCCTGATGAACAATTAAATGCCATAAATGCTTCTCGTACTGCTCCATGGTATGCTGATTATGCTAATTACATTGTTGCTAAATTTATACCACCTAGTTTCACATACCAGCAAAAGAAAAAGTTCTTCTATGATTTGAGACATTACTTTTGGGATGACCCACATCTTTATAAAGAAGGAGTAGATGGATTTATTAGACATTGTGTACCTGAGCATGAACAGGAACAAATTCTATGCAAGTGTCACTCCGAAGCTTATGGAGGACACCACGCTGGAGATAGAACTGCACATAAGGTATTGCAATCCAGTTTTTATTGGCCTACTCTCTTCAAGGATGCCCGTAAGTTTGTCTTGTCTTGTGATGAATGTCAAAGAACTGGTAATATTAGTAGACGTCAAGAAATGCCTATGAATTATTCACTTGTTATTGAACCATTTGATGTTTGGGGCTTTGATTATATGGGACCTTTTCCTGCCTCCAATGGATACACACATATTTTACTTGCTGTTGATTACGTTACTAAGTGGGTAGAAGCTATTCCAACTAGTAGTGTTGATCATAACACGTCTATTAAGATGCTTAAAGAAGTTATTTTTCCGAGGTTTGGAGTCCCTAGATATTTAATGACTGGTGGTGGTTCACATTTTATTCATGGTGCTTTCCGTAAAATACTTGCTAAATATGATGTTAATCATAGAATTGCATCTCCTTATCACCCACAGTCTAGTGGTCAAGTAGAATTGAGCAATAGAGAACTCAAATTAATTTTGCAAAAGACTGTTAATAGATCTAGAAAGAATTGGTCCAAGAAACTTGATGATGCATTATGGGCCTATAGAAATGCATATAAGAATCCTATGGGTATGTCTCCGTATAAAATGGTTTATGGAAAAGCATGTCACTTACCTCTTGAACTAGAACATAAGGCTTATTGGGCTATTAAAGAGCTCAATTATGATTTCAAACTTGCCGATGAGAAGAGGTTATTTGACATTAGCTCACTTGATGAATGGAGAACCCAAGCCTATGAGAATGCCAAATTATTTAAAGAAGAAGTCAAAAGATGGCATGACAAAAGAATACAAAAGCGTGAGTTTAATGTAGGTGATTATGTATTGCTATACAACTCTCGTTTAAGATTTTTTGCAGGAAAACTTCTATCTAAATGGGAAGGTCCTTACGTCATCGAGGAGGTCTATCGTTCCGGTGCCATAAAAATCAACAACTTCGAAGGCACAAACCCGAAGGTGGTGAATGGTCAAAGAATCAAACATTATATCTCAGGTAATCCTATAAATGTTGAAACCAATGTTATTGAAACCGTAACCCTGGAGGAATACATAAAGGACACTTTCTGGAACGTTTCAGACTCCTAAAAGGAATAGGTATGTGGTACGGTAAGTAAACCGACTCCAAAACAGTTCTAATGGCAATTTTCTTCCGTTTTCGAATATTTAGAAAAATAGAAAAATAAGAAGCAGTCCGGGAAGGACAGGAGGGCTCCATGAGGGTGGAGGGCGCGCCCTACCCCCCTAGGTGCTCTCCCTACCTCGTGGGCACCTCTTGTGCTCTCCAGACTCCATTTTCTTACACGATACATATTTTGGTCGGTAAAAATTCATTATATAATCTCCCGGGGGTTTTGACCACCGTATCACACAAATATCTCTTGTCTTTGTTTCGAGCTGTTTTCTGTCAGGGTTTTCAAGGCCAGGCATTATGTCGTCTCCCTCCTCCTCCAACCATGAGGGCAACGATGCTTAGCTAATGAAGATAGAGCTGAAGAGAAAAGAACCCATGGAGATCAACAAGGATGAAGGGATCAAGAAGGCCACGGAGGACCAAGTTCCGGCAACAGAAGACATCCTTCAACTTGATCACAATCTTCTTACCCCAACTGAGATCGAAGCTTTCAAGATGATTGAGTTAGCTCGTATACAAAATAAGTATCTCACACGTGAAAATATTTTGTTGAAGGAGCATATCATCGCACTCAAAGGCATTATCCGCAAGTTAGAAGACCTCCTATGCTCGATGTGCGACTATCCATCATCAAGAACTCCACCTTTTCCACCAACAAAGAAGAATTGAATATCTGGTATGGGCACTCCCCTTGGCAACTGCCAAGCTTGGGGGAGTGCCCCGGTATCGTATCACCATCACATCTATCTTTACCATTTTTCTTAGTTCGATCCTTTTGGTAATATCTTGATCTAGTAGAACAAAGTTTTAGTATGATCTAGTTGTGAGTTTTGCTTTATGATCCTTCTATGTAATCGAGTCTGTGAGCTATATATAATAAATATTAGTGTTGAGTCAAGGGCTTCATTATTTTGCCATGATCTTGAGTGAATAAAAGAAAAGAGAAAGAATAAAAAGGAAATAAAAGAGATCATATAGATCTTATGGAGAGTAATGAGCTCACATATAAAACATATGATGAATAAAACTTGTTGAGAGTTGACAAACATAGTTTTGGTCATCGTTGCAATTAATAGGAAGTAATAAAGAAAGAGAGGTCTTCACATATAAATACACTATCTTGGACATCTTTTATGATTGTGAGCACTCATTAAAATATGACATGCTAAAGAGTTGACGTTGGACAAGGAAGACAACGTAATGGGTTATGTTTTCTTACATCTGAGATAAATTATAGTGTCGTGGATCATCCAACATGATTGAGCTTGCCTTACCCTCTCATGCTAGCCAAATTCCTTGCACCAAGTAGAGATACTACTTGTGCTTCCAAACACCCTTAAACCAGTTTTGCCATGAGAGTCCACTATACCTACCTATGGATTGAGTAAGATCCTCCAAGTAAGTTGTCATCGGTGCAAGCAATAAAATTGCTCTCTAAATATGTATGACTTATTAGTGTGGGAGAAAATAAGCTTTATACGATCGTGTGATATGGAAGAAATAAAAGCGACATACTGCATAATAAAGGTCCATATTACAAGTGGCAATATAAAGTGACATTCTTTCGCATTAAGATTTCGTGCATCCAACCATAAAAGCGCATGACAACCTCTGCTTCCCTCTACAAAGGGCCTATCTTTTACTTTTATCTCCTCCCTTGCATAAGAGTCATGGTGATCTTCACCCTTCCTTTTTAAATTTTATCTTTTGGCAAGCACATCATGTTGGAAAGATCCTGGTATATATGGCGAATTGGATGTGAGTTTTCATGAACTATTATTGTTGACATTACCCTTGAGGTAAAACGCTGGGAGGCAAAACTATAAGCCCCTATCTTTCTCTGTGTCCGATTAAAACTCCATACCCATAAGTATTGCGTGAGTGTTAGCAATTGTGAAAGACTATATGATAGTTGAGTATGTGGACTTGCTGAAAAGCTCTTATATTGACTCTTTCCTATGTTATGATAAATTGCAATTGCTCCAATGACTGATATTATAGTTTGTTAGTTTTCAATGAAGTTTATGATTCATACTTGAAATTGTGATTGAATTATTACTCTAGCATAAGATATAATATGACAAGAATTATATAAGTTGTTGTTCTAAGAATGATCATGATGCCCTCATGTCCGTATTTTATTTTTATCGACACCTCTATCTCTAAACATGTGGACATATTTTTCGATTTCGGCTTTTGCTTGAGGACAAGCGAGGTCTAAGCTTGAGGGAGTTGATACGTCCATTTTGCATCAAGCTTTTATATCGATATTTATTGCATTATGGGCTGTTATTACACATTATGTCAAAATACTTATGCATATTCTCTCATTTTACAAGGTTTACACGAAGAGGGAGAATGCCGGCAGCTGGAATTCTGGGTTGGAAAAGGAGCAAATATTAGAGACCTATTCTGCACAGCTCCAAAAGTCCTGAAACTTCACGGAAGTCATTTTCAGAATATATAATAAATACTGAGCGCAAGAAGTTCACCAGGGGGGCCACACCCTACCCACGAGGGTGGGGGGCGCGCCCTACCCCCCTGGGCGCGCCCCCTACCTCATGGCCCCCCTGGTGGCCCTCCGATGCCCACCTTCTGCTATATGCAGTCTTTCGATGAGGAAAAAAATCATAAGCCATCTTTCTGGATGAGACTCCGCCGCCACAAGGCGGAACCTTGGCGGAACCAATCCAGGGCTCCGGCGGAGCTGTTCTGCCTGGGAAACTTCCCTCCGGGAGGGGGAAATCATCGCCATCATCATCACCAATGCCCCTCTCATCGGGAGAGGGCAATCTCCATCAATATCTTCACCAAAACCATCTCCTCTCAAAACCCTAGTTCATCTCTTGTATCCAATTCTTGTCTCCAAGTCCGGGATTGGTACCTGTGGGTTGCTAGTAGTGTTAATTACTCCTTGTAGTTGATGCTAGTTGGTTTATTTGGTGGAAGATCATATGTTCAGATCCTATATGCATATTAATACTCCTCTGATTATGAACATGAATATGCTTTGTGAGTAGTTACGTTTGTTCCTGAGGACATGGGAGAAGTCTTGCTATTAGTAGTCATGTGAATTTGGTATTCGTTCGATATTTTGATGAGATGTATGTTGTCTCTCCTCTAAGTGCTGTTATGTGAACGTTGACTACATGACACTTTACCATTATTTGGGCCTAGAGGAAGGCATTGGGAAGTAATAAGTAGATGATGGGTTGCTAGAGTGATAGAAGCTTAAACCCTAGTTTATGCATTGCTTCGTAAGGGGCTGATTTGGATTCATATGTTTCATGCTATGGTTAGGTTTACCTTAATACTTTTGTTGTAGTTGCGGATGCTTGCAATAGAGGTTAATCATAAGTGGGATGCTTGTCCAAGTAAGGACAACACCCAAGCACCGGTCCACCCGCCTACCAAATTATCAAAGTACCGAACGTGAATCATATGACCGTGATGAAATCTAGCTTGACAATATTCCCATGTGTCCTCGAGAGCACTTTTCTCTATATAAGAGTTTGTCCAGGCTTGTCCTTTGCTACAAAAAGGATTGGTCCACCTTGCTGCACTTTATTTACTTTTGTTACTTGTTGCTCGTTACCAATTATCTTTTCACAAACTATCTGTTACCTATTATTTCAGTGCTTGCAGAGAATACCTTGCTGAAAACCGCTTATCATTTCCTTCTGCTCCTCGTTGGGTTCGACACTCTTACTTATCGGAAGGACTACGATAGATCCCCTATACTTGTGGGTCATCGCTTTTCAGCAAGTCCACATACTCAACTGTCATTTAGTCTTTCACAATTGCTAACACTCACACAATACTTGTGGGTATGAAGCTTTAATCAGACACAGAGAAAGATAGGGGCTTATAGTTTTGCCTCCGAACCTTTTACCTCAAGGGTAATGTCAACAATAATAGTTTATGAAAACCCACATCCAATTAGCTATATATATCAGGATCTTTCCAACACACAGTGCTTGCCAAAGGATAAAATGTAAAAAGTAAAGGTGAAGATCACCATCACTCTTGTATAAGGTATAAGACAAAAATAAAAGATAGGCCCTTCGTAGAGGGAAGCAGAGGTTGTCATGTGTT
This sequence comes from Triticum dicoccoides, assembly GCF_002162155.2. Lineage (NCBI taxonomy): Eukaryota > Viridiplantae > Streptophyta > Magnoliopsida > Poales > Poaceae > Triticum > Triticum dicoccoides. The sequence continues at coordinate 538,353,324 of NC_041384.1, read as the reverse complement.
TTTATGGTTGGATGCACAAAATCTTAATGCAAAAGAACGTCACTTTATATTGCTACTTGTGATATGGACCTTTATTATGCAGTCTGTCGCTTTTATTTCTTCCACATCACAAGATCGTATAAAGCTTATGTTCTCCACACTAATAAATCATACATATTTAGAGAGCAATTTTTATTGCTTGCAACAATGACAACTTACTTGAAGGATCTTACTCAATCCATAGGTAGATATGGTGGACTCTCATGGCAAAACTGGGTTTAAGGATATTTGGAAGCACAAGTAGTATCTCTACTTGGTGCAAAGAATTTGGCTAGCACGATGGGGAAAGGCAAGCTCAACATGTTGGATGATCCAGGACAATATAATTTATTTCGGATGTAAGAAAGCATAACCCATTACGTTGTCTTCCTTGTCCCACATCAACTTTTTAGCATGTCATATTTTAATGACTGCTCACAATCATAAAAGATGTCCAAGATAGTATATTTATATGTGAAAACCATTCTTTCTTTATTACTTCCTATTAATTGGAACGATGACCAAAACTATGTTTGTCAACTCTCAACAACTTTTATTCATCATACTCTTTATATGTGAAGTCATTACTCTCCATAAGATTAATATGATCTCTTTATTTCTTTTTATTCTTTCTCTTATTCCCTCAAGATCATAGCAAGGTAATCAAGCCCTCGACTCAAAACTATTCTTTACTATATATAGCTCACAGACTCGATTACATAGAAGGATCATAAAGCAAAACCCAAAACTAGATCATACTAAAACTTTATTCTACTAGATCAAGATATAACCAAAAGGATGGAACTAAGAAAAATGGTAAAGATAGAAGTGTGATGATGATATGATACCGGGGCACTCCCCCAAGCCTGACAGTTGCCAAGGGGAGTGCCCATACCCGATACTCGGTTCTCCTTTGGTGGTAGTGATGATGGAGTTGTTTATGATGTAGGCTTGTCGTCCATCTCCCAAGGCATAGGCTCACCATCATAGAAGGATGATCAAGTCTTCGGGATCCTCAAATCTGCAGCCAGACTCATCCTCTTGAATCTATATTCATACTCACCATTTTGGTTTTGCAGGTCATAGATCTGGGCTTGGAGGTGCTCGATTTTCTCATGAAGCTTGAAGATGTTCTCCCCAATGTCCTTGGCATCCAGCTTGTGATTTTTGGTGAACTCCGCGATCATCATGTGGTTGGCGTCGAGTCCGCGTTCCACCATCCCCTGGCACTTGAAAACTTGTTGCTCCATTGCTTCGAGTCTTGTCTCCACGCTTCCGGTCCTCCTTGGTCCCTCAACATCACGGATGTGCAGCATCCCCTCACGCAACTCAATGGTTTGAGGGTGTTGCAGCACCTCCGCGAGGTAGGGGTTGATGACCCTCTCGAAAAATTTGTCCTTGGGGGCGCTTGAAGACGTCATGGTGATCTAGATCTGTCAGAAAAACAGCTCGAAACAAATACAAGAGATATTTGCATGGAGGGCACACGAGGTGCCCACGAGGCAGGGGGCACGCCCAGGGGGGGTAGTGTTGGGGAACGTTGCAGAAAACAAAAATTTTCCTACTCGTTTCACCAAGATCATCTAGGAGTTCATCTAGCAACGAGTGATTAGATGCATCTACATACCTTTGTAGATCGCGCACGGAAGCATTCAAAAGAACGGTGATGATGTAGTCGTACTCGACGTGATCCAAATCACCGATGACCAGCGCCGAACGGACGGCACCTCCGCGTTCAACACACGTACGGGACGGGAGACGTCTCCTCCTTCTTGATCCAGCAAGGGGGGAGGAGAGGTTGATGAAGATCCAGCAGCACGACGGCGTGGTGGTGGATGCAGGGCGTCACAGCAGCAGGGCTTCGCCGAGACTACGAGGGAGAGACGTAACGGGGGGAGATGGAGGCGCCAGGGGCTGGTCTGAAATCCCTCCTCTCCCCCCCACTATATATATCTTCATAACCCTAGCGTCACCGAACCTTAAGTGTGTAGACCCTACGGGTTCGGTAGACAAGCAGACATGACCGAGACGACTCTCCGGTCAATAACCAACAGCGGGATCTGGATACCCATGTTGGCTCCCACATGCTCCACGATGATCTCATCGGATGAACCACGATGTCGAGGATTCAATCAATCCCGTACGCTATTCCCTTTGCCTATCGATATGTTACTTGCCCGAGATTCGATCGTCGGTATCCCAATACCTCGTTCAATCTCGTTACCGGCAAGTCACTTTACTCGTACCGTAATGCATGATCCCGTGACCAGACACTTGGTCACTCTGAGCTCATTATGATGATGCATTACCGAGTGGGCCCAGTGATACCTCTCCGTCATACGGAGTGACAAATCCCAGTCTTGATCCATGTCACCCAACAGACACTTTCGGAGATACCCGTAGTCTACCTTTATAGTCACCCAGTTACGTTGTGACGTTTGGCATACCCAAAGCACTCCTACGGTATCCGGGAGTTACACGATCTCATGGTCTAAGGAAAAGATACTTCGACATTGGAAAACTCTAGCAAACGAACTATACGATCTTGTGCTATGTTTAGGATTGGGTCTTGTCCATCACATCATTCTCCCAATGATGTGATCTCGTTATCAATGACATCCAGTGTCCATAGTCAGGAAACCATGACTATCTGTTGATCAACGAGCTAGTCAACTAGAGGCTCACTAGGGACATGTTGGTGTCTGTTATTCACACATGTATTACGATTTCCGGATAACACAATTATAGCATGAATAAAGACAATTATCATGAACAAGGAAATATAATAATAATGCTTTTATTATTGCCTCTAGGGCATATTTCCAACAGTCTCCCACTTGCACTAGAGTCAATAATCTAGTTACATTGTGATGAATCGGACACCCATGGAATTCTGGTGTTGATCATGTTTTGCTCTAGGGAGAGGTTTAGTCAACGGATCTGCTATATTCAGGTCCGTATGTACTTTACAAATCTCTATGTCTCCATCTTGAACATTTTCACGAATGGAGTTGAAGCGACGCTTGATGTGCCTTGTCTTCTTGTGAAACCTGGGCTCCTTGGCAAGTGCAATAGCTCCAGTGTTGTCACAGAAGAGCTTGATCGGCCCCGACGCATTGGGTATGACTCCTAGGTCGGTGATGAACTCCTTCACCCATATTGCTTCATGTGCTCCCTCCGAGGCTGCCATGTACTCCGCTTCACATGTAGATCCCGCCACGACGCTTTGCTTGCAACTGCACCAGCTTACTGCCCCACCATTCAAAATATACACGTATCCGGTTTGTGACTTAGAGTCATCCAGATCTGTGTCGAAGCTAGCATCGACGTAACCCTTTACGACGAGCTCTTCGTCACCTCCATAAACGAGAAACATTTCCTTAGTCCTTTTCAGGTACTTCAGGATATTCTTGACCGCTGTCCAGTGTTCCTTGCCGGGATTACTTTGGCACCTTCCTACCAAACTGATGGCAAGGTTAACATCAGGTCTGGTACACAGCATGGCATACATAATAGAACCTATGGCTGAGGCATAGGGGATGACGCTCATCTCTTCTATATCTTCTGCCGTGGTCGGACATTGAGCTGAGCTCAATTTCATACCTTGTAACACAGGCAAGAACCCCTTCTTGGATTGATCCATATTGAACTTCTTCAATATCTTATCAAGGTATGTGCTTTGTGAAAGACCTATGAGGCGTCTCGATCTATCTCTATAGATTTTGATGCCTAATATATAAGCAGCTTCTCCAAGGTCCTTCATTGAAAAACTTTTATTCAAGTAGGCCTAGATGTTGTCCAAGAGTTCTATATCATTTCCCATCAAAAGTATGCCATCTACATATAATATGAGAAATGCTACAGAGCTCCCACTCACTTTCTTGTAAACGCAGGCTTCTCCATAAGTCTGTGTAAACCCAAACGCTTTGATCATCTCATCAAAGCGAATGTTCCAACTCCGAGATGCTTGCACCAGCCCATAAATCGAGCGTTGGAGCTTGCACACTTTGTCAGCATTCTTAGGATCGACAAAACCTTCCGACTGCATCATATACAATTCTTCCTTAAGGAAACCATTAAGGAATGCCGTTTTGACGTCCATTTGCCATATTTCATAATCATAGAATGCGGCAATTGCTAACATGATTCGGACGGACTTCAGCTTCGCTACCGGTGAGAAAGTCTCATCGTAGTCAACCCCTTGAACTTGTCGATAACCCTTAGTGACAAGCCGAGCTTTATAGATGGTCACATTACCATCCGCGTCTGTCTTCCTCTTAAAGATCCATTTATTTTCTATGGCTCGCCGCTCAACGAGCAAGTTAGTCAAAGTCCATACTTTGTTTTCATACATGGATCCTATCTCGGATTTCATGGCTTCTAGCCATTTGTCGGAATCCGGGCCCGCCATCGCTTCTTCATAGTTCGAAGGTTCACCGTTGTCTAACAGCATGATTTCCAAGCCAGGGTTGCCGTACCACTCTGGTGCGGAACGTGTCCTTGTGGACCTTCGAATTTCAGTAGGGGCTTGATCAGAAGTATCTTGATCATTGTCATTAACTTCCTCTCTAGTCGGTGCAGGCACCTCAGGAACATTTTCTTGAGTTGCGCCATTTTCCGGTTCAAGAGGTAATACTTCATCAAGCTCTACTTTCCTACCACTTACTTCTTTCGAGAGAAACTCTTTCTCCAGAAAGGACCCATTCTTGGCAACAAAGATCTTGCCTTCAGATCTGAGGTAGAAGATGTACCCAATAGTTTCTTTTGGGTATCCTATGAAGACGCATTTTTCTGACTTGGGTTCGAGCTTTTCAGGTTGAAGTTTCTTGACATAAGCATCGCATCCCCAAACTTTTAGAAACGACAGCTTAGGTTTCTTCCCAAACCATAATTCATACGGTGTCGTCTCAATGGATTTTGACGGAGCCCTATTTAAAGTGAATGCGGCAGTCTCTAAAGCATAGCCCCAAAAGGATGGCGGTAAATCGGTAAGAGACATCATAGATCGCACCATATCTAATAGAATGCGATTACGACGTTCGGACACACCATTACGCTGAGGTGTTCCAGGCGGCGTGAGTTGTGAAACTATTCCACATTTTCTTAAGTGTGTGCCAAACTCGTGACTCAAGTATTCTCCTCCACGATCTGATCGTAGAAACTTGATTTTCCTGTCACGTTGATTTTCAACCTCACTCTGAAATTCCTTGAACTTTTCAAAGGTTTCAGACTTGTGTTTCATTAAGTAGATATACCCATACCTACTTAAATCATCAGTGAGGGTGAGAACATAACGATAGCCACCGCGAGCCTCAACACTCATTGGACCGCACACATCAGTATGTATGATTTCCAATAAGTCGGTTGCTCGCTCCATTGTTCCTGAGAACGGAGTCTTGGTCATTTTACCCATAAGGCATGGTTCGCATGTGTCAAATGATTCATAATCAAGAGACTCTAAAAGTCCATCAGCATGGAGCTTCTTCATGCGTTTGACACCTATGTGACCAAGGCGGCAGTGCCACAGGTATGTGGGACTATCATTATCAACCTTACTTCTTTTGGTACTCACATTATGAACATGTGTAGCATCACGTTCGAGATTCATAAAGAATAAACCATTCACCATAGGAGCATGACCATAAAACATATCTCTCATAAAAATGGAACAACCATTATTCTGAGATTTAAAAGAGTAGCCATCTCGAATTAAACGAGATCCCGATACAATGTTCGTGCTCAAAGCTGGCACTAAATAACAATTATTAAGGTTTAAAACTAATCCCGAAGGGAGATGCAGAGGTAGCGTGCCGACGGCGACCACATTGACCTTGGAACCATTCCCGACGCGCATCGTCACCTCGTCCTTTGCCAGTTTCCGCTTATTCCGCAGCCCCTGCTTTGAGTTACAAATGTGAGCAACTGCACCGGTATCAAATACCCAGGAGCTACTACGGGCACTAGTAAGGTACACATCAATTACATGTATATCACATATACCTTTTGTCTTGCCGGCCTTCTTATCCGCTAAGTACTTAGGGCAGTTCCGCTTCCATTGACCGCTTCCCTTGCAATAAAAGCACTCAGTCTCGGGCTTGGGTCCATTCTTTGGCTTCTTCCCGGCAGCTTGCTTGCCGGGCGCGGCAACCTCCTTGCCGTCCTTCTTGAAGTTCTTTTTACCCTTGCCTTTCTTGAACTTAGTGGTTTTATTGACCATCAACACTTGATGTTCCTTCCTGACTTCTACCTCTGCTGATTTCAGCATAGCAAATACTTCAGGAATGGTCTTTTCCATCCCCTGCATATTGAAGTTCATCACAAAGCTCTTGTAGCTTGGTGGAAGCGACTGGAGATTCTGTCAATGACCGCATCATCCGGGAGATTAACTCCCAGCTGAGTCAAGCGGTTATGCAACCCAGACATAGTGAGTATGTGCTCACTGACAGAACTGTTTTCCTCCATCTTACAGCTGAAGAATTTGTCGGAGACTTCATATCTCTCGACCCGGGCATGAGCTTGGAAAACCATTTTCAGCTCTTCGAACATCTCATATGCTCCATGTCTCTCAAAACGCTTTTGGAGCCCCAGCTCTAGGCTGTAAAGCATGCCGCACTAAACGAGGGAGTAGTCATCGGAACGTGCCTGCCAAGCATTCATAACATCTTGTTCTGCAGGGAGAACGGGTGCGTCACCAAGAGGTGCTTGTAGGACATAATCTTTCTTGGCAGCTATGAGGATGATCCTCAGGTTCCGGACCCAGTCCGTATAGTTGCTGCCATCGTCTTTCAGCTTGGTTTTCTCTAGGAACGCGTTGAAGTTGAGGACTACATTGGCCATTTAATCTACAAGACATATTGTAAAATATTTAGACTAAGTTCATGATAATTAAGTTCAACTAATCAAATTATTAATGAACTCCCACTTAGATTAGACATCCCTCCAGTCATCTAAGTATTACATGATTCGAGTTTAACTAGACCGTGTCCGATCATCACGTGAGACGGACTAGTCAACGTCGGTGAACATCTTCATGTTGATCGTATCTTCTATACGACTCATGCTCGACCTTTCGGTCTTCTGTGTTCCGAGGCCATGTCTGTACATGCTAGGCTCGTCAAGTTAACCTAAGTGTTTGCATGTGTAAATCTGTCTTACACCCGTTGTATGTGAACGTCTGAATAAAACACCCGATCATCACGTGGTGTTTTGAAACAGCGAACTGTCGCAACGGTGCACAGTTAGGGGGAACACTTCTTGAATTTATTGTGAGGGATCATCTTATTTACTACCGTCGTTCTAAGTAAACAAGATGCAAAACATGATAAACATCACATGCAATCAAATAATAAACGTGACATGATATGGCCAATATCACATAGCTCCTTTGATCTCCATCTTGGGGCTCCATGATCATCTTGTCACCGGCTTGACACCATGATCTCCATCATCATGATCTCCATCATCGTGTCTCCATGAAGTTGCTCGCCAACTATTACTTCTACTACTATGGCTAACGCGTTTAGCAATAAAGTAAAGTAATTTACATGGCGTTTCTCGATGACACGCAGGTCATAAAAAGAATAAAGACAACTCCTATGGCTCCTGCCGGTTGTCATACTCATTGACATGCAAGTCGTGAATCCTATTACAATAGCATGAACATCTCATACATCACATATAGATCATTCATCGTTCATCACAACTTTGGCCATATCATATCACAAACCACTTGCTGCAAAAACAAGTTAGACGTCCTCTAATTGTTGTTGCAAGTTTTACGTGGCTGAATTAGGGTTCTAGCAAGAACGTTTTCTTACCTACGTTAAAGCCACAACGTGATTTGTCAACTTCTATTTACCCTTCATAAGGACCCTGTTCATCGATTCCGCTCCAACTAAAGTGAGAGAGACAGACACCCGCTAGCCACCTTATGCAACTAGTGCATGTTAGTCGGTGGAACCGGTCTCACGTAAGCGTCCGTGTAAGGTTGGTCCGGGCCGCTTCATCCCACAATACCGCTGAAGCAAGAAAGGACTAGTAACGGCAAGAAAGTTGACAAATCTACGCCCACAACAAATTGTGTTCTACTCGCGCAAGAAGAACTACACATAGACCTAGCTCATGATGCCACTGTTGGGGAACGTTGCAGAAAACAAAAAATTTCCTACTCGTTTCACCAAGATCATCTAGGAGTTCATCTAGCAACGAGTGATTAGATGCATCTACATACCTTTGTAGATCGCGCACGGAAGCGTTCAAAAGAACGGTGATGATGTAGTCGTACTCGACGTGATCCAAATCACCGATGACCAGCGCCGAACGGACGGCACCTCCGCGTTCAACACACGTACGGGACGGGAGACGTCTCCTCCTTCTTGATCCAGCAAGGGGGGAGGAGAGGTTGATGAAGATCCAGCAGCACGACGGCGTGGTGGTGGATGCAGGGCGTCACAGCAGCAGGGCTTCGCCGAGACTACAAGGGAGAGACGTAACGGGGGGAGATGGAGGCGCCAGGGGCTGGTCTGAAATCCCTCCTCTCCCCCCCACTATATATATCTTTATAACCCTAGCGTCACCGAACCTTAAGTGTGTAGATCCTACGGGTTCGGGAGACAAGCAGACATGACCGAGACGACTCTCCGGTCAATAACCAACAGCGGGATCTGGATACCCATGTTGGCTCCCACATGCTCCACGATGATCTCATCGGATGAACCACGATGTCGAGGATTCAATCAATCCCGTACGCTATTCCCTTTGCCTATCGATATGTTACTTGCCCGAGATTCGATCGTCGGTATCCCAATACCTCGTTCAATCTCGTTACCGGCAAGTCACTTTACTCGTACCGTAATGCATGATCCCGTGACCAGACACTTGGTCACTCTAAGCTCATTATGATGATGCATTACCGAGTGGGCCCAGTGATACCTCTCCGTCATACGGAGTGACAAATCCCAGTCTTGATCCATGTCACCCAACAGACACTTTCGGAGATACCCGTAGTCTACCTTTATAGTCACCCAGTTACGTTGTGACGTTTGGCATACCCAAAGCACTCCTACGGTATCCGGGAGTTACACGATCTCATGGTCTAAGGAAAAGATACTTCGACATTGGAAAACTCTAGCAAACGAACTATACGATCTTGTGCTATGTTTAGGATTGGGTCTTGTCCATCACATCATTCTCCCAATGATGTGATCTCGTTATCAATGACATCCAGTGTCCATAGTCAGGAAACCATGACTATCTGTTGATCAACGAGCTAGTCAACTAGAGGCTCACTAGGGACATGTTGGTGTCTGTTATTCACACATGTATTACGCTTTCCGGATAACACAATTATAGCATGAATAAAGACAATTATCATGAACAAGGAAATATAATAATAATGCTTTTATTATTGCCTCTAGGGCATATTTCCAACAGGTAGGGCTTGCCCTCCACCCTCGTGGACGCCTCGTGTCCTTTCAAGACTGCTTCTTATTTTCCTATTTTCTTAAATATTCCAAAACGGAGAAAAAATGCTATTAGAACGGTTTTGGAGTCGGTTTACTTACCGTACCACATACCTCTTCCTTTTCGGAGGCTGAGACGTTCTGGAAGGTGTCCCTTATATACTCCTTCGGGGTTACGGTTTCAATAATGTTAGTTTCAACATTTGTAGGATTACCAGAGATATAATGTTTGATTCTTTGACCGTTCACCACCCTCGGATTTGTGCCTTTGAAGTTGTTGATTTTTATGGCACCTGGACGATAGACCTCCTCGATAACGTAAGGGCCTTCCCATTTAGAGAGGAGTTTTCCTGCAAAAAATCTTAAACGCGAGTTGTACAACAATACATAATCACCTACAATAAACTCACGTTTTTGTATCCTTTTGTCATGCCATCTTTTATCTTTTTCTTTAAACAGTTTGGCATTCTCATAAGCCTGGGTTCTCCACTCATCAAGTGAGCTAATGTCAAATAGTCTCTTCTCACCAACAAGTTTGAAGTCATAGTTGAGCTCTTTAATGGCCCAATATGCCTTATGTTCTAGTTTGAGAGGTAAGTTACATGCTTTTCCATAAACCATTTTATATGGAGACATTCCCATAGGATTTTTATATGTAGTTCTAAGGCCCATAATGCATCATCAAGTTTCTTTGACCAATTCTTTCTAGATCTATTAACAGTCTTTTGCAGAATTAATTTAAGCTCCCTATTGCTCAGTTCTACTTGACCACTAGACTGTGGGTGATAAGGAGATGCAATTCTATGATCAACATCATACTTAGCAAGCATTTTAAGAAAATCACCATGAATAAAATGTGAACCACCATCAGTCATTAAGTATCTAGGGACTCCAAACCTCGGAAAAATAAGTTCTTTAAGCATCTTAATAGAGGTGTTATGATCAGCACTACTAGTTGGAATAGCTTCTACCCACTTAGTAACGTAATCAACATCAACTAAAATATGTGTATACCCATTAGAGGAAGGAAACGGTCCCATATAATCAAAGCCCCAAACATCAAATGGTTCAATAACAAGTGAATAATTCATAGACATTTCTTGACGTCTACTAATATTACCAATTCTTGACATTCATCACAAGACAATACAAACTTACGGGCATCCCTGAAGAGAGTAGGCCAATAAAAACCGGATTGCAATAGCTTATGTGCAGTTCTATCTCCAGCATGGTGTCCTCCATAAGACTCAGAGTGACACTTGTGTAGGATCTGTTCCTGTTCATGCTCAGGTATACAACGTCTAATAATACCACCTACTCCGTATTTATAAAGGTGTGAGTCATCCCAGAAGTAATGTCTTAAATCATAGAAAAACCTTTTCTTTTGTTGGTATGTGAAACTAGGTAGTATAAATTTAGCAACAATGTAATTAGCATAATCAGCATACCATGGAGCAGTACGAGAAGCATTTATGTCAGCTAATTGTTCATCGGGAAAGCTATCATCAATATGTAGTGGGTCATCAAGAACATTCTCTAACCTAGATAAGTTGTCTGCAACGGGGTTCTCATCTCCTTTTCTATCAATAATATGCAAATCAAATTCTTGTAGTAGGAGAACCCATCTAATAAGTCTAGGTTTAGCATCTTTCTTTTCCATAAGATATTTAATAGCAGCATGATCAGTGTGAACAGTTACTTTAGAATCAACAATATAAGGTCTGAACTTATCACAAGCAAATACAACTGCTAAAAATTCCTTTTCAGTAGTAGCATAATTTCTCTGGGCACTGTCTAGAGTTTTACTAGCATATTGGATAACATTTAATTTCTTATCAACTATTTGTCCTAGAACAGCACCTACATCATAATCACTAGCATCACACATAATTTCAAATGGTAAATTCCAATCAGGAGGCTGAACAATAGGTGCAGAAATCAAGGCTTTCTTAAGTATTTCAAATGCTTCTACACAATCATCATCAAAGACAAAAGGAACATCTTTTTGTAAGAGATTAGTCGGAGGCCTGGATTTTTTTGAGAAGTCTTTAATGAACCTCCTATAAAAACCGGCATGACCAAGGAAACTTCTTATACCTTTAATGTCCTTAGGACACGACATCTTTTCAATAGCATCAACTTTAGCTTTATCAACTTCAATACCTCTTTCAGAAATTTTATGCCCCAAGACAATACCTTCATTAACCATAAAGTGGCACTTCTCCCAATTCAAGACAAGATTAGTTTCTTCACATCACTACAAAACTCAATCAAGGTTGCTTAAGCAATCATCAAAAGAAGTTCCATATACAGAAAAATCATCCATGAAAACCTCAACAATCTTTTTCACAAAATTCAGAGAATATAACAGTCATGCATCTTTGAAAGGTAGCAGGTGCATTACATAAACCAAAAGGCATACGTCTATAAGCAAAGGTACCGAAAGGGCAAGTAAAAGTGGTCTTTTCCTGATCCTTTTTTGACACATGTATTTGAGAGAAACCAGAATAACCATCTAGAAAGCAAAAATATGTATGTTTGGATAATCTTTCTAGCATTTGATCAATGAAAGGTAGAGGGTAATGATCCTTTTTAGTAGCTTTATTTAATTTGCGGAAATCAATTACCATTCTATAACCTGTAACAATTCTTTGTGGGATCAATTCATCTTTATCATTTGGAACAATAGTAATACCTCCTTTCTTAGGGACACAATGGACATGACTTACCCACTGACTATCAGCAACAGGATAAATTATACCTGCCTTCAGAAGCTTTAGTATTTCTTTTCTTACCACTTCTTTCATCTTAGGATTTAACCGCCGTTGGTGATCAACAACCGGTTTAGCGTCTTTCTCCAATTTTATTTTGTGATAGAATAGAGTGGGACTAATGCCCTTAAGATCATCAAGAGTATATCCAATAGCAGCATGGTGCTTCTTCAGAGTTTTCAATAATTTCTCTTCTTCCTGTTATGAAAGGTTAGCACTAATAATAACAGGATATATCTTCTTTTCATCAAGATAAGCATATTTAAGAGTATCAGGTAATGGTTTAAGCTCAAACACGGGATCACCCTTGGGTGGAGGAGGATCCCCTAGAATTTCAACAGGCAAGTTGTGTTTCAAAATAGGTCCTTGTTTAAAGAATAATTCATCCATTTCCCTTCTTTCATTCATAAACATATCATTTTCATGGTCTAGCAAATATTTTTCTAAAGGATCATTAGGAGGCACGACAATAGAAGCAAGACCAATATTTTCTTCTTTACTAGGCAATTATTTATCATGGGGTTGTCTATGAAATTTAGCAAAATTAAAAGCATGAGACATATCCCCTAAACCAAAAGAAACAATATCCTTTTTGCAGTCCATCTTAGCATTAATAGTATTCAATAAGAGTCTACCAAATATAATGGGACAAAAGTCATCTTGTGGGGAACCAAGAACAAGAAAATCAGCAGAATATTTAACTTTCCCACACAAGACTTCAACATCTTTAACAATCCCAATCGGTGAAATAGTATCTCTATTGGCAAGCTTAATTGTAACCTCAATACCTTCTATCTCAGCAGGTGCAATATCATGAATAATTTCTTCATATAAAGAATGAGGTATTGCACTCGCACTAGCACCCGTATCACATAAGCCATGATAGCAATGATCTCCTATTTTAACAGAAATAACAGGCATGCCTACAACATGTCTATGTTTATTTTTAGTATCGGGTCTAGCAATTCTAGCAGCTTCATCACAAAAGTAAATAACATGCCCATCAATATTATTGGACAAGAGATCCTTAACCATAGCAATACTAGGTTCAAATTTAATTTGCTTAGAGGGTGTAGGTGTTCTAGTATTACTCTTACGAACCATAGTTGAAGCTTTATCATGATCCTTTATTCTAACATGGAAGGTGGTTTCTCAATATAAGCGGTAGGAACAATAGGATCAACATTATAAGTGATAGTCTTTTCTTCAACTTTAATAGGTTCAACTACTTTTACTTCGATGGGAGGATTATATTTAAGCCACTTCTCCTTAGGGAGATCAACACGAGTAGCAAAGAATTCACAAAAATAAGCTACTATCTCAGAGTCAAGTCCATATTTAGTGCTAAATTCACGAAAAGCATCGGTATCCATAAAAAATTTAACACAATCAAACTTAGGTGTTATACCCGAGTCCTTACCTTCGTCGAGTTCCCAATCTTCAGAGTTGCGTTTAATTATTTCTAGTAAATCCCATTTGAATTCAATAGTCTTCATCATAAAAGATCCAACACAAGAAGTATCGAGCATGGAGCGATTATTGAGAGAAAGCCGAGCATAATTTTTTTGAATAATAATTTCTCTTGAGAGCTCATGATTGGGGCATGAATATAACATTGACTTAAGCCTCCCCCAAGCTTGAGCGATGCTTTCTCCTTCACGAGGCCAGAAATTATATATGTAATTACGATAGATGAACCAGATGCATAGGATATAACTTCTGATGAAATTCCAATTTCAGTCGGTTGTAGTTCCATGATCCAATATCATCACATAGCCTAAACCATGTCAATGCCATTCCCTTCAAAGACAAAGGGAAGACCTTCTTCTTGATAACATCCTCGGGCATACATGCAAGCTTAAATAATCCACAAACTTCATCCACATAGATTAGGTGCAAATCGGGATGCAATGTTCCATCTCCTGTAAAAGGATTAGCTAGCAGTTTCTCTATCATACCCGAAGGAATTTAAAAGTAAACATTTTCAATAGGTTTAGTAGGTTGAGGAGCAACTCTTTGCTCTACTGGTCAGGGTGAAGATACCCGAAACAAGCCCCACAAAGGATTACTTTCCATAGTAACAAGTGATAGTAAATTTCAACACACTATATAAATCTTTCTTTATCAAATTCCACCTACCAAAGGCGTTTCACTCCCCGGCAACGGTGCCAGAAAAGAGTCCTGATGACCCACAAGTATGGAGGATATATTGTAGTACTTTCGCTAAGTAAGAGTGTCGAACCCAACGAGGAGCACAAGGAAATGACAGGCGGTTTTCAGTAAGGTATTCTCTACAAGCACTAAAATTATCGGTAACAGATAGTTTTGTGATAAGGTAATTTGTAACGGGTAACAAGTAACAAAAGTAAATAAGGTGAAACAAGATGGCCTAATCCTTTTTGTAGCAAAGGACAAGCCTGTACAAACTCTTATATAGAGGAAAGTGCTCCCGAGGACACATGGGAATTATCGTCAAGCTAGTTTTCATCACGCTCATATGATTCGCGTTCGTTACTTTGATAATTTGATATGTGGGTGGACCGGTGCTTGGGTACTGCCCTTCCTTGGACAAGAATCCCACTTATGATTAACCCCTCTTGCAAGCATCCACAACTACAAAAGAAGTATTAATGTAAACCTAACCATAGCATGAAACATATGGATCCAAATCAGCCCCTTACAAAGCAACGCATAAACTAGGGTTTAAGCTTCTGTCACTCTAGCAACCCATCATCTACTTATTACTTCCCAATGCCTTCCCCTAGGCCCAAACAATGGTGAAGTGTCATGTAGTCGACATTCACATGACACCATTAGAGGAAAGACATCATACATCTCATCAAAATATCGAATGAATACCAAATTCACATGACAACTTATAACAAGACTTCTCCCATGTCCTCAGGAACAAACATAACTACTCACAACTCATATTCATGTTCATAATCAGAGGGGTATTAATATGCATAAAGGATCTTGCTACCTCTTGAGCACTGTGTTGGTTTTCCCTTGAAGAGGAAAGGGTGATGCAGTAAAGTAGCGTAAGTATTTCCCTTAGTTTGTGAGAACCAAGGTATCAATCCAGTGGGAGATCATGCTCGAGTCCCACGCACCTACACAAACAAATAAGAACCTCGCAACCAACGCGATAAAGGGGTTGTCAATCCCTTCACGGTCACTTACGAGAGTGAAATCTGATAGATATGATAAGATAATATTTTTGGTATTTTTATGATAAAGAGAAATAAAGATGCAAACTAAAATAAACGGCAATAGAAATAGCTAAGTGCTGGAAGATTAATATGATGGAAGATAGACCCGGGGACCATATGTTTCACTAGTGGCTTCTCTCAAGAGCATAAGTATTATGGTGGATAAACGAATTACTGTCGAGCAATTGATAGAAAAGCGAATAATTATGAGAATATCTAGGTATGATCATGTATATAGGCATCATGTCTGTGACAAGTAGACCGAAACGATTCTGCATCTACTACTATTACTCCACACATTGACCGCTATCCAGCATGCATCTAGAGTATTAAGTTCATAAGAACAGAGTAATGCTTTAAGTAAGATGACATGATGTAGAGGGATAAACTCATGCAATATGATATAAAACCCATCTTTTTATCCTCGATGGCAACAATACAATACGTGTCATTTCCCTTTCTGTCACAGGGATCGAGCACCGCAAGATTGAAACCAAAGCTAAGCACTTCTCCCATTGCAAGAAAGATCAATCTAGTAGGCCAAAACAAACTGATAATTCTAAGAGACTTGCAAAGATAAACCAATCCTACATAAAAGAATTCAGAGAAGAATCAAATATTGTTCATAGATAATCTGGATCATAAACCCACAATTCAGCGGATCTCGACAAACACACCGCAAAAGAAGATTGCATCGAATAGATCTCCAAGAAGATCGAGGAAAACTTTGTATTAAGATCCAGAGAGAGAGAAGAAGCCATCTAGCTAATAACTATGGACCTGAAGGTCTGAAGTAAACTACTCACACATCACCGGAGAGGCCATGGAGTTGATGTAGAGGCCCTCCATGATCAATGCCCCCTCCGGCGGAGCTCCGGAAAAGGCCCCAAGATGGGATCTCTCGATACAGAAGGTTGCGGCGGTGGAATTAGGTTTTCGTGGTGCTCCTGGATGTTTGGGGGTATGTGGATATATATAGGAGGAAGAAGTATGTTGGTGGAGCAACGAGGGGCCCACGAGGGTGGAGAGCGCGCCCAGGGGGGTAGGCGCGCCCCCCTGCCTCGTGGCCTCCTCGATTGTTTCTTGACGCCCACTCCGACTCTCCTGGATCATGTTCGTTGAGAAAATCACGTTCCCGAAGGTTTCATTCCGTTTGGACTCCGTTTGATATTCCTTTTTTGCGAAACTCTAAAATAGGCAAAAAAACAACAATTTGGGTTGGGCCCCCGGTTAGTAGGTTAGTCCCAAAAATGATATAAAAGTGTAAAATAAAGCCCATTAACATCCAAAATAGATAATATAATAGCATGGAGCAATCAAAAATTATAGATACGTTGGAGACATATCAGATCTGAACATATGATCTTCCACCGAATAAACCAACTAACATCAATTACAAGTAGTAATCTACACTACTAGCAACCCACAGGTACCAATCTGAGGTTTTGAGACAAAGATTGGATACAAGATATGAACTAGGGTTTGAAATGAGATGGTGCTGGTGAAGATATTGATTTAGATTAACCCCCTCCCGATGAGAGGGTCGATGGTGATGACGATGGTGATGATTTCCCCCTCCCGGAGGGATGCTTCCCCGGCAGAACAGCTCCGCCGGAGCCCTAGATTGGTTCCGCCTCGTGGCGGCGGTGCTTCGTCCCGAAAGCTTGCTTATGATTTTTTTTCCAGGGCGAAAGACTTCATATAGCTCAAGATGGGCACCAGAGGCCTGCCAGGGGCCCCACGAGATAGGGGGCGCGCCCAGGGGGTAGGGCACGCCCCCCACCCTCGTGGATGGTGTGTGGCCCCCCTTTGGTGCTTTCTTCGCCCAATATTCTTTAATATATTCCAAAACTGACTTCCGTGGAATTTCAGGACTTCTGGAGTTGTGCAGTATAGGTCTCTAATATTTGCTCCTTTTCCAACCCAGAATTCCAGCTGCCAGCATTATCCCTCTTCGTGTAAACCTTGTAAAATAAGAGAGAATAGGCATAAGTATTGTGACATAATGTGTAATAACAGCACATAATGCAATAAATATCGATATAAAAGCATGATGCAAAATGGACGTATCAATTACTATGGGAAGTCATGTAGGATTTAATAGGGATTGGTTTAATAAAATGATGAAGGAACCCATCAGAAACGAGCTACGCATTTTATATGATGATATATACAGTGATGATCCCGACTATGGGTTTATGAATATTAAAATTACTAGTCAAAGTCCTTTTCATGATTTGAGCTCATCTACTAGGAGGGAAATAAAGGAAATGATAGAATTTCTAAGACGGGTTTTGGAGGATTTAATGAGAAAAGAATTGCATGCCAAAGATGATAATATCTAGATCTATTCGTGTTTTATGCCTAGCTAGGGGCATTAAACAATAGAGCTTGTTGGGAGGCAACCCAATTTTATTTTTGTTTTTGCTTTTTAGGTTCTATTTTGCATTAAATAATTTATCTAGCCTCTGGTTAGATGTGGTTTTATGTTTTAATTAGTGTTTGTGCAAGTAAGACCTTTGGGGTAGCTTATGGTGATAGTTGATTTGATCTTGCTGAAAAACAGAAAATTTTGCGCTCAGGAAATTAATTTTCGTTTTTAGCAGAAGCACGATAAAATACTGATTCTTTTTGCAGAAGATTAATAAAAAAAATTCTTAGGCGTCCTAAGTTTTTAGAATTTTTGGAGTTACAAAAGTATTCGAAATCTCCAGATTTCTACTGATTGTTCTGTTTTTGACGGATTCTGTTTTCTATGTGTTGTTTGCTTATTTTGATGTATCTATGGCTTGTATCGGGGGGTATGAACCATGGAAAAGTTGGAATACAGTAGATATTACACCTATATAAATAAAGAATGAGTTCACAACAGTACCAAAAGTGGTGATTTATTTTCTTATACTAACGGAGCTTATGAGATTTTCTGTTGAGTTTTGTGTTGTGAAGTTTTCAAGTTTTGGGTAAGGATTTGATGGACTATGGAATAAGGAGTGGCAAAAGCCTAACCTTGGGGATGCCCAAGGCACGCCAAGGTAATATTCAAGGAAAACCAAGAGCCTAAGCTTGGGGATGCCCCGGAAAGTATCCCCTCTTTCGTCTTCGTATATCGGTAACTTTACTTGAGGCTATATTTTTATTCGCCACATGATATGTGTTTTGCTTGGAGCGTCTTGTATGATTTGAGTCTTGGCTTTTTAGTTTGCCACAATCATCCTTTCTATACACACCTTTTGAGAGAGACACGCATGAATCGTGATTTATTATAATACTCTTTGTGCTTCACTTATATCTTTTGAGCTAGGCAATTTTGCTCTAGTACTTCACTTATATCTTTTTAGAGCACGGCAGTGCTTTTATTTTATAGAAATTTAGGAACTCTCATGCTTCACTTATATTATTTTCATAGTCTCTAAATAGCATGGTAATTTTCTTTGGTTATAAATTTAGTCCTAATATGATGGGCATCCAAGATGGATATAATAAAAACTTCATATAAAGTGCATTGAAATACTATGAGAAGTTTGATTCCTTATGATTGTTTTGAGATATGAAGATGGTGATATTAGAGTCATGCTAGTAAGTAATTGTGAATTTGAGAAATACTTGTGTTAAAGTTTGTGATTCTCGTAGCATGCACGTATGGTGAACCGTTATGTGATGAAGTCGGAGCATGATTTATTTATTGATTGTCTTCCTTATGAGTGGTAGTCGGGGACGAGCGATGGTCTTTTCGTACCAATCTATCCCCCTAGGAGCATGCGCGTAGTACTTTGTTTCGATAACTAATAGATTTTTGCAATAAGTATATGAGTTCTTTATGGCTAATGTTGAATCCATGGATTATACGCACTCTCACCCTTCCACCTTTGCTAGCCTCTCTTGTATCGCGCAACTTTCGTCGGTAGCATAAACCCACCATATACCTTCCTCAAAACAGTCACCATACCTACCTAATATGGCATTTCCATAGCCATTCAAATATATGTTGCCATGCAACTTTCCACCGTTCCGTTTATTATGACATGCTCCATCATTGTCATATTGCAATGCATGATCATGGAGTTAACATCACATTTGTAGCAAAGCCACCATTCATAATTCTTTCATACATGTCACTCTTGATTCATTGCACATCCCAGTACACCGCCGGAGGCATTCACATAGAGTCATATTTTGTTCTAAGCATCGAGTTGTAATTCTTGAGTTGTAAGTAAATAAAAGTGTGATGATCTTCATTATTAGAGCATTGTCCCATGTTAGGAAAGGATGATGGAGACTATGATTCCCCCACAAGTCAGGATGAGACTCCGGACGAATAAAAAAAAGAGGCCAAAAAATGAGAGAAGGCCAAAAAATGAGAGAAAAGAGAGAAGGGGCAATGCTACTATCCTTTTACCACACTTGTGCTTCAAAGTAGCACCATGATCTTCATGATAAGAGAGTCTCTTATATTGTCACTTTCATATACTAGTGGGAATTTTTCATTATAGAACTTGGCTTGTATATTCTAATGATGGGCTTCCTCAAATTTCCCTAGGTCTTCGTGAGCAAGCAAGTTGGATGCACGCCCACTTAGTTTCTTTTTGAGCTTTCATAAACTAATAGCTCTAGTGCATCCGTTGCATGGCAATCCCTACTCACTCACACTGATTTCTATTGATGGGCATCTCCATAGCTTGATGATACGCCTAGTTGATGTGAGACTATCTCCTTATTTTTGCCTTCTCCACAACCACCGTCTATTCCACCTATAGTGCTATGTCCATGGCTCATGCTCATGTATTGCGTGAAAGTTGAAAAAGTTTGAGAACACCAAAAGTATGAAACAATTGCTTGGCTTGTCATCGGGGTTGTGCATGATTTAAATATTTTGTGTGATGAAGATGGAGTATAGCCAGACTATATGATTTTGTAGGGAATAAGCTTTCTTTGGCCATGTAATTTTGAGAAGACATAATTGCCTTGCTAGTATGTGATAACCCACAAGTATAGAGGGTCGCAACAGTTTTTGAGGGTAGAGTATTCAACCCAAATTTGTAGATTCGACACAAGAGGAGCCAAAGAATATTTGAAGGTATTAGCAGCTGAGTTTTCAATTCGACCACACATGGAGATTAGTTATCTGCAGCAAAGTGATCAGTAGCAAAGTAGTATGATAGTTTTGATAATAGTAGCAGTAGCAACGGTAACGGTAAGAGTGATAGCAGTAGTTTTGTAACAAGTGCAACCGTAACAATAGCAGTAGTAACTTAGCAAGAACAATATAAGATAAATTTGTAGGCATTGGATCGGTGACTTGTTGGATGATATTCATCATGAGACAGTTATAACCTAGGGCGATACGACACTAGCTCCAGTTCATCAATATAATGTAGGCATGTATTCCGTAAATAGTTATACATGCTTATGGAAAGAACTTGCATGACATCTTTTGTCCTACCCTCCCGTGGCAGCGGGGTCCTATTGGAAACTAAGGGATATTAAGGCCTCCTTTTAATAGAGAACCAGAACAAAGCATTATCACACGGTGAATACACGAACTCCTCAAACTACGGTCATCATCGGGAGTGGTCCTGACTATTGTCACTCCGGGGTTGCCGGATCATAACACATAGTAACTTGCAAGATCGGACCTAGAACATTGATATAATAGTGATAACATAAACGGTTCAGATCTGAAATCATGGCAGCTGGGCCCAAAGTGGCAAGCATTAAGCATGGCAAAGTCATAGCAATATCAATCTTAGAACATAGTGGATACTACGGATCAAGCCCTAACAAAACTAACTCGATTACATGATGAATCTCATCCAACTCCTCACCGACCAGTGAGCCTATGAAGGAATTACTCACTCCCGGTGGGGAGCATCATGGAATTGGCGACGGAGAAGGGTTGGTGATGACGAAGAACGAAGATCCCCCTCTCTGGAGCCCCAAATGGACTCCAGATTTGGCCTCCCGATGAAGAACAGGAGGTGACGGTGGCTCCGTCTCGTGGATCGCAATAATTTTTATTCCTTATTTTTCTGGAAAAATAGGATTTTATAGTGTCGGTTTGAGGGTCTGCGGGGCCACCAGGTGGGGACAACCCACCTGGGAGCGCCCTGGTGGGTTGTGCCCACCCAGGTGCCCCCCTCCGGTGGATCTTGGGTCCAGAAATTCTTATTTATTGTATAAAAAATCCTCGCAAAGTTTCGTTCCATTCTGAGAACTTTTATTTCTGCACAAAAACAACACCATGGTAGTTCTGCTGAAAACAGCGTCAGTCCGGGGTTAGTTTCATTCAAATCATGCAAATTAGAGTCCAAAAGAAGAGGAAAAGCGTTAGAAAAAATAGATACGTTGGAGACATATCAGTATGCTTGAAGTATTATTGTTTTTATGTCAATATTAAACTTTTGTTTTGAATCATACAAATCTAAACATTCATGCCACGATAGATAAAATTACATGGATAAATATGTTACGTTGCATTCCACATCAAAAATTCTATTTTTATCATTTACCTACTCAAGGACGAGCAGGAATTAAGCTTGGGGATGCTTGATACGTCCCCAACATATCTATAATTTTTTATTGTTTCATGCTATTATATTATTTGTTTTGAATGTTTTATATGCATTATTATGCTATTTTATATTATTTTTGGGACTAACCTATTAACCTAGAGTTCAGTGCCAGTTTCTGTTTTTTCCTTGTTTTAGAGTTTCACAGAAAAGGAATATCAAACGGAGTCCAAACGGAATAAAACTTTCGCCATGATTTTTCTTGGACCAGAAGACATCTAGAGGACTTGGAGTGCAAGTCAGAGAAGCCACGAGGCGGCCACAAGGACGGAGGGCGTGCCCCCACCCTTGTGGCCCCCTCATGACTCCACCGGCCTATTTCTTCCGCCTATATATATTCTCAAATATTCCCAAACCAACCAGGAGAGCCACAAAAACACTTTTCCACCGCCGCAACCTTCTGTACCCGTGAGATCCCATCTAGGGGCCTTTTCCGGGGTCCTACCGGACGGGATTCGAACACGGAGGGTTTCCACATCAACACCATTGCCTCTCCGATGAAGCATGAGTAGTTTACCATAGACCTACGGGTCCATAGCTAGTAGCTAGATGACTTCTTCTCTCTCTTTGATTCTCAATACCATGTTCTGCTCAATGTTCTTGGAGATGTATTATATGTAATACTCTTTTGCGGTGTGTTTGCCGAGATCCGGTGAATTGTAGATTTATGATCAGCTTATCTATGAATATTATTTGAATCTCCTCTGTATTCTTATATGCATGATTTGATATCTTTGCAAATCTCTTCGAACTATTGATTTGGTTTGGCCAACTAGATTGGTTTTTCTTGCAATAGTAGAAGTTCTTAGCTTTGGGTTCAAACTTGCGGTGCTTGATCCCAGTGACATAAGGGGAACCGACACGTATTGTATTGTTGCCATCGAGGATAACAAGATGGGTTTTTTATCATATTGCTTGAGTTTATCCCACTACATCATGTCATCTTACTTAACGCGTTACTCTGTTCTTCATGAACTTAATACTCTAGATGCATGCAGGAGTCAGTCGATGTGTGGAGTAATAGTAGTAGATGCAGGCAGGAGTCGGTCTACTTGATACCGACGTGATGCCTATATTCATGATCATTGTCTTAGATATCGTCATAACTTTGCGCTTTTCTATCAATTGCTTGGTAGTAACTTGTTTACCCGCCGTAATATTTTCTATCTTGAGAGAAGCCTCTAGTGAAACCTATAGCCCCCGGGTCTATTTTCCGTCATATAATCTTCTATTTTCCATCATATAAGTTTTCGATTTACTGTTTTAGTTTCCTATTTACTTTCTGTTCCATAAAACAAAAATATTACTTTACCGTTTACCCATCTTTATCACATCTCACTTTGCAAATAACCGTGAAGGGATTGACAACCCCTTTATCGCATTGGATGCAAGTTGGTGTTTGTTTGTGCAGGTATTCGATGACTTGAGCGTTGTCTCCTACCGGATTAATACCTTGGTTCTCAAAACCGAGGGAAATACTTACTCTACTTTGTTGCATCACCCTTTCCTCTTCAAGGGAAAAACCAACGCAAGCTCAAGAAGTAGCAGTGTTAAATCTAAAGTGAATGGAAAGTTTGTTTCTGTAATAATTTATTTCATAGGACTGTCCTCCTTCCTCCAAGTAATCAATCACTAAAGGTGTGGAAGTCACTTTGGTTATGTTGACAGTAGGAATATAAGAGTGTTCATGTTGGTTCAATATCTTTTATATTTATTGTTTCGATGCAATATATTAATCCGTTTGAAATAATTCATGCTTCATGAACGTGACGACCCTGTTCTCTCAACTGTGATCTTTTGCTCGGGGATGAGCAAAAGTCTAAACTGGGGGGATTTGATGAGTCAATTTTGCTTCAGTTTTTACACCTCACTTTAGCATCATAGCTGCAGGATTTTGGAATTTTACTGCTTTTGCACAACCTTTTCCTGATTTCACCAGATTCCTAAAGGAGGAGATTTTGAGCATTGATGAGAAAATATATATTTCTGGGCAAAAATCATGCTAATTTACGTCATAATAGCCTACCAAGCAAAGAGAAGACCATGTGGAAAGAACACCAGCCATGCCAGATTTCCAGAGAGGAAGCTAGAGTGCGGTACAAGCATCGCCCACTCATATCGTCAGGCATCACGTCATCCTGGTTAACTATTTCATCTCCGTGTGATTGGATCTGGTAGATGACGAACATAGAGGCCAGGACCATGAATCAAAAGCAACAAACCTCACCTCCAAAGGGAATCTAAGAGGGGGTGGGTGATCTGCAAAGGGCAATGTCACGCCATCACCTCGATCAAGGAGACTATGATCACCACCACCACAACCATCATCATCATCCACATTCTCGACATCGACCTCTCCGATCCATTTCATCTCGTTTTAATACCAAACACTAGTGTGGATTCATACATGTGTTACATTAGTCATCAGTCATCTCTGATATCCACGAAAACCATGATAATGTCTATTGTCTCTATGTCTAAGTAAAACCCTAGTTCTTGGGGATATGGAGGAACCCTAGTATGTTTATGAGCTCAACTCCAGTAAGATACAATATTTTCTTTATATGTTTAGGTTAACTATTCTTCATGATGTTGTGTAAAGTCGACTGCACAACATTTGCCTTAATGGACATGAAGGATGTTACTATAACTGGGACGTGGTGATGCAGAGGTACTGCGGTGACAAAAGCTATCTCCCACCTTTGCCGACCTTTGATAGCGGCAATAATGGGGACCCTAAAGCCTTATGTCGCATCCACGGGGAGCCCCGTAATCATCATCGCTTCCACCCAACAAGGAGATGGATAGTGGTGGCATATGTGACACGGAGTTGCGGCAGTATGCGGCGTATATTTATTTGGCTCTACCCACACTGAAAACATGTAACATGTATTTTGTATCTGAACCTAAAATTATGTCTATGCACGATTAAGTAACAAACATACCAGTGGTAAATCCGGACTCCTTTTGAATGCTTTTAGCCCAATTACAGTTTCCACCACTTTCCATTACTCTCTTGCTAATTATTACTTTTTCTAGGGCACTTCAATTCTCATTTAGACACACTTGTAATATTTTCACCTTCACAACTATTTTGCTTTGGATCGCAAATGACTTGCACGAACTTTTCAATAAACTTCTACAAGATGCAAAAACCATTTTCTAAGCTTTTTATGGGATCTACTCTTACTTCCAGAAGACTATAACTGTACCCTATGGCATTTGCAGGACATCACTCGCCTCACCAACTGCGCCATCTGCCGCACGCGCCTTGACGCATCACCCAGTCCAAGCCAGGGCCTCCGCCATGCCTCCATCGCCCCCGCATCCCTCTATACCCCCCTACGATCTCCATTGTTGGCAACCTCCTTGCACCTCTCCTGAACCCATCAACCTCCAACTCCCCTCCACCGGTGACAGCACTACCAGGTTTTCCCCGGCTCCGGGTCGCATCTAGCTCAGCCTCGCCTGCTACCCCCACCTCGATGTTGAGTCCTTGTCACCCCCCTCGGAGCTTCGGGCAAAATTGACCGGCACGAATTGGATTTTGAGGCAACTGGTGAATAGCAAATGCGCAAGACTAAAACATTACCTAATATTTGACATGACGGAAATTGGCCAACTTGCAATTCATGTCTTGCATGGCATTATTTGTACCACTTAAGAGAAAGCATCTTCTCAGCCTCATCAAAAAGGACAAACAACAAATTTCATGAGGCGCCTTTCTAATCTGATTGTCATGGCATAACTGCCTGCAACTGAGATTTATGCCCAATGGAAAACCTGACATCGCGTGTGCGCCACCACTTGGATCGGTAATGGCCGCGCCACCATTGGCCAGGGCACGCAATCTGGGATCGACAAGTCCATAGGCGACGTGGGGCACGGGACATGAGGCGATCCCAACGCGACTTTGGCCGGCCCATCAGCATGTCTCGGCTGCCCCGTGACAAGACCAAAGGCGAGTTATCGTATTCCCTTCCTAAAGGTGTTCCCGTTCCATACAACCGTTTTGGTCAGAGCCACGAAACGTAACGGGAAGCCAAAGGGGTGGCTCGCGCGCGCTCGGCCGCTCCGGCCGGTATAAATACGCGGCGCGGTCGCGGCATCCCTCTGCAGTTCTCCGCGCTCTGCCTTTAGCTACAGACTAAGCAGTCCACCTCCAGTAGTGAGCGAGCGAGCGAGCGAAATGGCACGTTCTTCCCGCGCTCGCACGGGGTCACGGGTGACGCGGTGCTTCCCATGCTACGACGGCGACAGGACCGGCGACTTCAGCGGCTGCCCCAACGATCTCCTCCCGTCGCTCGGCGCCACCGCCGCCGCGCAGCCGACCTCCGGCAAGTACCTCGTCTCGCCTTACGGCCGGCGCTACAGGTACGCACGCACGCACGCACGATTGCTTGTCTCAGTCGCGTACTGTTAGATAGACGGGCGGTGAAGGTGATCGATCGATCGTTGATGTGCAGGGTGTGGGAGACGTTCCTGATCCTGCTGGTGGTGTACTCGGCGTGGATATGCCCGCTGGAGTTCGCGTTCCTGAGGCACCTGCCCCGCGCGCCTTTTGTCGTGGACGATGTCGTCAACGGCTTCTTCGCGGTCGACATCCTGCTCACTTTCTTCGTGCCCTATGTCGACAACAGGTCTTACCTTGTCGTCGATGATCCGAAGAAGATCGCACTCAGGTGCTGCTGCTACTACGTGCTCCCTCAGTGTCGAGACTTTAATCTCTCAGACACGCATGCATGCACTACTGTATTTACCTGTAGATCCTGCCTTGTTTCTTTTTGGTTTGCAGGTATCTGTCGACCTGGTTCATCTTTGACGTTTGCTCCACGGTTCCATTCCGCTCCATCACCCGCCTCTTCACCAGGCACGAGCACAGCCTCGGCCTCAAGTTCCTCAATGTGCTTCGCCTCTGGCGGCTGCGCAGAGTCAGCTCCTTGTTTGCAAGGTACTACTAGCACAGTAGCATATGCAGATAAGCACTGTGCACTTGGCATATATACCAAGTTAAAAAAGGTCACTGGTCAGTACGTGCAACTTAATTAACAATGATGATTCTCTTATTCCTTTCCGTAGGCTTGAGAAGGACATCCGTTTCAACTACGCCGTGATACGCTGCACAAAGCTCATCTCGGTACGTCCAGATTCTCTCTTCCTTTCTAGGAGTACTGTAGTAGTAGTAGTTCTTCTTCCTCATGCATGCGTGCATGCGCCACGGATGATGATGCAGGTGACCCTGTTCGCGGTGCACTGCGCCGGGTGCATCAACTACCTGATCGCGGACAGGTACCCGGACCCGGCGAGGACTTGGATAGGCGCGGCGCACCCGGACTTCAGGGAGGACGGGCTGTGGGTGCGCTACGTCACGTGCCTCTACTGGTCCATCACCACCATGACCACCACCGGCTACGGCGACCTGCACGCCCAGAACGCCAGGGAGATGCTCTTCGGCATCTCCTACATGCTCTTCAACCTCTGGCTCACCGCCTACCTCATCGGCAACATGACCAACCTCGTCGTCCACAGCACCAGCCGCACCAGAGACTTCGTACGTATATATGCATCCCGTTCCACTCCAAACTATAAACGCTAGCCTCGTACCACTGCAGTGCTCTGATGCATCTTTGGCCGTGAATGATCATGGCTTGTGCATGCACAAAAATGCAGAGGGACATGGTTCAGGCTGCCACGGAATTCGCGGCGAGGAACCAGCTGCCGCGGCAGATAGAGGAGCAGATGCTGAACCACATATGCCTGAGGTTCAAGGCAGAGGGGCTCAAGCAGCAGGACACACTGGACATCCTCCCCAAGGCGATGAGATCCAGCATATCGCTCTATCTCTTCTTCCCGGTGGTTCAGGGCGCCTACCTGTTCAGGGGAGTCTCCCCAAGCTTCATCCAGCAACTGGTGAGAAACTTGTAAAGCCTTACGGTTGAAGGGGTAGGAATAGCTCACAAATTCTGAATTTGTTTCGAACTATGCAGGTAACGGAGATGGTGGCCGAGTACTACGCCCCGAAGGAGGACATCATACTGCAGAACGAGTACCCATCGGACCTACACCTTCTTGTGACCGGAGAAGTGGTATGTAGAATCCTATGGATTTACCACGTTATCTTGAATTCACAGACCTTGCAGGGCTTGCATATTACTACTAATCAATCTGCATCTTCATTGACAGGATATTGTGGCGTTCCTAGATGGGACAGAGCAGGTACTGTTTCCCGGGTTCATGACTTGACCAAAAAAACATGCAATGCAGAGTGCAATCTGCAAAGTTGGTCCCTCAAGTACTTAACGTACTTACTGATAACGTGCACCTTTCAGGTTTATGGAAAAGCGACTGAGGGAGGACTGCTAGGGGAGATCGGGGTACTGTGCAACAAGCCACAGCCGTTCACTTTCCGGACAGCCAAGCTATCTCAGGTTCTAAGGATCAGTAGGCCCAAGCTGATGGATATCATCCAGGAAAATGCAGAAGATGGCGAGATCATCAGGATCAATCTTGAGCAAGTAAACGTCTAAGTAACGTGCACCCTATCAAGGTATACACGGAATGAATGTATTGGCTTTGTGTACTTCAAATATAAGAAAATTGAAGTATGGAACTATGGAAGGATACACCAAAATGATCAGGGGACTGTACAAAGGCTGAATGCTTGAGACGGTCTCTCGCCTATTGAAGAACGCGACTTGCTATTTAGCACAACAGTTTAAGTGTCCAAGACCACATATGTATATAGTATTGTGACTTTAACGGGTGTAACGAGTGAAATAACTGTTGATTGTACTCGAACATAGTTATTTTGCACCATGTAATTGGGTGACGGTGCTACTAACGATATCGAGGCCAACCACTGTCGTTGCAATGACTCACAACAAGTATTCACCTTACCACCCTACACTACTTAATGCACACAACCATGCACGGAGTTGCAATCACATCAAGGTTGTCGACAATTTCATGAATCACTCCGCTCTGTGAAAATCAGCTCCATTTCATCAAATCCACTTTAAAGCAGCTTCACCCAAGAGTTGCACTCTAACATAGAACAATTTATCTATTTGGAGCATCCCCTGAAGTGCTTCACGAAAAACAAGGAATTGTACATCAGTTTCAAGTTTTTTATGGCGTGGAACATTATGAAGCTACCCCATTTGGCTTGCGCTTTTTAGAGTAGAGCTGAATTTTAGAGAGCAGAGCAATCCCAAACAAGCCCTAAGTTTACGTGAGTAGATAAGAAGTGAACTCGCAAACAAGATTCTTGTTGTACTACTTAACCTAACAAACCTCCCAGTTGGATGTGAACACGTCTTAAAATGGGATAAAAACGTGTGGTAACATGGAAAGATGGCAAAAGCTCAGAGCCTCCCATAACAATTAGTGACCGGACGACTTGCATTGGACTATATATTTTTTGACTCGAGACTTCAAAATATATGTAGATTTTGTGCCCTGATAACAACGCAGTATTGAATGATCTTTCATTACTTATTCAGGAGCTCACAAAAGTACATCAAGAGGCCAAGATAACAAAGGGGTAAAGTTCTAGACTCACTGCCAAAAACTTCTTGTATTGATGATAGTGTTCTGGACTAGGGGGTACTTGCCACATCGGTTCCCGACCATATGAGTCGGGCCGAGCACCCCCAAGATCATTAACTAGTGGGCCGCGTTCGTTGGGCCCAGGAGCTCCAAGGTGGATAACTCCCGAAGATTTGGCGCATAATCCAAGGCTTAGAGGTCGTCTTCGGAGTGACTACCCTTAGATGTAACCAACCCATGTAAACCCTAGGCACCCCCTGGCATCTGTATAAGCCGAGGGGTGAGAACTGTAGACAAAAAACCCCTCTCATATACACACGATCTCGTGATAGATCAACTTGTAACTCCTACTCCCTCCAAATCAATACAATCAAGTAGGATGCTGGTGTTAGGATGATCTCCACCGTGTGGGCCCAATGGCCCACCAGGCCCTTAGATTCGCGCCCTGATCGGGGGCGCTCAACCCACTATGGTTGATGGGCCCCTGTCACCTGCACTATATAAAGAGGTGGGGGCCGGCGGCTCGCAACACGAGGTTCGTCGTGACGCCATACACCCCACCTAAATCCCCTACTGATCTAGGGTTAGAGCAGTGCTGATGGGAAGCACTGCCACCGCTACTCTCTGCCATCACCGGCCACCATCAGCATGGCCGGCACCGGGAGCTCCTCGGGCCACAAGAGGAAGGTAGGACCACCGATCTAATCTAGCCTAGTGATCCACAACATCTATCAGTTGGGTGTTATCTCTTCGAGAGAGCCCGAACTTGGATAAATCACTGTGTCACCTATTACTATCATGCTAAGGCTACCAACTTGGGAACCCCTACCCGAGATATGTTGGATTTGACTCCATCATTGGTGGCTCATGCATGTCCCTCTTGTAAAACTTAGGGTTTGGCAAACTGCGCGACACCCTAATACAGGTGTGGCTATCTCATATATATATAGGGGTACGCCAAGTGTACAATACAAGATACAAGGACTTGTACAGAGGTTATGTATAATACAGTCTAACACTCTTCCTCAATCTTAACTATGGCTTGAAGTACACAGCAAGTTAAGATTGCGCCTACAACCTTCAAATTGAGGCTTTGATAGTGGCTTCATGAAGATGTCAGCAAGTTGATCTTTGGAGGAGATAAACTTGATGTGAAGTAGCTTCTGTGCAACGCGTTCCCTCACAAAATGATAGTCAACTTTGATGTGTTTCGTCCGAGCATGAATACCAGGTTAGATGAAAGATTCTTTGCATCAATATTGTCACACCAAAGGACCGGTGGTTGACCTTGAGAGACTCTCAATTCTCTTAATAAGGGTTGTACACATATAATCTCCGTTGTGACATTAGCAACCGCCTTGTACTCAGCTTCATTGCTACTGCAAGATACGGTGGCTTGCTAGAGAGCACTCTAGGCGATCAAGTTAGGACCAAAGAAGACTGCATAGCCCCCCGTGGATCGCCTATCATTAGGACCCCCAACCCTATCCGCATCGAAAAACGCCGAGAGAGCAAAGGATGGTGTAGGCCGGAGATGTAGACCATAGGAGGAAGTAAGATAGAGATAGCGCAATACGCGCTTGACAGCTGACCAATGTGAAGTCATGTGGTCATGGAGGTACTGACACGCACAATTAACTGCATAGGAGATATCTGGTATGGTGATAGTCAAGTACTGCAGACCACAAATGATGTTGCGGTACTTAGTAGCATCGTCAAAAGTAAGTGGATCACCATCAAGAGCCGACAACCAATCAATGTTAGACATATGAGTAGTTGCTTGTTTGCACTTTAGCATACCAGCACGGCGCAACAAGTCAAGGAAATACTTGTGCTGAGTGAGAGTCAACCCAGCAGAAGACCATGAGACCTCGAGACCAAGGAAGTAATGCAAAGTGCCCAGATCCTTGACAGCAAAGCGACCACTCAAAGCAGATAGTAGATGATCAACAACAGCAACCAAGGAGCTAATAAGAATAATGTCGTCGACATAGACCAACATGCACATAGTTACCTCAGGACGGTGAAATAGGAACAATGACGTATCAGCAATGGACGAAACAAATCCGTGAGCCCAAAGAACGGGGCCAAGTCGCGCATGCCATGCACGGGGAGCCTGCTTAAGTCCATAGAGCGCCTTAACAAGGCGACACAAATGATGAGGACGAGCAGGATCAACAAACCCCGGAGTTTGACCCATATAAACCTCTTCTTCCAAGACTCCATGAAGAATGGCATTATGAACATCCAGTTGACGTAGAGACCACCCTTTGGTAACAGCCAAAGACAGGAGCAGACGAATGGTGGTAGGTTTTACAACCGGGCTGAAGGTATCCTCATAGTCAAGATCGTACCTTTGCTTGAAACCCTTGGCCACTAGTCGTGCCTTGTATTGTTCATTTGAGCATCAACATGTTTTCTTGACTTTGAACACCCACTTGGAATCAATAATATTGACACCAGAGATAGGACGAACTAGTCGCCAAATATCATTTTGTTTCAGTGCCGGAAACTCCCGCTCCATAGCACAGCACCAGTGAGGAATATGAAGAGGAGCCTGAAAATTCTAAGGTTTGACAATGGGTTTAGCGTCAGCTTGTGCCACGCACGCGGCAATCCATGCAACCGTGCCATCAATGTGCTTTCGCAGGCAAAAAATGCCACTCTGGCTGCACGTACGAGCACGCAGAACAATAGTAGGCGCAAGTGGTGGTGTCGGAGACCAAGTCGTGGCCGGTATTGATGATGACACGGACGTATCACATGGCTCAGAAGAGGCCACATGCGTTGGCGACGTGATGGCGTCCTGCAACGTAGATGCGTCATACACCGCGGGCGTCGCGGGAGAGACGGGCGAGCCAAGAGGGCATGGTGACGGAGGTCCAGGCGAGGCCCAAGTGAAGATGGCCTGGGGGCAGCTCAGATGGTGGGCCGGATAGCAAGGGCACATTCGGGGTAGCAACAGTCGGGCCGGCTCCATGATCGAGGGTGCATGGGACATGCACCCGGTCAACGTCCCGATCGTGATCAACACCCGACTCCCGAGGGACTTCCACCGGCTGACCATCCAGGATCTCAAGACGTGCTCCTCTCCCAATACCCGCATCATGGTTAGGCAACAGCGTAGGGGTATACGCATCATCTACAAATTGACCAGGCAAAGGTAAAACTGAATTCATAGGTGGAGTGGGAGTGGTGGGAGTAGTCGAAAGTGCGAAGAATGGAAAAACGTTCTCATCAAGCACCACATCACGAGAAATGTAGAAGCGGTTAGAGGGAACATGAAGGCATGTGTACCTTTTGTGAGGGGAACTATACCCAAGGAATATGCACTCTTTAGACCAAAACTCTAGTTTACATTTATTATACTGGCGAAGATGTGGCCACACACACACCCAAAAACTTCAAGGAACGTATAATTAGGAGTTTCATTGAGTAAGACTTCAAGTGGTGTTTTCATGTGATGAAGTCGTGTAGGAAGCCTATGAATAAGAAAACAGGCAGTGGAAAAAGCATCACTCCAAAACCAAAAAGGAATGGAGGAATGAGCAAGGAAAGTGAGGCCAGTTTCAACAATATGACGATGCTTACGTTTAGCTACACTATTTTGTTGATGTGTATGAGGACAAGAACACGATGCCTAATCGCAAGTTTATTAAAAACCGCATTGAGGTTGTGATACTCACCCCCCCCAATCGGATTGAACATGAATAATTTTGTGCTTGAGAAGACACTCAACATGTGCTTGAAATTGAATAAAAATATCGAACACATCAGATTTGCGCTTGATAATATAAAGCAAAGTAAATCTATTGTAAGCATCAATACAACTGACATAGTAATTGTGGACACTAACAGAAGTTTGGCATGACCCCATACATCAGAAAACACAAGCTCAAGTGGATTTTTCACTACACGACTCGACTCGGAGAAAGGAAGCTGGTGACTTTTCCTTGTTGACATGCATCACAAACTGCATCAACATGATTATTGGACACAATTGGAAGCTCATGGCAAACTATAGGAGTGGCAGGGTGACCAAGATGCGCATGCCAATGTGATGGAGACACACGAACACCACCGAAAGCGCAAGAGACTGGTGGCACATCAAGCGCATAAAGACCATGGCGTAGTCGACCTCTAAGAAGTATGTCCCTTGTGTCCCAATCCTTAACAGAAAAATGGAAAGGGTGAAATTCAGCAAAAACATTATTGTCACGAGTAAGTTCAGGAACTGACAACAAACTACGTGCAACAGAAGGAACTCGAAGGACATTGAGAAGACACAATTGTTTTGAGCGATGAGTAAGCCTGGCCAATATGTGAGATGTGCATACCTTCCCCATTCGCAGTGCGAACCTGATCATGTCCATGGTATGACTCCTGTGTAGAGAGCTTTCCCATCTCACTCGTCAGGTGATTGGTAGCTCTCGTATCCATGTACCATGAAGCATCAACTGGATAGGAAGGGATGTGCCCCCGCTCATGATCACCAAGGAAGCCTGTTTTTCTTTACCTTTGCCATTGTTCCCAGTACCCAAAAAACCTTTCTTGGAGCGACGATGGCAGATAAACAATGTGGTCGGCGGGGCCACACAATTGGCAAGGAATTTGGGCGCCACAAGAGGGGCAGCAGGCGCACGCTCGGCCATCCGTGGGATTGTTGGTGTTCCGCGAGGTCGGTGTAGGTGGCGGTGCCAGCTTGCCACCAGTCGGTGGCTTGTAGGGTTTACCTTACCACGTGACGCAACATTGGTGGAATAGAAATTGTGCTTCAAGCGACGAGCCTTACCATGTGACGCTATGCTTAATGCTTATCATTAGGGCCCGGGTGCTATGATTTCAGATCTGAACACTTTTGTTTTGCATGATTATATATTTGATATGTTGATCTTACCTGGCATGATATTTGATGATATACTAGATAGATTTGGGGTAGCACCAATTGAAGAGAAGCTTGTCCAACATCGTCTGAGATGGGTTTGGGCATATTCAGAGCATGCCTTTGTTGGGGAACACAATATTTTCAAAAAAATTCCTACGCACACGCAAGATCTATCATGGTGATGCATATCAACGAGAGGGGAAGAGTGTTGTCCACATACCCTCGTAGACCATAAGCGGAAGCGTTATGACAACACGGTTGATGTAGTCGTACGTCTTCACGATCCGCCCGATCCTAGTACCAAAAGTACGACACCTCCGCGATCTGCACACATTCGGCTTGGTGACGTCCCACGAACTCTCGATCCAACTGAGTATCGAGGGAGAGCTTCGTCAGCACGACGGTGTGATGACGGTGATGATGAAGTTACCAGCGCAGGGCTTCGCCTAAGCACTACGACGATATGATGGAGGTGGATTATGGTGGAGGGGGGCACCGCACACGGCTAAGACAGTTGTCTGTTGTGTGTTCTAGGGTGCCCCCTTCCCCTGTATATAAAGGAGTAAGGGGGAGGTCGGCCGGCCCTAGGGCGCGCCAAGGAGGGGAGGAATCCTCCTCCTAGTAGGAGTAGATTCCTCCTTTCCTAGTCCTACTAGAAGGGGGAAGGAAGGAGTGGGAGAGGGGAAGGAAAGGGGGCGGGGCGCCACCCCCTCCTAGTCTAATTCGGACTCAAGGGGAAGGGGTGCGCGGCCTGCCTGCCCTAGCA
>NC_041384.1:538311050-538317939 GCF_002162155.2 Triticum dicoccoides | reverse complement strand
CGGTAATCCTCCAGCACTCCGGTTTTCTCCAAAATCATCCAGAACACTTTCGGTGTCCAAATATAGCCGTCCAATATATCAATCTTTATGTATAGAGCATTTCAAGACTCCTCGTCATGTCCGTGATTCTATCCGGAACTCCGAACTATCTTCGCTACATCAAAACACATAAACTCATAATACTGATCGTCACCGAACGTTAAGCGTGCGGACCCTACGGGTTCGAGAACTATGTAGACATGACTGAGACACGTCTCCGGTCAATAATAATTAGCGGAACCTGGATGTTCATATTGGCTCCTACACATTCTACAAAGATCTCTATCGGTCAAACCGCATAACAATATATGTTGTTCCCTTTGTCATCGGTATGTTACTTGCCCGAGATTCGATCGTCGGTATCTCAATACCTAGTTCAATCTCATTACCGGCAAGTCTCTTTACTCGTTCCGTAATGCTACATCCTGTAACTAACTCATTATTCACATTGCTTGTAAGGCTTATAGTGATGTGCATTACCGAGAGGACCTAGAGATACCTCTCTGATACATGAAGTGACAGATCCTAATCTCGATCTATGCCAACTCAACAAACACCATCGGAGACACCTGTAGAGCATCTTTATAGTCACCCAGTTACGTTGTGACGTTTGATAGCACACTAAGTGTTTCTCTGGTATTCGGGAGTCACATAATCTCATAGTCATGGGAACATGTATAAGTTACGGAGAAATCAATAGCAATAAACTAAACGATCATAGTGCTAAGATAACGGATGGGTCAAGTCAATCACATCATTCTCTAATGATGTGATCCCATTTATCAAATGACAACTCTTTGTCCATGGCTAGGAAACTTAACCATCTCTGATTAACTTGCTAGTCAAGTAGAGGCATACTAGTGACACTCTGTTTGTCTATGTATTCACACATGTACTAAGTTTCCGGTTAATACAATTCTAGCATGAATAATAAACATTTATCATTATATAAGTAAATATAAATAACAACTTTGTTATTGCCTCTAGGGCATATTTCCTTCAGTCTCCCACTTGCACTAGAGTCAGTAATCTAGATTACATTGTAATGATTCTAACACCCATGGAGTCTTGGTGATGATCATGTTTTGCTCGTGAGAGAGGCTTAGTCAACGGGTCTGCAACATTCAAATCCGTATGTATCTTGCAAATCTCTATGTCTCCCTCTTGACTTGATCGCGGATGGAATTGAAGCGTCTCTTGATGTGCTTGGTTCTCTTGTGAAATCTGGATTCCTTTGCCAAGGCAATTACACCAGTATTGTCATAAAAGATTTTCATTGGACCCGATGCACTAGGTATGACACCTAGATAGGATATGAACTCCTTCATCTAGACTCCTTCATTTGCTGCTTCCGAAGCAGCTATGTACTCCGCTTCACACGTAGATCCCGCCATGATGCTCTGCTTGGAACTACACAACTGACAGCTGCACCATTCAATAAAAATACATATCCGGTTTGTGACTTAGAGTCATCCGGATCAGTGTCAAAGCTTGCATCGACGTAACCATTTACGACGAGCTCTTTGTCACCTCCATAAACGAGAAACATATCCTCACTCCTGGATTACTTTGGTACCTCCCTGCTAAACTAATAGCAAGGCACACATTAGGTCTAGTATACATCATTGCATACATGATAGAACCTATGGCTGAAGCATAGGGAATGCCTTTCATTTTCTCTCTATCTTCAACAGTGGCCGGGCATTGAGTCTGACTCAACTTCACACCTTGTAACACAGACAATAACCCTTTCTTTGCTTGATCCATTTTGAACTTCTTCAAAACTTTATCAAGGTATGTGCTTTGTGAAAGTCCAATTAAGCGTCTTGATCTATCTCTATAGATCTTGATGCCCAATATATAAGCAACTTCACCGAGGTCTTTCATTGAAAAATTCTTATTCAAGTATCCTTTTATGCTATTCAGAAATTCAGTATCATTTCCGATCAACTATATGTCATCCACATATAATATCAGAAATGTTACAGAGCTCCATATCACTTTCTTGTAAATACAGGCTTCTCCAAAAGTTTGTATAAAATCATACGCTTTAATCACACTAGCAAAGCGTATATTCCAACTCCGAGAGGCTTGCACCAGTCCATAAATGGATCGCTGGAGCTTACACACTTTGTTAGCACCTTTTTGATCGATGAAACCTTCTGGTTGCATCATATACAACTCTTCTTTAAGATATCCATTAAAGAATGCAGTTTTGACATCCATTTGCCAAATTTCATAATCATA
The DNA here is from genome assembly GCF_002162155.2 of Triticum dicoccoides. Classification (NCBI taxonomy): domain Eukaryota; kingdom Viridiplantae; phylum Streptophyta; class Magnoliopsida; order Poales; family Poaceae; genus Triticum; species Triticum dicoccoides. Next base: position 538,315,653 of record NC_041384.1, on the reverse strand, counting down.
AAATGCGGCAATTGCGAACATGATTCGGACGGACTTAAGCATCATTACGGGTGAGAAGGTCTCATCGTAATCAACTCCTTGAACTTGTTGAAAACCTTTTGCAACAAGTCGAGCTTTGTAGACACTAACATTACCGTCAGCGTCAGTCTTTTTCTTGAAGATCCATTTATTCTCTATGGCTTGCTGATCAACGGGCAAGTCAACCAAAGTCCACACTTTGTTCTCATACATGGCTCCCATCTTAGATATCATGGCCTCAAGCCATTTTGCGGAATCTGGGCTCATCACCCCTTCCTCATAGTTCGTAGGTTCCTCATAGTCAAGTAACATAACCTTCAAAACAGGATTACCGTACCACTCTGGTGCGGATCTTATTCTGGCTGACCTATGAGGTTCGGTAGTAACTTGATCAGAAGTTTCGTGATCATCATCATTAGCTTCCTCACTTACTGGTGTAGGAATCATTGGAACTGATTTCTGTGATGAACTACTTTCTAATAAGGGAGTAGGTATAATTACCTCGCCAAGTTCTACTATCCACCCACTCACTTCTTTCGAGGGAAACTCCTTCTCTAGAAAGGATCCATACTTAGCAATGAATATCTTGCCTTCGTATCTGTGATAGAAGGTGTACCCAACAGTTTCCTTTGGGTATCCTATGAAGACAGATTTCTTTGATTTGGGTTCGAGCTTATCAGGCTGAAGCTTTTTCACATAAGCATCGCAGCCCCAAACTTTAAGAAACGACAATTTGAGTTTCTTGCCAAACCACAGTTCATAAGGTGTCGTCTCAACGGATTTTGATGGTGCCCTATTTAACGTGAATGCAGCCGTCTCTAAAGCATAACACCAAAACGATAGCGGTAAATCAGTGAGAGACATCATAGATCGTACCATATCTAATAAAGTACGATTACGATGTTCGGACACACCATTACTTTGTGGTGTTCCAGGTGGCGTGAGTTGCGAAACTATTTCGCATTGTTTCAAATGAAGACCAAACTCGTAACTCAAATATTCTCCTCCACGATCAGATCGTAGAAACTTAATTTTCTTGTTACGATGATTTTCCATTTCACTCTGAAATTCTTTGAACTTTTCAAATGTTTCAGACTTATGCTTCATCAAGTAGATATACCCATATTTGCTCAAATCATCTATAAGGTAAGAAAATAACTATACCCGCCACGAGCATCAACACTCATCGGACCGCATACATCAGTATGTATTATTTCCAATAAGTCTATTGCTCGCTCCATTGTTCTGGAGAACGGAGTCTTAGTCATCTTGCCCATGAGGCATGGTTCGCAAGCATCAAGTGATTCATAATCAAGTGATTCCAAAAGTCCACCAGCATGGAGTTTCTTCATGCGCTTTACACCAATATGACCTAAACGGCAGTGCCACAAATAAGTTGCACTATCATTATTAAACTTATATCTTTTGCTTCAATACTATGAACATGTGTATCACTACTATCAAGATTTAATAAAAATAGACCACTCATCAAGGGTGCATGACCATAAAATATATTACTCATATAAATAGAACAACCATTATTCTCTGATTTAAATGAATAACTGTCTCGCATCAAACAAGATCCAGATATAATGTTCATGCTCAACGCTGGCACCAAATAACAATTAGTTAGGTCTAAAATTAATCTCAAAGGTAGATGTAGAGATAGCGTGCCGACGTCGATCACATTGACTTTGGAACCATTTCCCACGCGCATCATCACCTCGTCCATAGTCAATCTTCGCTTAATCCGTAGCCCCTGTTTCGAGTTGCAAATATTAGCAACAGAACTAGTATCAAATACCCAGGCGCTACCGCGAGCATTAGTAAGGTACACATCAATAACATGTATATCAAATATACCTTTCACTTTGCCATCCTTCTTCTCCGCCAAATACTTGGGGAAGTTCCGCTTCTAGTGACCAGTCCCTTTGCAGTAGAAGCACTCAGTCTCAGGCTTAGGTCCATACTTGGGCTTCTTCACTTGAGCAGCAACTTGCTTGTCGTTCTTCTTGAAGTTCCCCTTCTTCCCTTTACCCTTTTTTCTTGAAACTGGTGGTCTTGTTGACCATTAATATTTAATGCTCCTTCTTGATTTCTATGTCCGCATCCTTTAGCATTGCAAAGAGCTCGGGAAATGTCTTATCCATCCCTTGCATATTATAGTTCATCACAAAGCTCTTGTAGGTTGGTGGCAGTGATTGAAGAACTCTGTCAAGGACACTATCATCAAGAAGATTAACTCCCAGCTGAGTCAAGTGGTTGTGGTACCCATACATTCTGAGTATATGTTCACTGACAGAACTATTCTCCTCCATTTTGCAGCCGTAGAACTTATTGGAGACTTCATATCTCTCAATCCGGGCATTTGCTTGAAATATTAACTTCAACTCCTCAAACATCTCATATGCTCCATGACGTTCAAAACGTTGTTGAAGTCCCGGTTCTAAGCCGTAAAGCATGGCACACTAAACTATCGAGTAGTCATCAGCTTTGCTCTGCCAGGTGTTCACAACATCTGGCGTTGCTCCTGCAGCGGGTTTGTCACCTAGCGGTGCTTCCAGGACGTAATTCTTCTGTGCAGCAATGAGGATAATCCTCAAGTTACGGACCCAGTCCGTGTAATTGCTACCATCATCTTTCAACTTAGCTTTCTCTGGGAACACATTAAAATTCAACGGAACAACAGCACGGGCCATCTATCTACAACAACATAGACATGCAAAATACTATTAGGTACTAAGTTCATGATAAATTAAAGTTCAATTAATCAAATTACTTAAGAACTCCCACTTAGATAGACATCCCTCTAATCATCTAAGTGATCACATGATCCATATCAACTAAACCATGTCCGATCATCACGTGAGATGGAGTAGTTTTCAATGGTGAACATCACTATGTTGATCATATCTACTATATGATTCACGCTCAACCTTTCGGTCTCAGTGTTCCGAGGCCATACTGGATATGCTAGGATCGTCAAGTTTAACCGAAGTATTCCGCATGTGCAAAACTGGCTTCCACCCGTTGTATGTGAACGTAGAGCTTATCACACCCGATCATCACGTGGTGTCTCGGCACGACGAACTGTAGCAATGGTGCATACTCAGGGAGAACACTTATACCTTGAAATTTAGTGACAGATCATCTTATAATGCTACCGTCGAACTAAGAAAAATAAGATGCATAAAGGATAAACATCACATGCAATCAATATAAGTGATATGATATGGCCATCATCATCTTGTGCCTTTGATCTCCATCTCCAAAGCACCGTCATGATCACTATCTTCACCGGCTTGACACCTTGATCTCCATCGAAGCATCGTTGTCATCTCGCCAACTATTGCTTCTACGACTATCGCTACCGCTTAGTGATAAAGTAAAGCAATTACATGGTGATTGCATTTCATACAATAAAGCGACAACCATATGGCTCCTGCCAGTTGCCGATAACTCTGTTACAAAACATGATCATCTCATACAATAAAATTTAGCATCATGTCTTGACCATATCACATCACAACATGCCCAGCAAAAACAAGTTACACGTCCTCTACTTTCTTGTTGCAAGTTTTACATGGCTCCTACGGGCTGAGCAAGAACCGTTTTTACCTACGCATCAAAAACCATAACGCGGTATAGTGATTGTTTTTTGATCTTCAGAAAGAACCCTGTTCATTGAATCTAATTCAACTAAAGTTGGAGAAATTGACACCCACCAGCCACCTGCGTGCGAAGCGTAAGCGTACGCGTAATGTCGGTCTGAGCCGCTTCATCCAACAATACAGCTGAATCAAGAATCAACTAGTGACGACAAGAAATATGTATATACCCACACCCACAACTCCTATGTGTTCTACTCGTGCATATAACATCTATGCATAAACCTTGCTCTGATACCACTATTGGGGAACGCAGTAAGTTCAAAAAAATTCCTACACACATGCAAGATCTATCATGGTGATGCATAGCAACGAGAGGGGAAGAGTGTTGTCCACGTAACCTCGTAGACCGTAAGCGGAAGCATTATGACAATGTGGTTGAGGTAGTCGTACGTCTTCACGATCCGACCGATCCTAGTACCGAAAGTACGGCACCTCCGCGATCTGCACACGTTCGGCTCGGTGACGTCCCACAAACTCACGATCCAGTTGAGTGTTGAGGGAGAGCTTCGTCAGCACAATGACGTAATGACAGTGATGATGAAGTTACCAGCGCAGGGCTTCACCTAAGCACTACGACGATATGGCCAAGGTGGATTATGGTGGAGGGGGGTACCGCACACGGCTAAGACAGTTGTCTGTTGTGTGTTCTAGGGTGCCCCCTGCCCCCGTATATAAAGGAGCAAGGGGGAGGCCGGCCGGCCCTAGGGCGTGCCAAGGAGGGGAGGAACCCTCCTCATAGTAGGAGTAGGATTCCTCCTTTCCTAGTCCTACTAGGAGGGGGAAGGAAGGAGTGGGAGAGGGGAAGGAAAGGGGGGGCACCCCCCTCCTAGTCCAATTCGGACTCAAGGGGAAGTGGGCGCGCGGCCTGCCCTGGCAGCCCCCCCCCCTCTCTCCACTAAGGCCCATCTCGGCCC
>NC_041384.1:538309252-538310755 GCF_002162155.2 Triticum dicoccoides | reverse complement strand
TAACCCTCTGGCACTCCAGTTTTCTCCGAAATCACCCGGAACACTTCCGGTATTCGAATATAACCGTCTAATATATCAATCTTTATGTCTCGACCATTTCGAGACTCGTCGTCATGTCCATGATCCTACCCGGGACTCCGAACTATCTTTGGTACATCAAAACGCATAAACTCATAATACCGATCGTCACCGAACGTTAAGCGTGTGGACCCTACGAGTTCGAGAACTATGTAGACATGACCGAGACACGTCTCCGGTCAATAACCAATAGCGGAACCTGGATGTTCATATTGGCTCCTACACATTCTATGAAGATCTTTCTCGGTCAAACCGCATAACCACATACGTTGTTCCCTTTGTCATCGGTACGCTACTTGCCCGAGATTTGATCATCGGTATCTCAATACCTAGTTCAATTTCATTACCGGCAAGTCTCTTTACTCGTTTCGTAATGCTACATCCCGTAACTAACTCATTAGTCACATTGCTTGCAAGGATTATAGTCATGTGCATTACCGAGAGGGCCCAGAGATACCTCTCCGATACACGGAGTGACAAATCCTAATCTCGATCTATGACAACTCAACAAACACCATCGGAGACACCTTAGAGCATCTTTATAGTCACCCAGTTACATTGTGACGTTTGATAGCACACTAAGTGTTCCTCCGGTATTCGGGAGTTGCATAATCTCATAGTCATAGGAACATGTATAAGTTATGGAGAAAGCAATAGCAATAAACTAGACGATCATAGTGCTAAGCTAACGGATGGGTCAATTCAATCACATCATTCTCTAATGATGTGATCCCGTTTATCAAATGACAACTTTTTGTCCATGGCTAGGAAACTTAACCATCTTTGATTAACGAGTTAGTCAAGTAGAGGCATACTAGTGACACTTTGTTTGTCTATGTATTCACACATGTACTAAATTTCTGGTTAATACAATTCTAGCATGAATAATAAACATTTATCATGATATAAGGAAATATAAATAATATAAAAACTTTATTATTGCCTCTAGGGCATATTTCCTTCAGCCTCTGGATGCTCCAGTGCATAGCAGACAACTAAAGCATGCAGAGAGTGTCAAGAGAGGTCGGGGTAGAACGAGTTTGACATGGGAGGAGTCCGTTAAGAGAGACCTAAAGGATTGGACTATCACTAGAGAACTAGCTATGGACAGAGGTGCTTGGAAGATTGCTATCCATGTGCCAGAGCCATGAGTTGGTCGCGAGATCTTATGGGTTTCACCTCTAGCCTACCCCAACTTGTTTGGCACTAAAGGCTTTGTTGTTGTTGTTGTTGTTGTTGTTGTTGTTGTTGTTGTTGTTGTTGTTGTTGTTGTTGTTGTTGTTGTTGTTGTTGTTGTTGTTGTTGTTGTTGTTGTTGTTGTTGTTGTTGTTGTTGTTATTCATGGTGTTGGTGGTGGTGGTGGTGGTGGTGTTGCTGTTGTTGGTGTTGCTGTTGTTGTTGTTGTTGTTGTTGCTGTTGTTGTTG
>NC_041384.1:538295587-538308933 GCF_002162155.2 Triticum dicoccoides | reverse complement strand
TTGTTGTTGTTGTTGTTGTTGTGCTAGAGCCATGAGTTGGTCGCGAGATCTCATGGGTTTCACCTCTAGCCTACCCCAACTTGTTTGGGACTAAAGACGTTGCTGTTGTTGTTGTTGTTGTTGTTGTTGATGATGATGATGATCTTACCTGCAAGTTGTATGCACATGTCATCGTTTTGAACCCTAGACCCCCAAGGTTACAATACTTGGGATATCGACGGGGATGACTATGACATGAGGAGTTCATGTATTCACTATGTGTTAATGCTTTATTCTGGCTCTCTATTAAAAGGAGCGCCTTAATCACCCTTAGTTTCCATTAGGACCCCACTATCATGGGAGAGTAGGAAAAAAGATGTCATCCTAGTTCTTTTCACAAGCACATATGACTATATAGGGAATGCATGCGTACATATGATTGATGCATCACAGCTATTGTGTATCACTCTAGGTTGTGAATGTTACATATTGAATTTCATCCAAATATCCATCACTGCTCCATGCCTATGCATTAATACTATTGCCTTTTCTCAACACTACAAAAAAAGACACATCCGTGACATTTTTGGCCGAACGATTTTTTTCTGTCATGCTCATGACACTTCTATGACGATAATTGTGACAAAATCTGGTATCATCATAGATGTGGTGGGCTCCTACTTCTATGACAAAAAATGGGCTTTTCGTCCTGGGCGGGCCGGAGACGCAGCTGCATGACATTCTTTGGGCCATCCATGACAGAAAAAACCATGGTAGAAGCGAGGGCGAGGAAAATATCGGGGAGTTCCTGGTTACGGTGGGTGGTCGGGGGCTGGGGGATGCACGTTTCTCTCGTACACGTATGCGTGTGGGTGCGAGGCACTGGGCTCTAACTAAACCCGAGCGAGGCGTTCGCCTACTGAACTTGAGCAATTGCACTGTAGGCTACGCGTTGCTGAACCTGAGTGATTGATCGATCTGGCTGTTAACTGAACCTGATCGAGCGATTCCTTCGCTACTTCTGCTAACTGAAGCCGATCGAACCCTGCTGCCTCCTTCCCTTGATGAACAGTGAATGTTGTTGGGAGGGGGCCTTGGCTGAATATAGTTCCCGGTGGGGGGGTGGATGAACAGGACCTCGTGGTGTTGCCGCCGGATGAACCGGACCCCGATCGATCAAGCCGCTTGAGAGTGGACGAACAGGACCTCATGGAGGGCTGGATGAACAGGAGCCCGTGGAGGGCTGGATAAACAGGACCCCGTGGAGGGCTGGTTGAACAGTAGTCGGTGGAGGGCTGGATGAAAAGTAGCCCGTGGAGGGGTGGTTGAACAGGACCCCATGGAGAGGGCTGGTTGAATAGTAGCCGGTGGAGGAGCGGTGGAGGCTGGATGAACAGGAGCCCGTGGATGAACAATCGCAGGTGGAGGCTGGAGGAGGTCGACGGTGGATGAACAGTAGCCTGTGGAGGCTGAATGAGGTCGACAGTGGAGATTAACAATATCCCCTGGAGTCCAGTTTTGCGGTACGCCACACCCCTCTCGATGAACAGGACCCCCGTTTCGACCGTAGTGCTCCAACACAAGTCTGTTTCCTCTGTTTTGTGGTACGCCACACCCCTCCCGATCAACAGGACTCCGTTTCGACCATAGGAGGTCCAAGAGAAGTCTGTTTTCTCCGTTTTACGATACGCCAGACCCCTCCTGATGAACAGGATCCCGTTTCGACCATGGCCGGTCGAACACAAGGTTGTTTCCTCCGTTCTAAGGTACGCCAGGTCTCGTTTCGATCGCATGTTCCGTCCCAGCCGGTTGGCTCCCGATGAACACGACGACGCAGTTTCTCAGTTCCGATCCAGCCATGTCAACGAGCCCTGGCCGTACGTATGTGCGAGTAGGCGTTTGAGACCCCGCCCGTATGTACGTACGTGGTTGTATTTACTTTCTTGCATCATGGTTGTACATATGTGTACATGCTACGTCCGCGCCTCTACTACGTCATGTGCCCTTCCTTACACGGCCACGGTTTATCGCTGCAGCCTGCAGACCAACCGATCGTATGTACGTACACGTTTGCAACCAGAATGACAACGCTACGTACGCTTCGACCAGGTGGGTCCCGACTGCCAGGCACTTCCTTGATTGCGAAGATGTAGCTAGTGGGTCCCAGCAGTCAGAGGGAAATGTTTTTTTTTGCAAAATACGGTGGCCCGTCCGGTGGGTCCCTGTTGTCAGGTGGAGGAATCATTATTTTCCGCATAATAAGGAGGCACTTCCTTGCTGCGGCCGTGGAACCAGCTGTCAGCCTCTACAAGTACACTACTCTTCCGATGGAAGTTGTTCCTTGACCACGTTGACCACGCTGCGCTGAGAGGACCAGGGCGGTGGACGACGGCGAGGCCTAGGAATGGGGCAACGCGAAGCTGGGGAAGACGCGGCAGTGGATGCCCACGCGGAGAGGAGTATGAGGGTTCACTATTTCGGCTGTGGTGTGAGGCCGCCATCGCTGTAGGGCCTGTCCAGCGGTGGGAATAGTAGGGGGCGGTGAGGCCTCCGCGGCACCACAACCGTCTACAGGAGGCAGGAGCATACGACACGACTGGCGCTGGTTTGTGCGGCTGGAGCAAGAAGACCAGAGGTCGAAGAAGCACTACAGCCGTTGGATGGACATCATACGGTCACTGGAGCTAGAATCGTTCATATTGAGTAAGTTGACAAAGCCCTCCGTCCCCGTCAACTTAGTAGGCCCACAAGTCAGCCTCACACTATGGTTGGTCCCGGCTAGCAGGGGGAGTATTCATTTTTTTGTGCGTAATAAGGAGGCACTTCCTTGTGTGCGAAGATATAGCTGGTGGGTCCGAGCTGTCAGCGTGGGGAATGTTTTTTCGCAAAATACAGAGGCCCTTCCGGTGGGTCCCAGCTGTCAGGTGGAGGAATCATTATTTTGAGCGTAATAAGGAGGCATTTCCTTGTGTGCGGCCATGGACCCAACTGTCAGCATCTCCATGTATTGTCCACTTCCGATGGATGTTGTTCGTTGACCACGTTGACCACGCCGCGCCGAGAGCACCAGGGCGGCGGACATTAGCGAGGCCTAGGAAGGGAACGACACGGAGCTGGCGAAGATGCGACAGTGGATGCCCACGTTGAGGGGAGTACGAGCGCTGACTCGTCGGCTGCGGGGTGAGGCTGATGTCGCCGGAAAATAACAGGATGTGCGGGTGGGTAGAGGGATGGCCTGGCGGCAGCACAGCCGGCCACACGAGGAGGGAGCAGGCAGTCCCGCCGGCACTGGTTTGGGCGGCTAGAACAGGAATATCAGAGATTGAAGAAGCACGGCGGTCGTTGGATGGACATCCAACAGACACTGCTCTGTGTTGACTAAGTTGACAAAGCCTTGCGTACGTGTTAATTTTTTTAGGACATCGTCATAATCAACCTAGTAGGCCGAGAAGTCAGCCTTCAAATATTTGGAAAACAGCATACATCCCATTAGCCATTATTTTCAATAATTTATAGCCCATTTGCTAATTCTTAAGGATATTTTGAAGCTCAAATTCTTTTTATTAGCATTACAGACCATATATTCTGGGCATTGCTAAAAAAATCAACGAACTTTTTCATATTTCGGTGGGGTCCGAACTCTTTTAATCACGAAATTTCGAGTCACGTTAAAAATACTTTAAAAAATTTATATCAAAATAAAATTCGAAAAAAATTCTCCGCCAAAAAATGAATGAAATTTAAAATGTTTACTAGCAAGATGCTCGTGCTTTGCACGAAACATGAAGATGCATTTGTATGAGTAGTTTATCTTGTGGGAGAAAAGGATGAACAAGGGAAGACCGTATCTGCAAATGTGGAGAGGAGTGCGGGTAAATTGTCATAGTTTCCTTCCTATCCGTTAGATATAGATTGGAAGGCCTATATTGCAGGATGGCAGGCACACCATCATCACCAACTCTGCTTTTTATAAGAGTAGAGAAATCCATAAGAAACGATATTTTAATGTAATTGCTAGTTGGCTTTGGTTCAAAAATTTATAGCCCATTTCTTACAACTTATAGAACATTTTCTGGGGAAGCCCATTTCTTACTACTTACATCCCTCCTCATCTTGAAAATTTTGTGGCCTAGCAGGTCTGAGAAAAGCAAGTAGGCCTCGGTTGGGTATTCTCCAAAAAAAGAACTGGGCTAGCCATTTTTAGAAAGAAAAAAGATATCAAGTGGGCTCATCATGTGCTTAAATAAAAGCGTAAGCATGGGCTAGACGGGCCATAGCCCCCGCACAACGCGCAATTGAGCTTCGTCTCTAAAACTAAAAAACAACCGGGGGAGCTGCTGCGTCCCTGGTGTTATCCGCTCGTTGTGTAATTTTCTCGTTTAATGACTACATTGACAGTGGCGTGGGACCTAGTTGTCAAACAATTAGGAGGAAGTATTTTTTTGGCTTGTAGGAGTAATAACGAGGCACCTGCTTGTGTAATACAATGACCCTGGTGGGTCCCTACTGTCAGCCTCTCCACGTACAGTCATCTCCTGATTCCTCTCGATTGTTGACCATGTTGACAACGCCAGACGATGGCGGGCACAACGAGCAAACCAAGGCAGAGAACGACGGTGAGGCCTCGGATGGGAATGAACCGGAGCTGTGCAAGGTGCGGTAGTGTAGTGGCAAGTGGAGGGGAGTAGGATGGCAACAACATGTAACTGAAGCTTACAAATAGTACAAAAAGCCCAAGGATTAATTGTTCATCAAATTTAGACAAGACCTAGATTGAACATGGCAATAACATCTAACCCAACCACTCTTTTTCATAGTCACAAACAAATGGATCGGTATGATCAATAAAATCAACATCATGTACAAAAAATATTATTGGAGGGTGACTAGAAGTTGTTGTAAATAGAAGTCGAGCACGTTCAGAAGCCCATTTGTCCACCTGAAACTTCTTTTTTTGCTGTTCAACATGTCCGTTCATGAGAAATCTCTTTATGAAAAACTTAATCCTCATGGACAATAGTAACCTCGCATTCAACAGGAAGAATGTGACAAAGCTTCTGTTTGCCTGGTTGGATGCATACCCATCCATCATTATTGTCCTCAAACGAATGTCATGAGAAATGAGAAAATCCTGGTGCTTATTATGCCACCGGTTGGTTATACGTTTTTCTCCATGTGGTAGCAGTGCCTAAGTAGACATGAAGATTGAAAACAATTAAGGTCTGAAAAAAGAGTATGTCGAAAGAGTGATAGCTGAACGGTTAATTCTAGCACCATATATATGGGCTTTCAATGTGCATGAAATCATCACCTTTATATATAAATTCTCCAGAGATCGAAAGCATCGCAACAAGCCAATAATTATGTTCAGATGAAAACTAAACATTCCGATATATAAGATCTTGACAGAATCTAGCAGCATTGATAGGCTATCCATGGAAGAACTCTTCATTGAGCATATAACATAATATTAGTACCCAAAGTGTACTCCAAGATGATATAAAATGTATGCACACAAATGAAAAATGCAGCTTATGATTACAAATGTGTAGATGATAATATACGGTACCTAAAAAAGTGAGGAGCCAAACACCAACTTCCTGTGATCATTAAACGGATCATGAATTACACCCAAGGTCTCCACTTTTGGTGCAGAGACGACAGTTATTTGCGAAGGTTTATAACAATCATCAAGGAGAAACCTTTGAAGTGAAGGGGCATCTTCGATGATGAGTTGATGTCCTTCAAAACGAATTCCAATGCTTTTAAGGTGAGGCGACTTTATTTGGAGACAACTGATAGGGATTTCTATTCCCAAAACAATCAGCAAGCGCTCCAGGGTAGGGCAACTAGAGTGGATGATGCTGTGAGGTGAGGCCTCAGACAGATAAACCACCACAAGCAAAAAAACATTAGCAGTGGGAGTCGAAGCATTTGTACCAGATCATGTGGTAGATGGCACCGGGCGAAGGTGGCGGTGTGGAGAGAGGAGGAAAACCACGAGATGGACAACAGTGGTGTGGGCATAAATTCTTGGTGTGTTCGTGCTAATGATAGAACTCAAACTGCTGGAGTTTCCAAATTCAGGGGATGTCAGCCAAGCATCCACCGTGCATGGTATGGACATCAGGTAGCATGTTGAGATGCAGAGGCGTTGAACAGGGCCCTGCTGGTGAGAGGAGACGATGGCTCTGAGGAGATCAAATTCAGGAAGGACAGAAATCTAACGACGGTCGAGATTGAGGGGCACGGTGATGAAGCTATACACCAAGGGTAGGGTCATAGGCCTGACCTAGACACCCTCCCCAAGGACATCACCTTAAAGCCAGAAGCATTCAAAGGGTACCATCATCCACTTGACCAGAGACATTCCACTCAGAAGAATCAATGTCACTCGGCCGTCACAGAAATCACTCGACAAACAGAAGATCTAAAGTCACTCTACACAGCAACGGCCGGGCGTTTACTCATAGACTTAACTATCATTTATAGCACCTTAATGCGGGCGTTACCTGTAATGCTCCTTCTTTATGTACATTGAACCCCACATAATGGAGGGGAGCTGGGGTCCTGGTGCACTCTATATAAGCCACCCCCTCCTCCAGGACAGGGGTTCGCATCTTTTGTAAACTTCCACATGCATATAATCCAGTCGACCGCCCCAGGGCACTGAGACGTAGGGCTGTTACTTCCTCCGAGAAGGGCTTGAACTCGTAAACTCACGTGTATAACTACTCCATAGCTAGGGTCTTTCCTCCTCATACCTACCCCCATTCTACTGTCAGCCTTAGATCCACGACAGTTGGCGCCCATCGTGGGGCAGGTGTCTTAGCAGTTTGTTGGAGAAGTTGGGATTTTTCCGATTCCCGTCATCATGTTTTCTGGTGGAGGATTGGCTGAAGGCCACGAGATCCATCTCGGCGCGCTTGTCTTCATCGTCGACGACTCCGCTTAGCTCCACGAGGCTCCACTCGATGTCGAGGCGCTCCCCGTCCGTGGGGCGACGCACTTCCGTGCATGCCTCCGCGGCGTCCTTCTTCGGCAGCCGTCGACTCAGTATCAGTCGGCTCCTACGACAACCTCGCTTTCTGTTGTTCGCCGGCTCTAGCGATCTGGTCGGTCGCGGCTTCAGCGGTGGGTGAGGCATGCGGTGGCCCGCCAATCGGCCACCCCACAAATCGCGGTGATCGATCCCGATGAAACTCTCTACGGCCTGTTCGACTGGTTCCGTCGAGACTGCATTCGAGTGCGACAGCAGCGACCCCGCGGCAGAAGTCTTGATGGTCAATGGACCACACAGTCCTCCTGGCTTCACCCGTGAAGACGATGGCGATGGCGTCGGCGACCCATCACATGTCCACGAGGAGTACCACCCCGAACCCCTCTCTTCGCAGCGGAGGGAAGATCTTCGCCGCCGTAATATGGATGCACTTCACACTCCTATTGTTGGAGAAACCCCCAAGGCCCAGGCCTTGGAGGAGGCGCGCCTGGCCAACTTGGTTGATCGCACGCGTCTGGAGAACCTCCAGTGCGCACTCGATGAGTGTGCTGGGCAACGGAATCCTGAGTCCAGTCGACAACAAATTTTTTCGCCTCCAACTCGGGTATACCGAACTTCGATCCAGAATCTCACGACTGTAGCTCGAATAGCAGAGTCGATTCAACCTTCCCAGTCAGAAGCTGGTCGAGGCTTGATGCAGATCCGGGCTTTACTCCGGGCAGCGAGAGAGCAGAACACAGCAGTATCTCAGTCGCGGAACATGATTCATAGCAGATCTGTGGTGGCGGATACTGTCCAATCTGCCCACAGCCCAAGATCGCCTCCACGGCATGAGGAACATGGGCACCGGCAAGATCAGTACAGAAACCGCGAGCGGTATGATCATCGACTCGACCACGATGGTCGTCGTCGAGTGCCCACGCCTCCTCCGAGAAGTGGGTCATACGTGCCTCGGCGGCAAGATGACAGGCGCTCCCACAGCGGCGAATGAAGAATTCCGATCGACCCAGAGAGCTAGGTTTTGATGCAAGATCTATCCTCATCATAGGTCTGGTCAATAGGAACAGGGCTCACAGAGAGGGCCATGATAGAGATTATCCGACTGGAAGCAGGGTGCATGTTTCAGGACCCGAGTGTTTCAGCAGAGCCATCAGAGCAGCAGTGATTCCTCCCAACTTTAGGTTGGCGACTGGAGTCAGCAAGTTCACCGGTGAGTCCAAGCCAGACACTTGGCTTGAGGATTACCGAGTGGCTGTGCAGATTGGTGGCGGCAATGATGATGTGGCTATGAAGCACCTCCCCTTGATGTTGGAGGGTTCAGCTAGAGCGTGGTTGAATCAGTTGGCTCCTGGCAGCATATATAGTTGGGAGGAACTTGCCCGAGTGTTTGTTAGGACCTTTGAAGGCACTTGCAAAAGACCGGCAGGGTTGACAGAATTGCAGTGTTGTGTCCAGAAACCGAATGAAACTTTGAGGGATTATATTCAGAGATGGATCATGTTGCATCATACAGATCACCAAGCAATTTGTGCCTTCAAGGAAGGTGTTAAGTATCGGGAGTTGAATCTAAAATTCGGTCGGATAGGAGATATGACTCTGACTCGGATGATGGAGATTTCTACCAAATATGCCAATGGTGAAGAGGAAGACTGACTCCGGAGTGGCAAACACAAAACAGTCGCCCAAGAAACCAGAGGAGGGAATTCCAGTCAGAAACAAAAGCGAAAGGGCGAACCAGCCGCTCCTGGTGAAGCTTTAGTTGTTGCCCAAGGAAAGTTCAAAGGAAAGCCCAAAGGGCCCTGGACTCCCAAAAAAGTCAAGGATAAAGATGGGAATGATGTGTTGGATCTTTCGTGCCATATTCATACCAAAAAAGATGAAGAGGGGAACATCATTTACCCTAAACACTCCACTCGACAGTGTCGTTTCCTGATCCAGCAGTTCCGAGAGAAACAACCCAAGGAGAAGGAAAAGGAGTCGGACGGAGGTGAAGATAGGGAAGAGAATGATGATGGTTTTCCCAATGTCAATTCCACACTGATGATTTTTGCCGATGTTGAAAGCAAAAGTCGGTTAAAAGTTATTAACAAAGAAGTAAACATGGTTGCTCCTGCGACACCCAGTTATCTGAAGTGGTCCCAAACTGCCATCACATTCGACCAGTCGGACCATCCAGCTCATATAGCCACCCCTAGGAGGCAACCACTGGTGGTCGACCCAGTAGTTGAAGGCACTTGACCGACTAAAGTGCTGATGGATGGTGGCAGTGGACTGAATATCCTTTATGCTGAAACCTTAAAGGGAATGGGCATTCCGATGTCCAAGCTCAGTGAAAGCAACATGAGTTTCCATGGCGTTATACCTGGCAAGAAAGCTCAGTCACTCGGCCAGATCGCCCTTGATGTGGTTTTCGGTGATTCCAAGAATTACCGCAAGGAAAAGTTTACATTTGAGGTAGTGGATTTCAAGAGTGCTTATCATGCTATTCTAGGTAGGCGCGCTTATGCACGTTTTATGGCTCGACCATGTTACGTGTATCTCAAATTGAAGATGCCTGGTCCTAGAGGAGTAATCACTATCACTAGCAATCGGCAGAAGGCGGAAGAGTGCTTCCAAAAGGGCTCGAAAATTGCCGATGCATAGATGGCAGTAGTAGAACTGCAAGAGTATCAGAAGAATGCAGATCCGAGTGATTTGCTGCGAGCCAAGAAGCCCGCCACAGATTCTGCATTTCAGTCGTCCGGTGAAACGAAGCCGATTCATATTCACCCGACCGACCCCGATGCTGCTCCGACCCATATCTCAACAACACTCAACAGCAAATAGGAAGAAGCGCTCATCCAGTTCCTCCGTGAGAACTGGGACATCTTTGCATGGAAACCTTCTAACATGCCGGGTGTACCCAAGGGACTGGCTGAGCACCGTTTGCGAGTCGACCCAAAAGTAAAACCGGTCAAGGAACATCTCCGACGGTCCGCCATCCAGAAGAGAAAAGCAATTGGCGAGGAAGTGGCTCTGCTCCTGGCAGCTGAGTTCATCCGAGAGATTTACCACTCCGAGTGGCTCGCCAGTGTTGTCATGGTCCCCAAGAAAGATGACTCACTTCGCATGTGCATTGACTTCAAGCATATCAATCGAGCCTGCCCGAAAGATCATTTTCCTCTCCCCCGCATCGACCAAATTGTCGAGTCGACTGCGGGGTGTGAGCGTTTGTCCTTTTTGGATGCCTATTCCGGGTATCATCAGATCCGACTGTATGGACCCGATGAGATAAAAACGGCTTTCATCACTCCATTCGGATGCTTCTGTTATGTCACTATGCCATTCGGCTTGAAGAACGCCGGAGCCACATTCATGAGGATGATCCAGAAGTGTCTGCTCACTCAAATCAGTTGGAATGTGGAAGCGTACATGGATGACATTGTGGTCAAGTCACGTAAAGGTTCTGACCTACTGACTGACCTTGCCAAAACCTTTGCCAATCTCAGAAGATATGATATCAAGCTTAATCCATCAAAGTGCACATTCGGAGTTCCTGGCGGAAAGTTACTCGGTTTCCTTGTTTCCGAACGAGGGATCGACGCTAACCCAGAGAAAGTTGGTGCTATACTTCGGATGAAACGCCCTGTGCGTGTGCACGATGTCCAGAAGCTTACTGGTTGTTTGGCCGCCTTGAGTCGATTCATTTCTCGCCTCAGTGAAAAGGCATTGCCTCTTTATCGACTGATGGAAAAGTCTGATAAGTTCGAGTGGACTCCAGAAGCTAATGCAGCGTTTGCAGAGCTCAAAACCCTGCTTTCCACCCAGCCGGTGCTTGCTGCACCAATCAGCAAAGAGCCTTTACTGCTTTATATTGCAGCCACTGGACAAGTTGTCAGTACAGTACTCACGGTCAAACGGGAGGAAGAAGGAAAAGCCTATAAAGTTCAGCGCCCAGTATATTATGTTTCTGATGTTCTGACTCCATCAAAGCAAAGATATCCACATTATCAGAAAGTTGTTTATGGGATTTACATGACCACGAAGAAGGTTGCATACTATTTCTCTGATCATTCCATTACAGTCGTTAGCGACGCTCCATTTTTAGAGATTCTGAACAATAGAGATGCAACTGGTCGAGTGGCAAAGTGGGCGATTGAACTCCTTCCCCTGGACATCAAGTTTGAGGCAAAGAAAGCTATCAAGTCCCAAGCAATAGCTGATTTTCTCGCCGAGTCGATCGAATAGCAACTTCCGGCCCAAGTTGACTCGGAGCCTTGGACCATGTTCTTCGATGGGTCCAAGATGGTGAGTGGTTCTGGTGCTGGGGTGGTGTTGGTATCCCCCCGTGGTGACAAACTCAGCTATGTTCTCCAGATTCACTTTGACTCCTCCAACAATGAGGCTGAATATGAGGCACTTCTGTACGGGTTGCGTATGGCCATTTCACACGGCGTCCGTCACCTCATGGTCTATGGCGACTCGGATTTAGTGGTCAATCAGGTGGTGAAGGAGTGGGACGTCACAAGCCCAGCTATGAATGTTTATTGCAACACAGTGAGAAAGTTAGAAAAGGTGTTTCAGGGGTTAGAGCTTCATCACATCCCTCAACTGAAAAATCAAGCAACCGATGATCTGGCAAAGATAGGCTCCAAGAGAGAAGCCATTCCCAGCAATGTGTTCCTGGAGCATATTCATACACCTTTAGTTCAAGAAGATCCCTTTACTGAAGAGCCCCCGCGGCCGAAGAGTACCACTGATCCGACTGAAATCGAGGTTCCAGCCGTGGTCGATTTGATTATGGAGATGTTGGTCATCACCCCCGATTGGATAGTACCATATATCGCATACATTCTTAGAGGGGAACTCCTAGAAGATGAAGAAGAGGCTCGACAGATCGTCCGTCGATCTAAAGCCTTTACTGTGATAAGAGGACAGTTGTTCAGAGAATGTGTGACTGGAGTTTGCCAGAAATGCATACCACCTGAAGAAGGTTGAGTGATCCTCAATGACATCCACTCGAGGACCTGTGGTCCCCATGCGTCCTCTCGGACCATTGTGGCCAAAGCATACCGAGCGGGATTTTACTGGCCACGGGCAAATGAGATGGCGCAAGAAATAGTTGACAAATGTGAAGGTTGCCAGTTTTACTCCAACATGTCTCACAAGCCTGCGTCGGCCCTGAAGACCATTCCACTCGTCTGGCCTTTTGCTGTTTGGGGATTGGATATGGTTGGACCTTTGAGAACTGGTAGGAGTGGATTCACTCATGTGCTTATAGCAGTCGACAAGTTCACCAAGTGGATTGAAGCCAAGCCTATCAAGAACCTTGATGCAAGTACTGCTGTCAGCTTCATCAGAGAGTTAACATTCAGATATGGTGTTCCACACAGCATCATCACTAACAACGGATCAAACTTCGATTCTGATGAGTTCAGAACTTTCTGTGCTTCACAAGGTACTCGAGTCGACTATGCCTCAGTCGCCCACCCCCAGACGAATGGGCAAGCTGAAAGAGCGAATGGATTGATCCTCAAAGGACTGAAACCCCGACTGATGCGTGACCTCAAACACGCAGCAGGAGCCTGGGTTGATGAACTTCTGTCAGTATTGTGGGGATTGAGGACAACTCCCAATCGGTCAACTGGCAGAACCCCATTTTTCTTGGTTTATGGAGCCGAAGTTGTACTTCCGAGTGACTTGCTTCACAATGCGCCCCGAGTCGAGCTTTTCTCAGAGGAGGAAGCAGAACAAGCATGGCAAGATGCAGTTAATCTCCTGGAAGAAGAAAGAGAGATGGCCTTGATCTGATCAACCATCTATCAGCAAGACCTGCGTCGATTCCATGCCAGAAACATGAGGGGTCGAGCATTTCAAGAAGGAGACTTGGTTCTCCGAGTGGATCAGCAGAAACCACACAAGCTTGCTCCCTCTTGGGAAGGCCCCTTCGTTGTCACTAGAGTGCTCCACAATGGAGCATACCACCTCTACGACGTCGAACACAAGAAAGACGAGCCGCGCGCTTGGAATGCGGAGCTACTCTGCCCCTTTTATACTTAAGCATTCAGTCTATTGAGATGTAATAAGAAGCACCTTTGTAGTTTGTTTATCAAAGACAAGAAGTTTTTACAATCTTCTGAAAATGATTGTTGATTGCTTATGTTTGTTTCTGAAATCCCCCAGTGGGTGGCTTAGTTGCGAATCCTTTTCGCCTAAGTTGAAAAAAATCCTACTGAGTGGTGAGCAAGTCTCTCACTCGGGGGCTTAGCTGCAGTCCAGTACTCGCCTATGTTGAAAAAAAATCATACCGAGTGGTGAGCAAGTCTCTCACTCGGGGGCTTAGCTGCAGTCCAATACTCGCCTAAGTTGAAAAAAATCCTACCGAGTG
>NC_041384.1:538256866-538295247 GCF_002162155.2 Triticum dicoccoides | reverse complement strand
TGCAGTCCAGTACTCACCTAAGTTGAAAAAAATCCTACCGAGTGGTGACCAAGTCTCTCACTCAGGGGCTTAGCTGCAGTCCAGTACTCGCCTAAGTTGAAAAAAATCCTACCGAGTGATGAGCCAACCTCACACTCGGGGGCTTAGCTGCAGCCCAGTGCTCGCCTAAGTTTCAAAAATCCTACCGAGTGATGAGCAAACCTCACACTCGGGGGCTTAGCTGCGGCCCAGTGCTCGCCTAAGTTTCAAAAATCCTACCAAGTGATGAGCAAATCTCACACTCGGGGGCTTAGCTGCAGCCCAGTGCTCGCCTAAGTTTCAAAAATCCTACCGAGCGATGAGCAAACCTCACACTCGGGGGCTTAGCTGCAGTCTAGTACTCACCTAAGTTGAAAAACCATCCCTATCCGCAAGGACGACGAGGTGCAGGTCGACTGCAATCCCCTCCACGGAGCTGCGCCACAAGTACAATGTCTGCTCCATCCCTATCCGCAAGGATGACGAGGTGCAGGTCGACTGCAATCCTCTCCACGGAGCTGCGCTATAAGTACAATGTGCGCTCCATCCCTATCCGCAAGGATGACGAGGCGCAGGTCGACTGGGATATCTCCCTCAGAGTTACGTTCCAAAGAATATTCCGAGTGAAGAATAAGTTCCACTCGAAGGCAAATGCAAGCACATACAGAAGATAAACCAAGATCAGATAAAATCTCAAGAGTTTCAGGACGAAGATAAAAGTACTCGGGCGTCAGGCCCGAAGGAGTTTAACGATTACAATAACCACTCGGCATACCGAGGCAAATTTAACGTAAGTTTTGAGTATCAAGTTTGTTCACTCAGCAGGAGGAGGACTGACAGGCTCAACGAACTCGTCCAAGTCGATCCCGTCCGCGATCCGAGTGGCAGCAGCAATGAAAGTTTCCATGAAGGACTGGAAGTCATGCCTTTTTGTGTTGGCAACCTTGATCGCCACCAGCTTCTCTTCTCGAGCCTCTCTGTAGTGGACCCTGACCAGTGACAGAGCCACGTCAGCACCGCATCGGGTAGAGGACTTCTTCCATTCCTGCACTCGACCAGGGACCTCATTGAGTCGAGCCATCAGAGACTCAAGATCATTCTGAAGTGTTGCCCTTGGCCAGAGCGATGAGTCAATGCGTGAAACTGCAACCTTCAGATGGGCAAGTTAACTTGTAACACTGGCGACGCGGGATTCCAGTCGAAGCACATTCGTAGCAGCCTCGTTGCCGACTGGAGAAAGGACAGGGTCCAAGCCCGTTTCGATCTGTCCAATCTCTTCTTCAAAGTTTTGGCAGAATTTTGCAGAGTCAAGAAGTTAATGAGTCGACTGGCCAGGACTAACTTGCAAACAGTAAAACAGTCAGGTAAAAGGGGATACTTCGAGCATAAGAAAGAGTTTCTTGGCGAGAGCTTTCAGATAAGCTTCCAGATCGTTCCTCCGATGCGTCATGCTTTCCAACTGGTCGTTCAGATCCACTTTATCCTTTTTCAGACGAGTCGCCTCTCGATTGGATTCAGTGAGAGACGACTTCAGCTTGTTGATTTCCTCCTCTAGCGCTCCGACTGAAGCCAGTTTCTGGTCAGCAAGGGCAGTCTTCTCTTGAGCCTCTTTCTGCGCAGCTGCAAGGTCCAAGTCTTTCTTCTCCAGGGCCAGCCTCATTTTCTCTGCAAAATACACATTTAGATCAAACGGAAGAATGAAAAGATAACTTGAAGGATGGTCAAGAAAAGCAGTCGACAGGCCGTTACCTTCCGTACCAGCAACTTCATCTTAAGCCTTCTTTAAATTTTGCTGAGCCAACTCCAGATCAAGATTGAGTTGCCTCTGCTTTTCCTCAAACTCGGCAAATTTGGAGATAAGCGAACAAGATTTCTATAGTGAGTAAAAGACATATCAATCGACAAGATCAAAGATTATTTACTTCCGAGTGAATAAAGCTTCAAGACCACTCAGACCCCAACCGACTGCCAGCAGTCGACTGCGGTCTCGGGGACTACACCCACTGGGTGCACTTAGCGTGCCCCCACTGGTTTGGATTCCACTCAGCTGGTCCGCCCAGACTGAGTACTAACAAAAAGTGCTCAGACCCAGCCGACTGCCAGCAGTCGACTGCGGTCTCGGGGACTACACCCAGTGGGTGCACTTGGCATGCCCCCATTGGTTCGGATCCCACTCGGCTGGTCCACCCAGACCGAGTACAAAAAAGGGAGAAGCGGACAAAGCACCCAGTGGGTGTACATGTTGGAAATATGCCCTAGAGGCAATAATAAATTGGTTATTATTATATTTCCTTGTCCATGATAATCGTTTATTATCCATGCTAGAATTGTATTGATAGGAAACTCAGATACATGTGTGGATACATAGACAACACCATGTCCCTAGTAAGCCTCTAGTTGACTAGCTCGTTGATCAATAGATGGTGACGGTTTCCTGACCATGGACATTGGATGTCGTTGATAACGGGATCACATCATTAGGAGAATGATGTGATGGACAAGACCCAATCCTAAGCCTAGCACAAAGATCGTGTAGTTCGTATGCTAAAGCTTTTCTAATGTCAAGTATCATTTCCTTAGACCATGAGATTGTGCAACTCCCGGATACCGTAGGAGTGCTTTGGGTGTGCCAAACGTCACAACGTAACTAGGTGGCTATAAAGGTACACTACAGGTATCTCCGAAAGTGTCTGTTGGGTTGGCACGAATCGAGACTGGGATTTGTCACTCCGTGTAAACGGAGAGGTATCTCTGGGCCCACTCGGTAGGACATCATCATAATGTGCACAATGTGACCAAGGAGTTGATCACGGGATGATGTGTTATGGAACGAGTAAAGAGACTTGCCAGTAACGAGATTGAACAAGGTATCGGGATACCGACGATCGAATCTCGGGCAAGTATCGTACCGCTAGACAAAGGGAATTGTATACGGGATTGATTAAGTCCTTGACATCGTGGTTCATCCGATGAGATCATCGTGGAACATGTGGGAGCCAACACGGGTATCCAGATCCCGCTGTTGGTTATTGACCGGAGAGTTGTCTCGGTCATGTCTGCATGGTTCCCGAACCCGTAGGGTCTACACACTTAAGGTTCGATGACGCTAGGGTTATAGGGAATAGATATACATGGTTACCGAATGTTGTTCGCAGTCCCGGATGAGATCCCGGACGTCACGAGGAGTTCCGGAATGGTCCTGAGGTAAAGATTGATACATAGGAAGTATGGTTTTGGCCACCGGAATTGTTCCGGGCATCACCGGTAGTGTACCGGGACCACCGGAGGGGTCCGGGGGTCCACCAGGTGGGGCCACCAGCCCCGGAGGCCTACATGGGCCAATAGTGGGAAGGGACCAGCCCCTCGGTGGGCTGGGGCGCCTCCCACCAAGGCCCAAGGCGTCTCCAAGAGGGGAAGGGGGCAAACCCTAGGGCAGATGGGCCCTAAGGCCCACCCTAGGTGCGCCTCCCCCTCTCCCCCTTGTGGCCGCCACCCTAGATGGGATCTAGGGCTGCTGCACCTCTTGGGGTGGGAACCCTAGGTGGGGGCGCAGCCCTCCCTCTCCCCCTATATATAGTGGAGGCAAAGGGGCAGCCCAACAGGCGATTCAATCTCCCTGTTGGCGCAGCCCTACCCCTCTCCCTCCTCGTCTCTCGTAGTGCTTGGCGAAGCCCTGCTGGAGTCCCGTGCTCCTCCACCACCACCACGCCGTCGTGCTGCTGCTGGATGGAGTCTTCCCCAACCTCTCCTTGTCCCCTTGCTGGATCAAGGCGTAGGAGACGTCACCGGGCTGTACGTGTGTTGAACACGGAGGTGCCGTCCATTCGGCACTAGGATCATCGGTGATTTGGATCACGACGAGTACGACTCCATCAACCCCGTTCACTTGAACGCTTCCGCTGAGCGATCTACAAGGGTATGTAGATGCACCCTCCTTCCCCTCATTGCTAGATTACTCCATAGAATGATCTTGGTGATGCATAGAAAATTTTGAATTTCTGCTACGTTCCCCAACAGTGGCATCATGAGCTAGGTCTATGCGTAGTTTCTATGCACGAGTAGAACACAAAGCATTTGTGGGCGTGGATATTGTCAATTTGCTTGCCGTTACTAGTCTTATCTTGATTCGGCGGCATCGTGGGATGAAGCGGCTCGGACCGACCTTACACGTACTCTTACGTGAGACTGGTTCCACCGACTGACATGCACTAGTTGCATAAGGTGGCTAGCGGGTGTCTGTCTCTCCCACTTTAGTCGGATCGGATTCGATGAAAAGGGTCCTTATGAAGGGTAAATAGAAATTGGCATATCACGTTGTGGTTTTCGCGTAGGTAAGAAATGTTCTTGCTAGAAACCTATAGCAGCCACGTAAAAACTTGCAACAACAATTAGAGGACGTCTAACTTGTTTTTACAGCATATGCCTTGTGATGTGATATGGCCAAAAGGATGTGATGAATGATATATGTGATGTATGAGATTGATCATGTTCTTGTAATAGGAATCACGACTTGCATGTCGATGAGTATGACAACCGGCAGGATCCATAGGAGTTGTCTTAATTTATTTATAACCTGCGTGTCAACTTAAACGTCATGTAATTACTTTACTTTATTGCTAAAGTGTTAGCCATATTAGTAGAAGTAATAGATGACGAGACAACTTCAAGAAGACACGATGATGGAGATCATGATGATGGAGATCATGGTGTCATGCCGGTGACAACGATGATCATGGAGCCCCGAAGATGGAGATCAAAAGGAGCAAAATGATATTGGCCATATCATGTCACTATTTGATTGCATGTGATGTTTATCATGTTTTACATCTTATTTGCTTAGAACGACGGTAGCTTAAATAAGATGATCCCTCACTAAAATTTCAAGAAAGGTGTTCCCCCTAACTGTGCACCGTTGCGAAGGTTCGTTGTTTCGAAGCACCACGTGATGATCGGGTGTGATAGATTCTAACGTTCGAATACAACGGGTGTAAGCCAGATTTACACAGCAAAAACACTTAGGTTGACTTGACGAGCCTAGCATGTACAGACATGGCCTCGGAACACGGAAGACCGAAAGGTCGAGCATGAGTCGTATAGAAGATACGATCAACATGAAGATGTTCACCGATGTTGACTAGTCCGTCTCACGTGATGATCGGACACGGCCTAGCTGACCCGGATCATGTTTCACTTAGATGACTAGAGGGATGTCTATCTGAGTGGGAGTTCATTAGATGAACTCAATTATCATGAACATAGTCTAAATTGTCTTTGCAAATATGTTGTAGATAAATAGCTCACGTTGTAGCTCCCTGTTTCAATATGTTCCTAGAGAAAGACCAAGTTGAAAGATATTGTAAGCACTGATGCGGACTAGGTCTGTAGTCCGAGGAGTGTCCTCACTGCTACACAGAAGGCTTACGTCTTTGATGCACCGCTCGATGTGCAAACCCCTACAACATCGTCTGTGGATATTGTGAACACCTGACAGGCACATCCTGATGACTACTTGATAGTTTAGTGCACCATACTTTACGGCATAGAATCGGGATTCGAATGACGTTTTGAATGCCATAAGACATACGAGATGTTCCAAGAGCTGAAATTGGGATTTCAGGCTCATGCCCGTGTTGAGAGGTGTGAGACCTCTGACAAGTTCTTTAGCCAACAAGATGGAGGAGAATAGCTCAACTGGTGAGCATGTGCTCAGAATGTCTGGGTGCTACAATCACTTAAATCAAGTGGGAGTTAAACTTCCAGATAAGATAGTGATTGATAGAGTTCTCTAGCCACTATCACTAAGCTACTAGATCTTCATGATGAACTATGACATGCAAGGGATGGAGTTGATCCCGGAGCTGTTTGCGGTGCTTAAGACCGCAAAAGGTAGAAATCAAAGAAGTAACATCAAGTGTTGATGGTTTAACAAGACCACTGGTTTCAAGAAGGGCAAGGGCTAGAAGGGAAACTTCATGGATGGCAAACCAGTTGCCGCTCCAGTGAAGAAACCCAAGGTTGAACCCAAACCTGAGACTAAGTGCTTCTATTGTAAGGGGAACGGTCACTGGTAGAGGAATTACCCCAAATGCATGGTAGATAAGAAGGATGGCAACTTCAACAAAGTATATACGTGTTATTAATGTGTACCTCGCTAGTACTCCTGGTAGCACCTGGGTATTGGATACCGGTTCAGTTGCTATTACTGGTGACTTGAAGCAAAAAGCTACGGACTAAACGGAGACTGGCTAAGGGCGAGGTGACGATGTGTGTTGAAAGTATTTCCAAAGTTGATGAGATCACCATCGCACGCTCCATCTGCCTTCGGGATTAGTATTGAACCTAGATAAATGTTATCAGGTGTCTACGTTGAGCATGAATATGATCAGATCATGTTCATTGCAATACGGTCATTCATTTAAGTTAGAGAATAATGGTTATTCTGTTTACACGAATGATACCTTTCATGGTCATGCACCCTATGTGAATGGTTCATTGAATCTCGGTCGTGGTAATACACATGTTCACGCCAAAAGATGTAGAGTTAATAATGATAGTACCACTTTCTCGTGGCACTGCCGCTTAAGTCATATTGGCGTAAGATGCATAAAGAAACTCCATGTCGATGGATGTTTGGAGTCACTTGATTTTGAATCGCTTGACACATGCGAGCCATGCCTCATGGGCTGACTAAGACCCCGTTTTCAGGTACAATGAAATGGGCAAGTGACTTGTTGGAGATCATGCATGCTGATGCGTGTGATCCAATGAGAATTGAAGCGTGCAGTGGATATCGCTATTTTCTCATCTTCACTAACGATTTGAGTAGATGTAGGTATATCTACTTAATGAAGCACAAGTCTGAAACATTTGAAAAGTTCAAGCGATTTCAGAGTGAAGTTAAGAATCATCATAACAAAGAAGATCATGTTCCTATGATCTGATCAAAAGGGGATTTTCTGAGTTATGAGTTTGGCAATCACTTAAGACATTGTGGAATTGTTTCACAGTTGAAGCCACCTGGAACACCACAAGGTAATGGTGTGTCCGGACGTTGTAATCGAACCCTATGAGATATGGTGCGATCTATGATGTCTCTTACCAATCTACCGTTTTCATTTTGAGGTTATGCATTAGAGACAACTGCATTCACTTTAGATAGGACACCATCTAAGTCCGTTGAGACGACGTCGTAAGAATATGGTTTGGCAAGAAACCAAAGTTGTCGTTTCTTAATGTTTGGGGCTGCGATGCTTAAGGCTTCAGCCGGAGAAGCTCGAACCCAAAGCGGACAAACACATCTTCATAGGATACCCAAGGGTGACAGTTGGGTATACCTTCTATCTCAGATCCAAGGGCAAATTGCTTGTCGCTAAGAATAGGTCCTTTCTTGAGAAGGAGTTTCTCTCGAAAGAATTGAGTGGGAGGAAGATAGAACTTGATGAGGTTGTCGAACCTTTACTTCAACCAGAGAGTGACGCAACACAGAAAGATGTTTTCTGTGGCGCCTACGTCTTTTGAATAGGAAGTTAATGATAGTGATCATGAAGCTTCGGATCAAGTTGCTATCGAACCTCGTAGGTCGACAAGGATATGTACTACTCCTAAGTGGTATGGTAATCCTGTCTTAGATATCATGTTGTTAGACAACAATGAACCTACGATCTATGGAGAAGCGATGGTGGGCCCGTATTCTGACAAATGGTTAGAAGGCATGAAATCCAAGATAGGATCCATATATCAGAACAAAGTATGGACTTTGGTGGACTTGCCCGTTGATCGGCAAGCCAGTGAGACAAATGGATCTTTAAGAAGAAGACGGACGTGGGCGGTAATGTTACCATCTATGAAGCTCGACTTGTGGGAAAGAGTCTTTTCACAAGTTCAAGGAGTTGACTATGATGAGAATTTCTCACCCGTAGCGATGCTTAAGTCCGTCGGAATCATGATAGCATTAGTTGTATTTTTCGATTATGAAATC
Source organism: Triticum dicoccoides (assembly GCF_002162155.2). Lineage (NCBI taxonomy): Eukaryota > Viridiplantae > Streptophyta > Magnoliopsida > Poales > Poaceae > Triticum > Triticum dicoccoides. Next base: position 538,287,251 of record NC_041384.1, on the reverse strand, counting down.
TTACATATGGATGTCAAAACAAGTTTTCTTACCAGTTTTCGTAAGAAGAGTTGTATGTGATACAATAAAAGGTTTTGTCGATCCTAAGGATGCTAAAAGGTATGCTGGCTCTAGCAATCCTTCTATGGACTAGAGCAAGCATCTCGGAATCGGAATATATGTTTTGATGGAGTGATCAAAGCTTTTAGGTTTATACAATGTTTGCTAGAAACTTGTATTTACAAGAAAGTGAGTGGGAGCACTACAACATTTCTGATAAGTATATGTGGATGACATATTGTTGATCCGAAATAATGTAGAATTTCTAGAAAGCATAAACGGTTGTTTGAAGAGTGTTTTTCAAAGGAAGACCTGGATAAAGCTGCTTACATATTGGGCATCAAGATCTATAGAGATAGATCAAGACGCCTGATGGTACTTTCAAAAAACGCACACCTTGACATGTTTTTGAAGGAGTTGAAAATAGATCAGTCAAAGAAGGGGTTCTTACCTGAGTTGTAAGGTGTGAAGTTGAGTAAGACTCAAAGCTTGACCACGGCAGAAGAAAGAGGAAGGACGAAGGTCGTCCCCTATGCTCTTGTCATAGGCTCTATACGGTATGCCATGCTGAGTACCGCACCTGATGTGTGCCTTGCCACATGTCTGGCAAGAGGATACAAAGGTGATCTAGGAGTAGATCACCAGATAGCGGTCAAAATTATCCTTAGAGGAATAAGGAAATGTTTCTCGGTTATGGAGGTGATAAAGAGTTCGACGTAAAGAGTTACGTCGATGCAAGCTTAACACCTATCCGGATAGCTCTGAGTAGAGATACCGAATACGTATAATGAAGCAATAATTTAGAATAGCTCCAAGTGGAACGTGGTGGCAGCATCTACGATATAAAGTTTTGCAAAATACATAGGGATCTGAATATGTTAAGACCCATTGACTACAACCTCTCTCACAAGCATAACATGATCAAACCCAGAACTCTTTGAGTGTTAATCACATAGTGATGTGAACTAGATCATTGAATCTAGTAGACTCTTGGATTTTGGTCGCATGGCGATGTGACCTGTGAGTGTTAATCACATGGCTATGTGAACTACATTATTGACTCTAGTGCAAGTGGGAGACTGTTGGAAATATGCCCTAGAGGCAATAATAAATTGGTTATTATTATATTTCCTTTTTCATGATAATCGTTTATTATCCATGCTAGAATTGTATTGATAGGAAACTCAGATACATGTGTGGATACATAGACAACACCATGTCCCTAGTAACCCTCTAGTTGACTAGCTCGTTGATCAATAGATGGTTACGGTTTCCTGACCATGGACATTGGATGTCGTTGATAACGGGATCACATCATTAGGAGAATGATGTGATGGACAAGACCCAATCCTAAGCCTAGCACAAAGATCGTGTAGTTCGTATGCTAAAGCTTTTCTAATGTCAAGTATCATTTCCTTAGACCATGAGATTGTGCAACTCCCGGATACCGTAGGAGTGCTTTGGGTGTGCCAAACATCACAATGTAACTGGGTGGCTATAAAGGTACACTATAGGTATCTCCGAAAGTGTCTGTTGGGTTGGCACGAATCGAGACTGGGATTTGTCACTCCGTGTAAACGGAGAGGTATCTCTGGGCCCACTCGGTAGGACATCATCATAATGTGCACAATGTGACCAAGGAGTTGATCACGGGATGATGTGTTACGGAACGAGTAAAGAGACTTGCCGGTAACGAGATTGAACAAGGTATCAGGATACTGACGATCGAATCTCGGGCAAGTATCGTACCGCTAGACAAAGGGAATTGTATACGGGATTGATTAAGTCCTTGACATCGTGGTTCATCTGATGAGAACATCGTGGAACATGTGGGAGCCAACATGGGTATCCAGATCCCGCTGTTGGTTATTGACCGGAGAGTTGTCTCGGTCATGTCTGCATGGTTCCCGAACCCGTAGGGTCTACACACTTAAGGTTCGATGACGCAGGGTTATAGGGAATAGATATACGTGGTTACCGAATGTTGTTCGGAGTCCCGGATGAGATCCCGGACGTCACATGGAGTTCCGGAATGATCCGGAGGTAAAGATTGATATATAGGAAGTATGGTTTTGGCCACCGGAATTGTTCCGGGCATCACCGGTAGTGTACCGGGACCACCGGAGGGGTCCGAGGGTCCACCAGGTGGGGCCACCTGCCCCGGAGGCCTACATGGGCCAATAGTGGGAAGGGACCAGCCCCTAGGTGGGCTGGGGCGCCTCCCACCAAGGCCCAAGGCGCCTCCAAGAGGGGAAGGGGGCAAACCCTAGGGCAGATGGGCCCTAAGGCCCACCCTAGGTGCGCCTCCCCCTCTCCCCCTTGTGGCCGCCACCCTAGATGGGATCTAGGGCAGCCGCACCCCTTGGGGTGGGAACCCTAGGTGGGGGCGCAGCCCTCCCTCTCCCCCTATATATAGTGGAGGCAAAGGGGCAGCCCAACAGGCGATTCAATCTCCCTGTTGGCGCAGCCCTACCCCTCTCCCTCCTCGTCTCTCGTAGTGCTTGGCGAAGCCCCGCTGGAGTCCCGCGCTCCTCCACCACCACCACACCGTCGTGCTGCGGCTGGATTGAGTCTTCCCCAACCTCTCCTTCTCCCCTTGCTGGATCAAGGCGTAGGAGACGCCACCGGGCTGTACGTGTGTTGAACACGGAGGTGCCGTCCGCTCGGCACTAGGATCATCGATGATTTGGATCACGACGAGTACGACTCCATCAACTCCATTCACTTGAACGCTTCCGCTTAGCGATCTACAAGGGTATGTAGGTGCACACTCCTTCCCCTCGTTGCTAGATTACTCCATAGAATGATCTTGGTGATGCGTAGAAAATTTTGAATTTCTGCTACGTTCCCCAACAGTACAATCTCAAAATGCAAGACAATGAAAGATTATGCGAAGGAAAATAGTCGGGTAGCATATCCTAAAAGAACAAGTTCAGTCGGAAGTTAACTTACCTAGACATTGGCTCGAAGAGCCGCGCTGGCGTCATAAGCAGCCTGACTGCTTTCACGTACCGCCTTCACCCGCTCCATCATTATACCAGCCTGATGAATGGCCTCCGCAGCAGCATCCGACTGGCTTTCCGGAACATGATGAGTGGCAAAGAAGGGGACAGACGGTCCATATACAGCGACTTGGAGATCCAAGGCATGGAATTGGATGGTTGAAGCAAGCTCTGGAGCAGTTGACGATGCAGGACGCGCACTCGACACTGGGTTACCAAAGGTTACAGAAACTTTACCTGCGTCTTCGAGCCATTGAACTACCCGCTCCGCCGCCGGCTCCGACTGGGATGTCTTGCTAGCTATCGCCTTCTTCTTCCTGGGCCTCAGTGGCACGCCCTCGTCATCATCTGGAAGCTCAATGACATTGGTAGGGGCTACAAAGAAATCAGCCGACTCCGGATGAGCCACCAGAAGTTAATCGACCATACAATCGAGAACAAGATCACGAGGATTGTACCCGGGTTGGAGGTGACCACATCTTCCATGTCCTCGTATTCATACTGGCGGGTGGAAGTCCCAGAGGTAGCAGCACTACAAATTTCAGAATTCAGTCGGTCATGTCTGATGAAATGAGTCGACTCAAATCTAGTTTCATACTAAAACAAGAAATCAAGTCCAACTAATACCCGGAAGTAATGGGGATGGCCACTTTGATCTTCGGCAAGGACATTGGCAGTTTGGACGGCGTAGCTTGGGTTGCTTTGATGACTTTTCTGTCGGCACTAGAGAAGACGTTCGAGGGTGCTTCGATGACTGCCCAGTTTGCACGGTCGCTTTGCTGTGGGCACTCGCTGGATCGTGAGAAAGCTTGGATCGTTTTCCCTACGAGGAGGACAGTCGACCTCTTCTTCATCACTCGGGTCGTCGCTGTCCTCGTCCTCCTCGTCGTCAAAGCACCACTCGCCGCTTTCACCTCCACTCACTTCTCCCTCTGGGTCCTGCTCCTGCTCCCCGTTGGGCATTGAGTACATCTCAGTCAGGGTCTAGAAGACAACAACCAAGATAGAAGATAGTCGGGTGACAGCAAACAACAACTTGATAAATCAAGAAAACACTCGACCGTGCGGAGTCATACCTTGTCAGTCTCTTATGAGTTGTTGAGTGGAGGAATCCTCCGAGATCCCCTGGGATTGTCTTTGTTGCCAGTAATACTCTTCAGCCACCCCTCCAACATAGCATCGTCGACTTCCTCTGGATGGATCCGAGTGGTGTCGTTGGTGCCCGAATACATCCACATCGGATGGTCACGAGTTTGAAGTGGTTGGATGCGTCGCCTGAGTAAGACCTCCAACAAATCCATACCGGTTACCCCATCACGGACAAGTTGAACTACTCGCTCAACCAGCACCTTCACTTGCGCCTTCTCCTCTGGGATCACCTTCAAAGCAGAGGGCTTCTCCACTTGGGCCATGGAAAAGGGGGGAAGTCCAGTCAGCTGACCTGGGGTCGGCTGGTCCTTGCAGTAGAACCAGGTCGACTACCACCCTCAAACCGACTCAGGAAGGATCATGGCTAGGAAAGTACTTTTACTCCTCATCTGAATCCCAAGACACCCGCACATCTGAATCACTTGCGTCCTCTCATCACTCGGGTTGGCCTTCTTGACCGACTGAGAACGGCATGTGAATATGTGCTTGAAGAGCCCCCAGTGTGGCCTACAGCCCAGGAAGCTCTCGCACATAGACACAAAAGCAGCGAGGTACACGATGGTGTTCGGGGTGAAGTGGTGAAGTTGCACCCCAAAGAAGTTCAAGAAACCTCGAAAGAAAGGGTGGGGAGGCAAGGAAAACCCACGGTCGACGTGAGTAGCGAGGAGGACGCGCTCGCCCTCCTATGGCTACGGCTTGGTCTCGTTCCCCGGGAGTCGCGCCGATTCATGAGGGATCAATCCCCCCTCGACCAGGTCGTCGATGTCGTCTTGGCGGATCGTCGAGCGAATCCAGTCGCCCTGTATCTAGCCCGGTGGCAGGCCGACCCTCGAGGAAGATCCGCCCCGGCCGGACTTCTTCCCCTTCGCCTTCGTTGTCGCCTTCTTCGCGCGCTCCAATGCCACCGTCTTCTCCTTCCCCATCAGGGTGAGCAGAGCTCAAATGGGGCGGCGGCGCTGGAGCAGGAGCAGATGCAGCGGAGAAAACTGAGAGGGAGAGAGAAGGACGAAGATGCACTGTTCAAAGAAAACCCCGGCCCGACGCCTTATATGGGGCCGCTTACGAGTGGCTGACCTATGGGACCGGACGACCCAATCAAATCCCGCAACAGTCACGCGCGAGGTACGTGGCGAAAAAGGTGGCGCGGTGATCGAGGCAGGCACACCTAATCCCTTCCGATTACTGCTGCCTCCCCCGTCTCGCGCGCTTCCCCAAAACCAAATCCCACGATATCCGCGCACAGCAAGGTAATCTATCAGACAGAATATCTTCTCCATATCAGTACTCAAGACATCATAGTAAGTTCACTCGGCAGATTCAGGAATGGGTCAAGGCAACTGAAAAGGAGTTGAGATCATCATGGTTGTTTGCTTGGTTGCAATAAGTCACTCCAAGAGCACAAAAATTGAATCGGAGGAATTCTCAACCCCTTCTCCACTCAAGCCTTGAACCATTCGGGGGCTAATGATGAAGCTATACACCTAGGGTAGGGTCATAGGCCTGACCTAGACACCCTCCCCAAGGACATCACCCTAAAGCCAGAAGCATTCAAAGGGTACCATCATCCACTCGACCAGAGACATTCCACTCGGAAGAATCAATGTCACTCGGACGTCACAGAAATCACTCGACAAACAGAAGATCTAAAGTCACTCTGCAAAGCAACGGCCGGGCGTTTACTCATAGACTTAACTATCATTTATAGCACCTTAATGCGGGCGTTACCTGTAATGCTCCTTCTTTATGTACATTGAACTCCGCATAACGGAGGGGAGCTGGGGTCCTGGCGCACTCTATATAAGTCACCCCCTCCTCCAGGACAGGGGTTCGCATCTTTTGTAAACTTACACATGCATATAATCCAGTCGACCTCCCCAGGGCACCGAGACGTAGGGTTGTTACTTCCTCCGAGAAGGGCCTGAACTCGTAAACTCGCGTGTACAACTACTCCATAGCTAGGATCTTGCCTCCTCATACCTACCCCCATTCTACTGTCAGCCTTAGATCCATGACACACGGTGTGCCATATCGGGCACCACCGAGTTCAGAAGACTTGTGTGCAGCAACAGTCCTTGGTGGGGAGAAGCGAGATGATATCCTCAAGGATGATGTCTGGGAGATCGCTGATGCGGTCCACCGGAGATTCTACCGGTTCCTCAGATCCAGGGGGGCTCGCCGCTTCTCCCCGCGCTGCCGGGTGCGGGATCTACAACCGGCGTCGCCGCTAGCGGGGGCCTCATCTTCTTGGCGCTGGGTCCAGCCGACTCCATTTTCCATGCGGGCATCGCGCCAAGCTCACAAGTTTGAGCAGAGTAGCCAGAGACGAGCCTAGTGGCAGTCCGAGTAGGGAATAAGGAGGGCTGGGGTTTTCTGTACGAGTGGAAGAAGAGGAGCAGGCGTTTTCTGTACGAGTGAGGAAGAAGATGAGCGAGGGTTTTCTGGACGAGTGAGGAAGATGGGGAGCGGGGGGAATTATGGGGGGGGGGGGCGGAAGCAGGAGAGCGAGCTGCAGTATAAGTGGAAGCGAGGAGGAAGGAGGGTTTTTCTGGGATTGCCCCCTCTTCAAGTAATATGGGCTTCTCCTCACAAAAAACAAAAACAAATGGGCTTTAAGATGGATAGGCTTTTGTATCGGCCCAGTCGGCTGCCCGTGTTTCGTACTGGAGGGTCTAGAGGCAGCCCGAGACTCTCTCCAGCTTATTACCCATTCGAAAGAAAAAAAGACGCCTCCAGCTTATGGCTACTCATCGGTAACCTTTTTCAACTTGGCATCCACCAAATTAGAGGATGCGTTACTAGATGCAGACACTCACACTGGTCGCGTAGCGCGGCAAAGTGAGGTGTCAAATAACAGGCCTACAATATACTTACTAGATTGTGAAGGTTCACAGGCTAGTCAACATTCACATTAAACTAAGCTTCAGAAGATATGGTATGCATACTAACATTCAGAAGAACAAAAGTTCTGCCTGTTTATGCGTCTCAATAATTCACCATACTATAACCAATACAAAGTTGTGAGAAGGTGTGGAAATAAAGAAAGTCAGTCAATGCTTCTCTAAGCAAAGGGCCTCCCTGCGCACGCATTAGTTTCCTAGGCATGCTTGTTTCTTCTCAATGTTGCGAGCACTTTGAGCATGTTGGCAACTCCACAGCTAGCTAGCTGCCTCATCTTGCAATTGATGCTGACACATTTGCAGCAAACACATGAGGCAATAGAGATGACTTGACATTAGTCCATATTGTGCAGTTCCTCTAAAATCATTTTCATTGTCCTGAATCTGAAAAGATAGGAAAACAATAGCTATACCTAACAGTGTTGCAAAACAGTAGCACATATCAATAGCTCAGCATGACAAAACACGATCATCGGGATGAAGGCGATACTGACTTGGCTGAGGAAGATTATATATAATTTCATAAGTCCTTAGTTGATTTCCACCTTCGGTTGCACTGCTTGTTTGCTCCTCCACACATGACAGGATCGTTCCACACTGCAATCAGCAAGTCAACGTACGAATAAGCTTATTTCATCTTGCAGTGGTCATTGTACCTAGTTACGAATGTAGGAATACCGGGAGCACCATGAGTTTAGCTGACAGCACGCAGATGCAGCAGTATAATTTTGTGCGGTGCTACCAAAATTGAGGTTTGTGTCCCTTCCCGTTATGAGAATTCTTCTTGAAGTTGGTAGAATGTGACGGCTTGTTCTTTGCATCGAACTTGCCTTTCCCCTGAGATTTGTTCTTGTTGTTTTGGGGCTGGTTGGGCTGGAAGTTCTTCTCGTGTACCATGTGGGCACTAGAAGCTCCCTCAGCGACCCGAGCATGTGTGTCTTTTGCTCTTGCCTTCTCTTCAAAATCAAGAGTGCTAATGAGATCCAAAACGGAAAACTCATGTCTCTTGTTGTTTAGAGAAGTAGCAAGATTGTTCCACGAAGGTGGAAGCTTGGCAATGATGGACCCATCAACAAATTTGTCCAGCAACACACACTTAAAGTACTCAAGTTCTTTAGCGAGTGAATGTATCTCATGAGTCTGCTGAACAACAGAGCGCTCATCAGTCATCTTGTAGTTACAGAATTGCTCCATGACGTACAACTCGTTGCCAGCGCCCGAGGCCCCAAACGTGGCCTCGAGCGCAGCCCACATGTCTTTGCCGCTGTCAAACGACATATATGAATCCACAATGGAATCGTCAAGAACACTCAGCAGGGCGACTTTGAAGAGGGTATCCATGTTCTCAAAAGCTTCCTGCTGTGTAGGATTAAGATCAACCTCAGGCTTACCCTTAGTGGTGTCATAGTAGTACATGATCTGAAACCAATATACTGCTCTTGTGCTCCACCTTTTATATCGCACCCCCTTAAAATTAGGTGGCTTCAAAAGACAGCAAAACCACTCGGAGTAAATTGCCTATAATCAGGTTTTTGGATTGAATTGTTGAATACATGAGCAATTTACTATGAGATTTAATTTGAATCAATAGTAAATAGATCACGACGACAATTGGAAAGATCAAAGTAATGATGCAGACTAAAACAAGAGGACAGAATCACATACTGTAGCAGAACCGCTGTGGTTGATGTTGTCACTCATGTCGTTGATGAAGAGGTTACTGAGGTCGGGGAAGAAGGATATCATTGAGGAAGTCGCCGCTGGCAGTAGTCACAGGAGTGTGCTCCCCAAAAACTTGATCGTCCCTCTCCCGTACAGGATCACGAAAGGCGAGGTTCGGAGGACTGCTGTCCCTTCTCGCGGTGCATGCCGGAAGGAGGGATGGAGAAGAATTGCGTGTCAGCGCTAAGATTTGGAACGATGCGAAACCATATGATACAACGGCGTCTAGGGTAGAGCCTGTCAGGTCGGTCGTGCGAGTAAGACCAAGTATAATAGTAGGCCTTTGGCCCAAACCCCACGTCCAAGTCAATAATAGCCCCACTATCCAAAAGAATCAGAAACGGCTGAGTAATTTAGGCATCCGTTAATTATTAATTAATGACTTAATAAATTTTCCGATCAACAAAAATATAGACCACGTGCATATCTTTTGTCCTTGGATAGGCTCATTCCCGAAGAGTGCGCATGTAGGTTTCCTATTATCACGCTCATGCAAATGCTAGAATAGATCACATTATAAAGTGGTGCAACTCACACTCACCTAGCAGTATGGGACTAAACTTTAGTCCCACTCACACCACACTTAGAGCATGGTTAATAGTATAGCCAACATCCGTCTATATGAAGTTGACACATCATCTAAAACCAACCTAATAGCCTGCTAGTACAATAGTTAGTCCCTTTAGTATAATACTATATCATTAATAATGACCCCACCTTTTGTATCACAAAGTATGTTGGAGCTCATGCTACAATTGGCTACAAGTTTACAACCCTCTTCTCTTCTCTCTCCTCTTCTCTCTCCTTCAACTAAGCACAAATACTATATTTAAATTCATATAGTCTGCTTATGTCACCTAATTGTAGTACTTGCTCTAAATTTACTCTCCACTATGTAGTCTGAAATGTCGGCGTGCAGCGGGCGGTGCCCTCGGTCGTCGTGCCGCTTCAACGCTAGAAGCAGTGAGAGGTCGCGTGACCCTGACTTGCCATCAATGTGGAGCGGCGGGCTCAGCTGGCGCCGGGAGGGAAGCGCACGCGGGAGGGGGAGGGGTTTTTGGTGGGCCAAGAAGGTGAGAAGCCAACTTGGGATCGGCCTGGTCGGGGAAATATCATGTGCTCCCATACTCACTAGTTTCATGCATATGACACTAGTCTATGTTACTACTTTCATAGTGCAAAGTAACATAGTAGTAATGTGATACATCTCTAACATATCTATAATTTTTATTGTTCCATGCTATTATATTATCAACCTTGGATGTTTTATATGCTATTTTATATGATTTTTGGGACTAACCTATTATCCTAGAGCCCAGTGCCAGTTTCTGTTTTTTCATTGTTTTTGAGTATCGCGGAAAAGGAAAATCAAACGGAGTCCAATTGACCTGAAACTTCACGGAGCTTATTTTGGACCAGAAGAAGGATGTGGAGTAAAAGAGTTGGGCCAGAAGAGTCCCGGGCTGCCCAAGAGGGTAGGGGGCGCCCCCTGGGCGTGCCCCCTACCTCGTGGACAGCCCGGAGACCCCCCTACCTTGTTCCCGACTCCAACACCTCTTATATAACCCAAAACTTCCAGAAAGAAACCTAGATCGGGAGTTCCGCCGCCAGAAGCCTCTGTAGCCACCGAAAACCAATCTAGACCTGTTTCGGCACCCTGCCGGAGGGGGGAATCCCTCTCCGATGGCCATCTTCATCATCCCGGTGCTCTCCATGACGATGAGGGAGTAGTTCTCCCTCGGGGTTGAGGGTATGTACCAGTAGCTATGTGTTTGATCTCTCTCTTTCTCTCGTGTTCTTGAGGTGGCATGATCTTGATGTATTGCGAGCTTTGCTATTATAGTTGGATCTTGTGATGTTTCTCCCCCTCTACTCTCTTGTGATGAATTGAGTTTTCCGTTTGAAGGTACCTTATCGGATTGAGACTTTAAGGATTTGAGAACACTTGCTGTATGTCTTGCACATGCTTATCTGTGGTGACAATGGGATATCATGTGATCCACTTGATGTATGTTTTGGTGATCAACTTGCGAGTTCCGTGACCTCGTGAACTTATGCATAGGGTTGGCACAAGTTTTCATCTTGACTCTCCAGTAGAAAATTTGGGGCACTCTTTGAAGTTCTTTGTGTTGGTTGAATAGATGAATCTAAGATTGTGTGATGCATATCGTATAATCATACCCACGGATACTTGAGGTGACATTAGAGTATCTTGGTGACATTAGGGTTTTGGTTGATTTGTGTCTTAAGGTGTTATTCTAGTATGAACTCTAGGATAGATCAAACGGAAAGAATAGCTTCATGTTATTTTACTATGGACTATTGAATAGATCGATCAGAAAGGATAACTTTGAGGTGGTTTCGTACCTTACAATAATCTCTTCGTTTGTTCTCCGCTCTCAGTGACTTTGGAGTGACTCTTTGTTGCATGTTGAGGGATAGTTATATGTTCCAATTATGTTATTATTGTTGATAGAACTTGCACTAGTGAAAGTATGAACCCTAGGCCTTGTTTCAACGCATTGCAATACCGTTTGTGCTCACTTTTATCATTGGTTACCTTGCTGTTTTTATATTTTCAGATTACATAAACCTATATCTACCATCCATATTGCACTTGTATCACCATCTCTTCGCCGAACTAGTGCACCTATACAATTTACCATTGTATTGGGTGTGTTGGGGACACAAGAGACTCTTTGCTATTTGGTTGCAGGGTTGTTTGAGAGAGACCATCTTCATCCTACGCCTCCCACGGATTGATAAACCTTAGGTCATCCACTTGAGGGAAATTTGCTACTGTCCTACAAACCTCTGCACTTGGAGGACCAAAACCGTCTACAACAGGAAGGTTGTGTAGTAGACATCATAATGTTATAGATGGCTTCATTTATTAGCTTGTACACTCATCTTGTCTTGAGAAATGATATATTACAGTAACATATATGTTACCACTTCTCATTAACTACTTGCCACATAAGCAAAATTTTCTTGGAGTGTGCTAAGTTACTCCCACTATAACTAGCTGTACAAAGTGTGGGCTATGTAGAGGGCGTAGTAAGCAAGATTCTCATCATTCTATGAGTTGACATGACACATCAAAGTAGTACTTTTTTTTCAAAATGCACATCAAAGTACCAGTGTAGTAGTCTCCAAAAAGGGCCGACCATGTCCATGGCTACCATCCCATCCCATGCTCCGTCATTGAGTATGTGCACGATTCACGTGCCATTCAAGAAAAAAACTACGTACGTTCCGTTGAAGAAAAAAAAATTAAAAACAAACACGCCACCGTGTCATGGTCGAACTTTGATTCGTCCACGCGTGGTTCCCGATCCTCCACTAAGTGAACAACTACCAAATGCGTCAAATTATGACGTGAGCTGCCTCTTCATCCAGAAATGAGCTCTACCATGTACCCGCGCGTGTGTTAGGGAATGAGGCACAAAGTACGTGCATCCGTGCATGCAATTTTTCTCTTTGTGCATGTAGTCCTTTTTTGTGGGTGATTCATGCATGTACTTGGCCTACGTTGGTGACCGTTGGTGAGTCTCACTTATCTCTACATCTCAACATATACATCTACATCTGCATCTACGTCTACACTACATCTACATCTACATCTACCTCTACTATAGTACAACAAGTTTTAAACATGAGACTAGTCATTTTCTTGCATGACACGACCAACCGTATCGCTTCTTGCTCCTCGTCTCTCTCAAAGTGCGTCTGGCAGGCGATTTTGCTGTCGATTGAGGTCGGTTTGCTCACACTCGGTCCCACATGTTATAAATCTAAAAAGAATACTCTGACCAACGGACCATTGAAAGAAGTATATTTTTCACCCTTAAATGTAAGTTGATGGACAAATAACCCCCCAAAGTCAATTTTGGCATGATTTTTACCCTCAAATCTCTAAAACCGGGTATATCACCCCCTTGAGCGGTTTTAGTGTTCACATGTTAGAGTTTAGGCAGTTTTGATTGTTGACTAGGAATTGACTAATTATTTACACTAATGAAATGGCAAAAACGCCGTCGGAAGCCGCAGATGTCGTTGGAGATGTACCCAATGGACCCCGACCTTCCCTACAAAGAGAGGAGATCATGCGAGTGCCTTTCAAGCTCAAGGGGTCATCACGCTACCTCGTCGGCTCGTCGCCCACCTACCTCTGGTCCTCCCAGAGCCTCCATCATTGTCGCGCATCTCACGGTGGCGCTCATTTGCCTAAGCTCCGCCACTACTTGAAAATCAATTGTGTCCTTGGCCTAAGCTCCGCCACTACTAGAAGAAAACTCCTACAGAGGAGGTCGATGAGAGGCAACACCGTGCTACCTACATTGGTCGTTTGATTCATAGGATAGAATGCTATAAGATTTTTTCCCATGTAATCATGTGTTAATTGGCAATCTAGCATCCACCCAACTTTTTTTCAATTCCTTTGTTTTTCCCGTGTTAAACACTCTAGTTTTTAGGGGAACACTGTGTTAATGCTATGGGATTCAAGTGGACATGCCACTCCAATCCTTTATTTTTCTTTACGGAGAGAGTACTTGCTCATGCTCTAAAAAGCATTAATGATGTGTGTTAATGATGTGCTCATGCTAATTGGCAAGAGCATTGTGTTAATGATGTGCCGCTGCAAGAGCCGCCTATATTAATTGACCATGCTCTAAAAAGGTGGACCAGCTTTGGCTATACTAGTAGTAGTACTAGGTTAGTAGGTGAGATCAGAGAACAAATGTGTACAATACTGACTATAATGACGGAGGCACTAAATGACAAATACTTGGGCTTGCCAGCAAACATGGGTGTTGATAAAACAGATTGCTTTAGATTTTTGATTGAACGTATTGTTAAGAAAATTAGTGGTTGGAAGGAAAAATTACTATCTGCCGGAGGGAAGGAGATCCTGCTCAAGGCTGTGATCCAAGCCATACCTACCTATGCAATGTCGGTCTTTAAAATTCCTAAAAAAATTGTAAAGGAATCATCGACATGATTGCGCATTTCTGGCGGGGAGACGAGGAGAACCAGAGGAGGATGCACTGGATGGCCTGGTGGAAAATGTGTGTACCAAAAGTCCAAGGAGGAATGGGTTTCCGTGATATCCATTGTTTCAACCTAGCTCTGCTTGCCAAACAGGCATGGCGTTTCCTTGATAATCCTGAATCATTGCGTGCCACCGTTCTAAGGGCCAAGTACTGTCCTAATGGCGACTTGCTGAATTCCAAGCCAAAGCATGGTGCTTCCTTCACCTGGCAAAGCATCATGTCAGGCATAACTACCCTGAAATGTGGCTATATTTGGCGAGTGGGGAATGGACATAATATCAATATTTGGGGAGATGCCTGGATCCCAAATTGTGCCACTAGGAAGATTGTGACTCCTAAGGGGGGACAATTGTTATCAAAAGTGGTGGATTTGATTGACCCCATCTCCAATTATTGGGATGAGGACCTGATTAGACAAACTATGTGGCCCATTGATGCACAACAGATTCTTTCAATCCCAATTTCGCAACATAATATGACAGATTTCATTGCGTGGATTTATACAAAAAATGTTATGTTCTCAGTACTGTCTGCTTACTCTGTGGACTGGAACTATCAGTATGGGAGTCAACTAAAACACTCTAATGGGATGGGGCAAACCACACCTAACCCTATATGGTGTCAGATATGGAAGTTATCATGTCCGGCAAAAGTCAAAAATTTTATATGGCGTACGTTACATGGCACTCTCCCATGCCGGGCAACACTTGCTAATGGACACACGAAGGTTTCACCCTTGTGCCCTACTTGCTCTCAGGGTGTAGAAGACACGAAACACATGCTTTTTCTATGTACTAAAGAAAAGGAGGTTTGGAAGAGACTAGGGATGGAGGATATTGTTGATAGAGCTTGTGAGGTTGATCGTGCTGGAGAGGCGATATCGGAATACCTTTTACTTCTTCCAGAGCAAGATTTGCGTATTATGGGGTAACAAAATGTACGAGAAATGATGGCTATTTCAGCTTGGTATCTATGGTGGGAGAGACGGAAATTAGTGCACAAGGAAGTAACTCAGAATGCAACTCGGATATCAATGGGGATCACAACGGATACGTCTCCAACGTATCTATAATTTTTGATTGCTCCATGCTATATTATCTACTTTTTTGGACTATATTGGGCTTTATTTTTCACTTTTATATTACTTTTGGGACTAACCTATTAACCGGAGGCCCAGCCCAGAATTGCTGTTTTTTTCCTATTTCAGTATTTCGGAGAAACAGAATATCAAACGGAATCCAAACGGAATGAAACCTTCGGAAACATGATTTTCTCACCGAACGTGATCCAGGAGACTTGGACCCTACGCCAAGGCATCAGCAAGGCGGTCATGAGGGTGGGGGGCGCCCCCCCTAGGGCGCGCCCCCCTGCCTCGTGGGCCCCTCGGAGCTCCACCGACGTACTTCTTCCTCCTATATATACCTACGTACCCCCAAACGAACAGATACAGAGCCAAAAACCTAATTCCACCGCCGCAACTTTCTGTATCCACGAGATCCCATCTTGGGGCCTATTTCGGAGCTCCGCCGAAGAGGGCCGTCGTCACGGAGGGCTTCTACATCATCATAGCCTCTCTGATGAAGTGTGAGTAGTTTACCTCAGACCGTTGGGTCCATAGTTAGTAGATAGATGGCTTCTTCTCTCTTTTTGGATCTCAATACAAAGTTCTCCCCCTCTCTTGTGGAGATCTATTCGATGTAATCTTCTTTTTGTGGTGTGTTTGTTGAGATCGATGAATTGTGGGTTTATGATCAAGTCTATCTATGAAAAATATTTGAATCTTCTCTGAATTGTTTTATGTATGATTGGTTATCTTTGCAAGTCTCTTCGAATTATCCGTTTGGTTTGGCCAACTAGATTGGTAGTTCTTGCCATGGGAGAAGTGCTTAGCTTTGGGTTCGATCTTGCGGTGTCCTTTCCCAGTGACAGAAGGGGCAGCAAGGCACGTATTGCATCGTTGCCATCGAGGATAACAAGATGGGGTTTATTTCATATTGCATGAATTTATCTCTATACATCATGTCAACTTGCTTAAAGTGTCACTCTATTTTTAACTTAATACTCTAGATGCATGTTGGATAGCGGTCGATGAGTGGAGTAATAATAGTAGATGCAAAATCGTTTCGGTCTACTTGTCACGGACGTGATGCCTATATACATGATCATGCCTAGATATTCTCATAACTATGCTCAATTCTGTCAATTGCTCAACAGTAATTTGTTCACCCACCGTAGAATACTTATGCTCTTGAGAGAAGCCACTAGTGAAACCTATGCCCCCCGGGTCTATTCTCATCATATCAATCTCCATCACTTTAATCTTGCTTTACTTTTTTACTTTGCCTTTTACTTTTCACTTTGCATCTCTATACCAAAAGTACCAAAAATATTATATCTATCAGATCTCACTCTCGTAAGTGACAGTGAAGGGATTGACAACCCCTAATCGCGTTGGTTGCGAGTAGCTATCGTTTTGTGCAGGTACGAGGGACTTGAGCGTGGCCTCCCACTGGATCGATACCTTGGTTCTCAAAAACTGAGGGGGAAATACTTACGATACTCTGCTGCATCATCCCTTCCTCTTCGGGGAAATCTAACGCAAGCTCAAGAGGTAGCAAGAAGGATTTCTGGCGCCGTTGCCGGGGAGTCTAGGCAAAAAGTCAACATACCAAGTACCCATCACAATCCCTATCTCTCACATTACATTATTTGCCATTTGCCTCTCGTTTTCCTCTCCCCCACTTCACCCTTGCCATTTTATTCGCCCTCTCTCTCTCTCTCTCTCTATCCTCCCTCTCTATTTTCCTCTTTTTGCCCGCTTGCCTTTTGTTTGCTCGTGTGTTGGATTGCTTGTTTGTCGCGATGGCTCAACCGAGATTTGGTGATCTTCACCTTAAAGGGTTAGAGGAGATTGAAAACAATGTTAGGAAGTTTATGGTTTTGCAATTCGAGCATAATAATTTCTTTAGAAATGAGCTTAAGGAACAAAAAAGTTTTATGAGTTATATGAATACAGAGCTTGATGATATGTCTAAAGAATTTGATGGTATAAGATCCCAAATTGCTCGTCTAGAAAAGATGACTGCTGTAATTTCGGATATGCAAGCCACCTTAGTCAATAAGATGGCCGCTAAACCGAATTCCTATGAAAATCAAGATGAAGATCTAAAAGTTATTGATGTGTCTCCTATTAAATCTTTGTTTTGCAATATGAATCTTGATGAAACTGAATATGATCTTCCTTTACCTAGAAGGCGTTCTAAAAATTCGGAGTATTTAGATCTTTATGATGAAATTGATGAAAGTGGGATTGAAATAAATAAAAATCTAGATGTTGCTAAACCCACTATATTGGATTTCAAGGAATTTAATTATGAAAGTTGCTCTTTAATTGATTGTATTTCCTTGTTGCAATCCGTGCTAAATTCTCCACATGCTTATAGTCAAAAGAAAGCCTTCACTGAACATATTGTTGATGCCTTGATGCAATCTTATGAAGAAAAACTTGAGTTGAATGTTTCTATCCCTAGAAAACTCTATGATGAGTGGGAACCAACTATTAAAATTAAAATTAAAGATCATGAGTGTTATGCTTTGTGTGATTTGGGTGCTAGTGTCTCTACTATTCCCAAGACTTTGTGTGATTTGCTAGATTTCCGTAATTTTGATGATTGCTCTCTAAACTTGCATCTTGCGGATTCTACTATTAAGAAACCTATGGGAAGGATTAATGCTGTTCTTATTGTTGCAAAAAGGAATTATGTGCCCGTAGATTTCATTGTTCTTGATATAGATTGCAATCCTTCTTGCCCTATTATTCTTGGTAGACCTTTCCTTAGAACGGTTGGTGCGATTATTGATATGAAGGAAGGGAATATTAGATTTCAATTTCCATTAAAAAAGGGCATGGAAAACTTTCCAAGAAATAAAATAAAATTGCCATATGAAACTATCATGAGAGCCACTTATGGATTGCCTACCAAAGATGGCAATACCTAGATCTATCCTCGCTTTTATGCCTAGCTAGGGGCGTTAAACGATAGCGCTTGTTGGGAGGCAACCCAATTGTATTTTTATTCCTTGATTTTTGCTCCTGTTTAGTAATAAATAAATTATTTAGCCTCTTTTTTGGTTGTGTTTTTTGTGTTTATTTAGTGTTTGTGCCAAGTAGAACCGTTGGGAAGACTTGGAGAAAGTCTTGTTGAACTTGCTGTAAAAAACCGAAACTTTAGCGCTCACAAGAACTGCTGTAATTTTTATTTGAAGAGTGATATTTAGTTAACTATTTTTTCAGATGATTAATAGATAAATTCCTCAAGTCCAGCAATTTATTTTAGAATTTTTAGGGTTCCAGATCTTGCGCTAGCTACAGATTACTACAGACTGTTCTATTTTTGACAGATTCTGTTTTTCGTGTGTTGTTTGCTTATTTTGATGAATCTATGGTTAGTAAAATAGTTTATAATCCACAGAGTAGTTGGAATACAGTAGGTTTAACACCAATATAAATAAAGAATGAGTTCATTACAGTACCTTGAAGTGGTATTTTGTTTTCTTTCGCTAACGGAGCTCATGAGTTTTCTACTTTAAGTTGTGTGTTGTGAAGTTTTCAAGTTTTGGGTGAATTCTTGTGATGGATTATGGAAAAAGGAGTGGCAAGAGCCTAAGCTTGGGGATGTCCATGTCACCCCAAGATAATCCAAGGACACCAAAAAGTTAAAGCTTGGGAATGCCCCGGAAGGCATCCCCTCTTTCGTCCACTTCCATCGGTAATTTACTTGGAGCTATATTTTTATTCCCCAACATGATATGTGTTTTGCTTGGAGCATCTTGTATTATTTATGTCTTTGTGTTTTAGTATGCCACAATCATCCTTGCTGTACACACCTTTTGAGAGAGCCATACATGAATTAAAATTTTATAGAATACTCTATGTGCTTGACTTATATCTTTTGAGCTATGTAGTTTTGCTCTATGTGCTTCACTTATATCTTTTGAGTGTTATAATTTTGCTCTATGTGCTTCACTTAGATATTTTAGAGCACGGTGGTGGATTTGTTTTAAAGAAACTATTGATCTCTCATGCTTCACTTAAATTATTTTGAGAGTCTCTTAATAGCATGGTAATTTTCTTAATAATAATATGCTTGGTATTCAAGATTTGTGAAACTTTCTTTTGGGTGTGTTGAATACTAAGAAAAGATTGAAGCATGATCATTGTTTTGAAATATGGAGGATAATATTAAAGTCATTCTAGTTGAGTAGTTGTGAATTTAAATAATACTTGTGTCAAAGTTTGTGATTCCCGTAGCATGCACGTATGGTGAACCGTTATGTGATGAAGTCGGAGCATGATTTATTTATTGATTGCTTTCCTTATGAGTGGCGGTCGGGGACGAGCGATGGTCTTTTCCTACCAATCTATCACCCTAGGGGCATGCGCATAATACTTTGCTTTGATAACTTCTAGATTTTTGCAATAAGTATATGAGTTATTTATGACTAATGTTGAGTCCATGGATTATACGCACTCTCACCCTTCCACCTTTGCTAGCCTCTCTAATACCGCACACTTTTCGCCGGTATCATACACCTACCATATACCTTCCTCAAAACAGCCACCATACCTACCTATTATGGCATTTCCATAGCCATTCCAAGATATATTGCCATGCAACTTTCCACCGTTCCGTTTATCATGACACATCCATCATTGTCATATTGCATATCCCGGTACACCGCCGGAGGCATTCATATAGAGTCATATTTTGTTCTAAGTATCGAGTTGTAATTGTTGAGTTGTAAGAAAAATAAAAGTGTGGTGATCATCATTATTAGAGCATTGTCGCAGTGAGGAAAGGATGATGGAGACTATGATTCCCCCACAAGTCGGGATGAGACTCCGGACGAAAAATAAATAAAAGAGGCCAAAGAAGCCCAAAAAAGAGAAAGAAAAGAGGCCATAAAAAAGAGCAAAGGCCCAAATAAAAAAAGAGAGAAAAAGAGAGAAGGGACAATGTTACTATCCTTTTACCACACTTGTGCTTCAAAGTAGCACCATGATCTTCATAGTAGAGAGTCTCTCATGTTATCACTTTCATATACTAGTGGGAATTTTACATTATAGAACTTGGCTTGTATATTCCAATGATGGGCTTCCTCAAAATGCCCTAGGTCTTCGTGAGCAAGCAAGTTGGATGCACACCCACTTAGTTTCTTTTGATGAGCTTTCATATACTTATAGCTCTAGTGCACCCGTTGCATGGCAATCCCTACTCACTCACATTGATATCTATTGATGGGCATCTCCGTAGCCCGTTGATACGCCTAGTCGATGTGAGACTATCTTCTCCTTTTTGTCTTCTCCACAACCACCATTCTACTCCACCTATAGTGCTATATCCATGGCTCACGCTCATGTATTGCGTGAAGATTGGAAAAGTTTTGAAAAAGTTAGAGTATGAAACAATTGCTTGGCTTGTCATCGGGGTTGTGCATGATTTAAATACTTTGTGTGGTGAAGATAGAGCATAGCCAGACTATATGATTTTGTAGGGATAACTTTCTTTGGCCATGTTATTTTGAGAAGACATAATTGCTTTGTTAGTATGCTTGAAGTATTATAATTTTTATGTCAATATAAACTTTTGTCTTGAATCTTTCAAATCTGAATATTCATATCACAATTAAGAAGATTTGCATTGAAATTATGCCAAGTAGCACTCCGCATCAAAAATTCTCTTTTTATCATTCACCTACTCGAGGACGAGCAGGAATTAAGCTTGGGGATGCCTGATACGTCTCCAACGTATCTATAATTTTTGATTGCTCCATGCTATATTATCTACTGTTATGGACTATATTGGGCTTTATTTTCCAATTTTATATTACTTTTGGGACTAACCTATTAACCGGAGGCCCAGCCCAGAATTGCTGTTTTTTTGCCTATTTCAATATTTCGGAGAAACAGAGTATCAAACGGAGTCCAAACGGAATGAAACCTTTGAAAACGTGATTTTCTCACCGAACATGATCCAGGAGACTTGGACCCTACGCCAAGGCATCAGAGAGGTGGTCATGAGGGTGGGGGCCCCCCCCCCTAGGGCGTGCCCCCTGCCTTGTGGGCCCCTCGGAGCTCCACCGACGTACTTCTTCCTCCTATATATACCTACGTACCCCCAAACGAACAGATGTGGAGCCAAAAACCTAATTCCACCGCCGCAACTTTCTGTATCCATGAGATCCCATCTTGGGGCCTGTTCGGAGCTCTGCCGGAGAGGGTCGTCATCACAGAGGGCTTCTACATCATCATAGCCTCTCCGTTGAAGTGTGAGTAGTTTACCTCAGACCTTCGGGTCCATAGTTAGTAGCTAGATGGCTTCTTCTCTCTTTTTGGATCTCAATACAAAGTTCTCCCCCTCTCTTGTGGAGATCTATTCGATGTAATCTTCTTTTTGCGGTGTGTTTGTTGAGACCGATGAATTGTGGGTTTATGATCAAGTCTATCTATGAATAATATTTGAATCTTCTCTAAATTCTTTTATGTATGATTGGTTATCTTTGCAAGTCTCTTCGAATTATCCATTTGGTTTGGCCAACTAGATTGGTACTTCTTGCCATGGGAGAAGTGCTTAGCTTTGGGTTCGATCTTGCGGTGTCCTTTCCCAGTGACAGAAGGGGCAGCAAGGCACGTATTGCATCGTTGCCATTGAGGATAACAAGATGGGGTTTATTTCATATTGCATGAATTTATCTCTCTACATCATGTCATCTTGCTTAAAGCATTACTCTGTTTTTAACTTAATACTCTAGATGCATGCTGGATAGCGGTCGATGAGTGGAGTACTAGTAGTAGATGCAGAATCATTTCGGTCTACTTGTCACGGACGTGATGCCTAAATACATGATCATGCCCTAGATATTCTCATAACTATGCTCAATTCTGTCAATTGCTCAACAGTAATTTGTTCACCCACCGTAGAATACTTATGCTCTTGAGAGAAGCCACTACTGAAACCTATGGCTCCCGGGTCTATTCTCATCATATCAATCTCCATCACTTTAATCTTGCTTTGCTTTTTTACTTTGCCTTTTACTTTTCACTTTGCATCTCTATACCAAAAATATTATATCTATCAGATCTCACTCTCATAAGTGACCGTGAAGGGATTGACAACCCCTAATCGCGTTGGTTGCGAGTAGCTATCGTTTTGTGCAGGTACGAGGGACTTGAGCGTGGCCTCCCACTGGATTGATACCTTGGTTCTCAAAAACTAAGGGAAATACTTACGCTACTCTGCTTCATCATCCCTTTCTCTTCGAGGAAATCCAACGCGATCTCAAGAGGTAGCAACAACCCTTACATACAATTTTGTAAATGCTTCATCTTCAAAGGTGTCCATAAAAAGGGGGTTGGCTATGTCCTCCTAGGGGTTTCGTGAAACTCAATGTTGACGCCTCCTTTGACCATGACATGTTGAAGGGTACGATGGGGGCAGTCTTGCGAGACGGCAAAGGTAGGTTTATTGCAGGAGGAAATGGAAAGATCGACCATTGCGTGGATGTTCTGATGGCAGAAGCATTAGCTCTCAAATTTGGACTAACATTAGTGCAAAGGGCGGGGTGCAACCGATTAATCATCAACTTAGATAATATGGATGTAATTGAGACCATGCAGGACGGAGGACAATCAATGACCATGCAGGACATGCGGGGGCGGCAATTTTCGATGACTGCTTTCACTATGCATGTGATTTTATCATGACTAAATTCGAACACTGTAATAGAGAGGCAAATAAAGTAGCACATGAACTTGCTAGATTAGCCAGATTTTCTCCAACTTCGGATTGGTTTGAGGAGCCTCTAAATGAAATTGTAATGACCCTCACAAACGATGTACTGATTATTTCTAATGAATAAAGTTTCGTTTTAACTCAAAAAATGTTAGTAGGTGACCTTGCGCTTGGCTCTTCTCCTCTTCCGGAAGTCGAACAATAATGATGGTACTATAGTAGTACTTCTGGCAATCTGAGACCAAATGAACTGTTGCACGTCCACCGCTTGTAAGCAAAAGTTTCTCCTCGTGCTATGAGCCACCGCGCACGCGTTGGCGAGGGAGCTCGTCTTTCAGCAAGTTGACGAGACACATCAAAGTTATTTAGTGCTCTCTCCAAAAAGGGCCGACCATGTCCATGGCTACCATCCCATGCTCCGTCATTGAGTACATGCACTATTTACGTGCCATCGAGGAGAAAAAAATACTGCATAGTCCTAGGTGCCATCGAAGTGCATGACTCACCTATGCACTGCTTATCTCCATTTTCTTGCATGACACATGCACCTTGATGCTAGATGTCCCACGTGTTGGCAAAAGAATGAACAAAGCTCACGTAAAAAAAGAGTGGAAGAACATAGGGCATGTGTGGTTCCCAGCCTAAGGTTGCCATGTCTAACCTTAGTCATGCCACAACATCTTAGACATGTGTTTGGTTCATTGCCACACTTGTGGCTTGCCACACTTCTCTAGTTATATGGTCCACATGTCATAGGCTGAATTTTTTTCCAAATCTTGCCACACTTGTGGTGGCCATAGCCACACTTTTTGTGGCAGCCACACTTTGCCTAAGGTTAGTTGTGGCAAAGGGCCTGTTTGGTTCTAGGCCTAGCATTGCCACACTTTGCCACACATTTTTTCCAAGCTTGCCTAAGGTTAGTTCATCAAAATGAGAGCCACAAGTTGGCAAGCCCAAGGGAATCTTGCCTTATTTTTTGTGTGTATGCCATGTGGGGTCCAAGTGTGGCTTGACTAAGGTGTGGCTTGAACCAAACACTCACCTCATAGATTCTACGTGGGGTGACCATGAACCAAACATCCTCATAGATTCCTGACGACCGAGAAGGAGCAAGGAACCTCGCGCTAGAGCGTCTGCACTCATAATATTTTATATTACTCCCTCCGTCTAGGTGAATAAGTCATCTTTGGTTGTGCACCGTAACCAAGGAGGAAAAAACAAGATAACTTAATGTTTATTTGCTAATTAATAGCATTGCATGCAATGAATTAACCACTGCATGTCGTGTTTGGTAGTCTCGAGTCATTGAAAACATGCACTCCCACATCTCTTATTGGTTGATATGTCAAGAAACAAGAATATTTATTTGCTAACTAAGAGCATTACATGCACGCACAACGACTGAGAAGGAGCAAGGAACCTTGTGGTGGAGCGTCTGCACTCACAATATTTTATATTATTCAGCGATATAAAATCAACCAATCATCTCCACAGTAGACCGGAAGAGTACGAAACACGGCAGCCCAGTGTAGTTACATCATACTATACATGGCCAACCCACGCTATCACCATATTTCTTGGCCTCCATGCAATACCTAGTCCTAGTAATCCACCAGCCCGTATCCCTTCTTGCTCCTCGTCTCTCTCAAAGTGCGGCGGGCTGGCGTTTTTGCCATCTATTGAGGTCGGTTAACTCATCACATGTTAGCGACATACCAAGAGCATTCTAATAAAATCAATGTACTCTATTGTTATGCCAAGAAGAGGAAGTGCTTTGACCACGAACCAAACGAGATAGGCGTGTCTTGGTGTGAGTGGGTCCAATTTCTCATTTTGAACTTATTTGGTGTAGTAGGAACACTTGATTTTGACTATTGATAAGATTTTATATAGGGCCTAATGTATTCTTCGAGGATGACTTTGACTATTGATAAGATTTTATATAATTTGAAAATTATATCATTCGAAGATACTTGCATGTTTTGTTTTAAAAAAAGATCCTATCACGTACGAATTTGACTCTATGCTTTGAGCAACCTGCATGTCCTATACTGCTCTTGTTTGGATACTCTAACTTAGCTAGAGGTTAGACTAACTCATGACTAACCCTGAACTAACTGTAGCCAAAGAGGTTTTTGGATGACAGGGTTAGATTGACAATAAATGCACTTGATGGAGAGAGAAAAGTGATTTTTTAGTGGGCCCAATGAGAACTATCTCCAATTAGCACCTCTTGGGTGGGATATTTTTTTGGTGGGTTCGGTGCAACTTGCTCCAATTTAACCCTCATGCTTGGACACTTTAGGGCTATTTGAGCCCCAACTAGCTCAAACTAACTCTAACCTATGGATCCAAATAGGGCCAAAGTTAGTCTCGGAAAACGCATTAAGCCCTATATACATGGACAGACGGAGTGCATGTTACTAGCAAACGCTCACCATTAGTAGTAGTTCATGGGTTGGTTTCGATTTTTGATTTAGTTGTTGTGCTGCTACCGTCCAATATTCGCATGTGGTTGTTTCTAGAATAAAAAAAGGAGGTACTCCCTCCTTTCCGGTTTATAGGGCTCATCTCAAAAAGTTTGTTTTTCCGTTTTATAACTCTCAATTCTACTGCTTACCATCACATGTTCAGATTTCAAGGTGTATTAAATCACTTCATGCAAGGATGAAGAAAAAACTCACCAATGCATGTAGAAGTTCTTGGTCATTAAGTGGTCGCGCATGCATGTGGTGTAATTAATGAATCAGTTTACATAAATTTTTGAGAAAAACGAGAGTAGTACTTTTGCAAACTATGTAATTAATTCCACCATTCATCATCTACCTTGGTTGAAGAGATTTTCAAATTAAGTCCTATAAACTGGAAAGGAGGGAGTAGTACTTACTGCGGGAAAGGTGAAATGGTGGTTGCTTCGTCTGAGCAACTTACCGTGGCAAAGGTGGGGCTCTATGATTTGACTGCTCACTAGTCATTACTACTGCAGCGCATTGACCAGGGTGAATCTTTCCCTGCTGTTGTACACTCAATATTGTTGCATGGCAGGTGGAGCCGGATGAAGGATGTCCCACATGTCGACGAAATGAAGTTGAATTGTTTCTGGCATTGCTATCAATCCTTCAGGATTTGTTTATATGTAAGCATAATTTTAATGAAATTGTACTGTGATGCTATGAAGGTTTCAACTTTGGTTCCCACAGGAAAAAAACGGTTTCAACTTAGGATTCATGTGTCCTCTTGCCTCAAGATTATCTCGTTACAACATTCCATCAAATACAAATGAAACTACCATGGCTGCTAATGCATCTCAATGGTTCGCAGATCAGCGCCAATATTCACATCACAACTGAAGACAAAGTTGTGAGAAGGTGTACAAATAAATAAAAAAATATATTTGATCGATGATGTTCGTAGGCATGGCTCCATTTCTCGGGCAAAGTGTTCATTGGTTGGCAGCTAGTTTCACCCAGCTCTGTAGCCAAAACGAGGTGTATGGAGGACATCACAATCCGATCATTTTGTGAAACTCCACTAAAATCGAGCTGACCATCCCTGTTTGCAAAGATATCCAGTCAGTGTGATTACAATAAATGTGGAACTAGATGATGAAACATAACACACACAAATAGAAGCCGATCACCTCTGCGATCTCTCTTTAGGACTAACTACTTGTTGGAGAAGATTAGGCACGCAGTTGGATGAGGAGGATAGCAAAACCAATCTCCCTTTTTGCAGTCCCAGAGAAATGTAAAAACGTTGCCCATGTGACATTTTGGCCGGAACTGCACAAAACACTCTTAAGAAAAAAAAAAGTGATTTGTGTAGTTCACCAAAAGATCGCAATAGCAACGAGGTGAAATGGACAACCCTATTTGCAAAAGGAGGTTGAAAGGAAACAATTACTACCCAATAACATGAGTTGAAGACACATACGCCGACAAAAAAAGAAGCATATTACATGTAATAAGGGAAAGATAGTAGCATGGTGGTTTATCCAAAATGGTTTGAGGACGAGATTGCAAGATGGAAAGTACGCCAGCCAAGATCATTTTAAGCAAACAACTAAAGAAGATCCACATGCAAGATTTTCCACATGCTGCAACATGGGAAGATGGGCAGTGGAGGGAGGCCGGAGGAAGCTGTACCTGAGGGTCGTCGGGATGAAACTAGGAGGGCGTCGGCGGCCGGGATCTGCCCATACTGCAGCAGCGAGCAAGTGGTGAAGGCCCTGCCGCGCCGGAGCTTGGTCAGAGAGAATGACGGGTACCACAGATTGGGACGTGCTTCCTCAATGCCGATGAATGGAGAAACGATGCACATTCTCCCTTTCTGCCGGCGGACGGGGTGCGGCTGGATTGCTGACCAATGGTGAGAGAGAGAGGCCACTGCCGCCTTGTGTGAGATGGTTGACGAGAGACAAACCTCGGCAGGCAGGCTCCGTTGTATATAGTGGAGCGGATTTTTCCATTTTCTCCGCGATAATCGTTTTATATTATGTACGTGCCATTGAGGAATATATAATTTTATTTAATACTAACACGTCAAGTCGAACTTTGTCCGTGTACGTGTGGTACACGACCCTCCATCAAGTAAACAACCGCTACACGCGTCAAATTATCACGTGGGCTGCCTTTTCGTACAAAAATGAACTCCATCGTGTACCCATGCGGGTGTGGCCGGGAACAAGACGTTAGTACGTGCGTCCTACGTGAACCTCTTCTTTAGGTGCAGGTACATACGTGGGTGGGTGTGAGAGAGATGATTTGTGTGAAACAAAGGCAATGTGTCGATGATATCTCAAACAAAAAACATAACATATGGAATGTGTGTGAAACAGACTCATGGATATATCATATATAGAGCGAGCGAGCCACGAGAAGAGATTGGAGGGATCATCGGTGTGAGATATCGATAAAATCAAAAACAAGGATGAAGTGTGTGGCTGTGCGACCGGTAAAGAGTGCCATCGAATTTGTGTTTGCCCATGTCAAAGATACAGGGCAGCCGACCTACTGGAATTTGAGAAATAGAGGTGCAGTTTTTCTCTATGGCATAGATACCTACCTACAACGTTTGACTATCGGTGTGTGGGGGGGGGGAGGGGCAGAGACCTAACTATAGAGAGGTAGATCGACTAGTATATGTGTGGAGAAGGAGAGAGACCTAGCTATGTATTGAGGGAGATCGGTTTGCATCCATGCATATGTGTAGCAGAGGAATAAGATTGGGAGAAAGACAAAGGTAGAGTGTCGGAGGGTTGGTGGTGGAGTGGCATCTCACAAATGGTGGGAGAGGCCTGCTAGACAAACGGAGGGTACAAGTGCAATATCAATAAGAGAGGGCTGGGGATGTATGTCTGTCTATGCACGTGCGTGTGAGAGACGGGTCGGGAGGTATGCAAGGATGATGAGGGGAGATGATATGGTTGTGGTAAGCATACATAACTAGTGAGGTAAGTCTATCGGTGCGTGGGGAAAAGAATTATAGTCGACCTAGATATATGTAGGGAGATCGGTATGTATACATGCATGCATGTGTTAGAAGCAAATAAGGTCTGGAGAGACAGACAGGGGGAGAGGGGTGCGGCTAGGAGGTGGTGCGAGAGGCCTACTATGTCGAGGGGGGAGGAGTGTGTGAGTATGAGATCGATGAAAAGAGGGGCGGGAGTGTGCACCTGCGTGGAACCATATTGGATATAGGGGGGCATGGACAGTGAGAAGAGAAGAGGGGAAGTATGTGTTTGTGGTAGGCACACTTGTCTAGAGAGGTATATGGACCGGTGTGTGCCAGAAAGAAGGAGCCAGGGGGCCTACAGACACTGTGGGTGAACGACCTAAAGAGAAATAACGAACGTGCACGATGGAGGGGACGCTGAGGGAGGGTGAGAGGGGGGCGGGCGTGTGTACGCACGATAGAAAGTTAGTGCTAGCTAGCTACAAAGAGAAGAGGATCGTGAAGGTGTAAAAGACGAATAGAGATCGTAATTCATTATAAAAAATTGGATACAAATACTTGAAGAAGATATCATAATGTAGAACATTGAGTATAATTTGGGCTGATGTGTGGCTTTTGTAGATCATGGCTAAATACTTGTCATAATGTAGGGGGCGGGGCACTATACTTTGTGTGATAAACACGGTGTACATATGGAACATGGTTTATATTAGGAATATCTAGTTAGTACATCAAATGTACTATTATTTGGAAGCAACATCAAGTGTATTCAAAAATTTGAATTCGAGTTCATATAGTACACATAGTTCATATCTATCTCTATAGTAATCATGTGGTGTCTTGTTAAGGTAATACACGAATGATGGTTGAAGTTGGCAACAATCATGATTGTAGATTCTTATTCAAATAAAGAAACGAATTCAAATTTAGTTTGAATTGCAGCAGAATGCACTAAAATGTTGCTATGAATAGGTTACATGCATTATACAGCCAGCGAATTTTTTTAATTGCACATAACATGGATTCATAGCTTTGAATAGCATTTGTATAGTAAAACGGGACAATACGTACTTTCCCTTTGTGTGGTGTGAATAGTTTTATTTTTTTTCATTTTTCTCGTTGAGGGAAGTGCGAATTGATTTGGTACGTACAAGTACAATATTATACGTTAGGCTTGTCCCTAAGATTCAACCCATGCCTTGTTATATCCCGAAAATTCATATATCGTGCTCCCAAAACATGTGCCTTCACAACCTGTGCCTTACTATCCCGAAATCACAACGTGCGCAAAAACTCCCTCCAGCTGCCAAATCCCAACACATGAAATCCCCCTTCTAACCCTGAGCTGAAAAGGGCCGCTAGTT
This sequence comes from Triticum dicoccoides, assembly GCF_002162155.2. NCBI lineage: Eukaryota > Viridiplantae > Streptophyta > Magnoliopsida > Poales > Poaceae > Triticum > Triticum dicoccoides. Next base: position 538,257,778 of record NC_041384.1, on the reverse strand, counting down.
CAAATCGGTGGGGGTACTTTTGTAACACACCCTACATTTTGGACAAGCGCGTCCCTAAGTCATGGCCCCCCCTCCCATCGCCTCCTTTTCGCCATTCGAAATCCCAGGCCACCATAACCTCTCCGCTCCAGCCGTGAAACCCCACCCTCCTCTGTCCGCCACCTCTCCGCTGCCCAGCCGAAGCCTCTTCCCCGATGACATCGTCCACCGCAACAGCTCGACGTCCCTCATCCACCTCCTCGGATGAGGATCCGTCTTCCATCTCGTCGTCCCGCCGGTTCAGCCGCCCGGTCCTCCACCTCCAAGGAGCTGCTCCAACGATCGCCTCGTCTATCGTGGCTACTCCATCACCATAGCGCCGCCTTAACCTGCTCCACCGGAACCGCAACATCCTCACCGACTCCTCTGATGAATCCGAGGCCTACTCGGCGCCACCAAAGAGGTTGTACACTCATCGCATCGCACCTTCTCCTTAACTCGACCTCCCGGTGCCAACGGTGCTCCATCCTGCACCCCCATGGCACGGCTACCTCGAAGCCGGCGCCGCGGGCGACATCTCCACGGCGGCTCTCCCCCAATGTGAGTCCCCTTCGGCGGCGGCATCCATACCAGCTGGATCTACTGCTGCTGCTCCGGCTCAGCTGCTCCGGCTCTCGCTCGTTCGCTCGCACAGCTGCTGCTGCTCCGGCTCTCGCTCGCTTGCTCGCACTGTTGCTGCTCCCCCTCGCTCGTGTTGCTTCTCTGCTCCGATTTAGCTACACTTCAGTCGACAGAATCGACTTTTGGGTCAGTCGATTTTCAAGGGGTGGGGGCTCGCCAGAGTTAAGGAAGAACCACCCGCAGCGGGGAGGGGGGCTCGGCGGAGTTAAGGAAGAACCACCCACAGCGGGGAGGGGGGCTCGCTAGAGAGGT
>NC_041384.1:538220039-538256592 GCF_002162155.2 Triticum dicoccoides | reverse complement strand
GGACCGACGGTGCAGAGTGGTTTCGGGGCGGCTAGGCGGCGCGGGAGCGCCGCAGGCCGCGGGCGGCGGGGGCCGGCGGTTCGGCCGATGGTGGCTGGCGGCTCAGGGGGGTGCAGGTCGAAGATGAACGGCAGGCCCTCCCTAAACTACATGTGAAGTGCCTCTCTGCTACCATTGCGTTCAGTTTCGACAGTAACATTCAGATTCCACAGTAAATTTCAGTTTTGATAGTTAAGTTCAGAGTCAAAAGTTTTTACCTCATCTGTTGTAGTTCGGTGGTTTTTGGTGATGTAAATTTTACATCTATCAACTTTTTGGTAATGTATTTTACATCATCTATTGGAGATGCTATTATAATCCCACTTGAGATTAACGATGTCTGTCTTGTGTTGCTTCAGCCTCGACGTCTTACGGCTCGCCGGAGCTGCTCCAATGATGGAACTATCCATCACAACAGAGCAGTGCCCTGGACGCCGTCTATAGATTCCTCAAATCTTCCTCCACACCTCCTACAGCCACCTCTGCCTCAACTTCTTCAGCAACCAACCCAATGATGTTGAGGTCGACACGGCTACGGCAAAGAGGTTGTACACTTGTCGCATCACTTATTACTCTACATTCATGTCGATCCATTAGGGCTATTTTGGTTCAACGGAAAAACATAGCAATAGGAAATTTTCCTATGGCACTCTACTATTCAATTATTCATGCATTTTGTTGAAAGGAATGGAGCAAAACATCCACCTAGACCTACTTCTCAAAATCCTATGCATGAAAACAAGATCGAGTGCATTACTGGCAGAATAACATTCTAAATGTACACGCTTTCATATGGTTTCACTTTATTTTGGCCATGTTTCTTTGCATTCTTCGGCTCTTCCAATTCCTGTGAACCAAACACCCAAGTTGACAGAAATCATGTGTTTACAAATGCTCTGTTTACCATGTGCATTCCTATCCTATTCTAGTGTTTTTCCTATCCCTGCGTTTTTAGAATCATCAAGCCAAATGAGCCCTTACAGAATTACTTCAGTTACAGGTAGGTGTCAAAGAAAACTTTGTATGGTTTGTCCTGCTCCGGCCGCAACGTCGTCCACCTCACTTGAGCTGCTCCATCAACAGAAGCATCCACCAAACCAGACATTACGACTCTTGACCGTCTTTCGCTACCTCAGATCTCCTTCCCTGCCGCCGGCACCCACCGCAACGGCATTAGCATCATTGACTCATCAGATGAACCCGAGGAGTACACAGGTCCACAAGAGAGGTCACACCCTTTTGTTTCTGCTTATGTTATGCAGTGCTTAAAATTACCTACTACTTTATCGTCCTGTTCACTTCTTAGACTCCAAGTCAGGTCCAAATTAATGTTCAAACTTGAGTTCTTAATTAGTTGTGGGGCACATATCGAGGCAGCAATGAATAGTATCTCTGTCTAATATCTGGTTCACCTAGGGTATGCCTATGTTGTGCATCTTGGGTGAGAAACAAATAGTAAAGCAATCATCATCTATCTTTTTATTAAATGAAAGCAATCATGAGCCTGCTATCATTATTTTTGGATCTATCCCCTGGTTGTTACCATCACTCTAGATTTCTTCATGCTCTCCTTACATAATCTCACCATATTATTTTCGTATGCATGTCAGATATTGTACACAGTCATGTTGAACATGTAGAGAAAAAGAAAAGAGTTTTGCGCGGCAATACACTGTCATGCAGACATCGCTCCATGGTGGGTTCAATGGCAAACCCTCCCCCCTCTCCAGATTGTAATCCATAGGAAGATATCTATTCTGAGGCAAATTCAGACGCAGCTGACCACTCCCATTTGCCCCCCCAAGGTGTTTGCTCTACCTTGGCATGATGATGTTTGTCATATCATGCATATATTGCCTTGCAGTGCCTACTTTCGACATCATATATGTCATCTGCTTAGTTTAGACATGTTCTGTAATGCCACCTGTTTAGTTTCTATATCATATATGGGAATTATGCAGTCTCATGTCTTTTAGCCAGCCATAATATATGTGAAATGTGCAATGCCATAGTGTTTAACCAGGCGCCATATATTTGAATGATATCTTACCCATCCTTTTCTTAATTACATTTCCATTTGTCGACAATGTTTGTACAGTAAACTACTCTTCCTGTGAATCAGCCATTTGGGTGGACATGGAAAAATCTGGAGTGAAAACAAGGCCTTCAGAGCAAATAGTGCTACCTGTTGAAGCAGATCTCTTGTTGGGTCCCGATAGCTCCTTAGAGATGGATTTAGAGACAGATGACTAGTCCTATTCCCCCACCGAGGTGTATGCTCTAACTTGGCATGGTTATACTGCTCATATCATGCATATGTTGTCTTGCATTGCATAGTTTAGACATCATATACACAATATTCAACACCATGTTCTTAGTTTAGACATCATATATGTGAATGCCCTCTACTTAGCATATAAATCACATGTGTGAACTAAATCACGCGATCCTGATTACTTAGATAACATGTATGTGAATTATGTCATGCGATCCTGTTTAGTTATTCATCATATCTTTGAATTATGTTATGCTATGCTATCCAGTTTAGATAGACATCATATATGTGAAATTATGTCATGCTATCCATTTTAGATAAACAATATACATGTCAGCTATTTCATGCCCTCTTTTTTCCACACTATCTATTGCATTTTTCTCTCATACAATGTTTGTACATTCAACTATGTTTCCTGTTTATCAGCCATTTGAATGGGAGCGAGTGATGCCAGTATCTAGCAGAGTAAAAACACAGTCTTCAAATAAAACAATGCTACCTCTTGGTGGAGATAGCACCCCGGTTGTACATGCATGAGAACCATCCCTACCACACATAACCCAGACTCTCGTAGATTGTACCCCTACTGCGATGGACAGAGAACCAGCTTCACCCAATCTAACCCCAACCCTAGCAGATAGTAACCCAGTTCCTGTTGACACAACACCATCTCCACCACAGAGCTCCCAAACAAGACCAGTTAGTAAGACACCTTCAGTGCCCAAAGCGCCAGTACTACCATAGCGAACCCTAACTCCACCAGTTAGTACACCTATTCCTATGGAGGAAGCACAACCAGCCAGTCATAGTTTAGCATCTATCGCATTTGATGTTGTTAAATCCTATGTGTGCATCTTCCCATCATGGAAATATTATATTGAAGATTAAGGAAAATGCCAGTTGCAGGCATTTGTCTAGGAGTTATGTGTAAGTAATGTTATTCATGGCAATTACTTTGCTTTGTCCCATACATTCTACCTCCATTATGGTTACAATACATCAAATTTTCCCATTTTTCTCTATAGAGAAGGATGATTTGGAAAGTCGGGATGAGGTAACCTGTTCTAATACCTCTGCTATCTTCAAGAATGCTTGGTGGCAGTATCGGAATTACCTGAATAAAACGTACTTCACTGTCAAAGAAACTCATCAAATTCCCTTACGTTCTCCTGAGAGACATTTACTGGGAACACCTTGTTCTATACTGGTCCCGAACCAAGAATGTGGTAAGGTCTATGAGCTCATTTTCTATTTTTTTAAGTACTATATTCTTGCGTCTTACTGTACTCTGTTCATGTAGAACAAGTGCTTAAACCTGAAGAACAACTGTTCTCATTTAAGATTCCATTGCTATCGTGCATACTGCTTTGCTCTTGTATCATAGTATTTACTCATACAAACTTATTTTTAAACTGAAGGATCCAATCGAAACTCCAATGGCATAGCAGGTATGTTCACGCATGTTTCTTTAACAGGTTTGCTCCACTACTAGGAAAAGGCTTATTAGTGGCGCACCTGTTTTGGCCATTAATGGCGCACTACAGGTGCGCCACTATCATCACGCCACTAGTAACATATACTAATGGCGCACCCTGCTGCACCATTAGTATACCAGACTATAGTGGCGCACCAGGCAGTGCGCCATTAGTAAGTCATACGGTGCGCCATTAGTATGCCTTCCAGGGGCCATATTTACCTTGTGCTCTGGGTTACTAATGGCCACTAGTATTTTTACAGCAGTGCGCCACTAATGTGTTGTATGGTGCGCCACTAGTATGAATATTAGGATTTTTTTCTTTTCTGATATTTGCACAGGTTACAAAATATATTACTGCACAAAATATAGACAGCACAACATATAAACAGCAGATTCATCAAATACAATAGAAGATTAGTCTCCGAATACAATTCATCATATTAGTCTCCGGATTCAAAAGACCGAACAAAGATAGAACATTACATGTCTCGAGACCGCGAGTAGCGAGTTTGTCGAAAGTAATACTGCATTCGGAGATAATTGAGAGATGTGTCCTCTCTTATCTCCGTGCTACTGCTACTGATATGCCTAAACATGACTTAGATTGGACTGAGGCAACATGTGGTGCATGTCGAAAGTAATACTAATCCTAACTTGATCAAGTTTGGATTGTACTACTTTCGACATGCACCACATGCATGTTGCCTTCACTTCAATCCAATCCATGTTCATTTCACCCACAGATATATAATAACTCTTCATGATCGCATCATGCATCATCATAATAACAAGTCCTACTAATCATCATCATACAACTTCTACTCGTTATTAATAACAAGTCATATGATCATCCTCATGGTCATCGAACTAACCCTACTTAATTGTTATTAGCACATGATCATTAGTATTAGGTAGGACCTAAATACCCTCTTTAAGGTAAAATAGCATAAAACAATATAGACCCTCACTCTCCATTATGGAGAATGGAGATCATCCTGTCTCCAATTCTTGCGCTTCGCTTCCTTTTGCTTCCAAGAACCTCCTTACGACTGTCCATACATTTTTCCATCCTTTGATTTGCATGTCTCCACTTCTTTTAGAAATATGGTATGGACAGTTGAGATTCGTAGGATGACATGGTTGTATGTTCAAAACATTAAGGCTACCTTTCTGATACATCAAATGAGGCACACAATTCTCTGGGATTATCTGTTGAAAAACATAGTAATAACTTCATAGTTAGCAATGATGTACTAGTTTTAGAAGTATGCAAAAGATGCACGGATGTCGTAATAGTAAAAAATCTTACCAGGGTATCTCCATGGTAGTTATCATAGTTCAACAAATGCACTAGTGGCACATATTGACCATAATGTTGAGGAGTTTTATTGTAGATATTTTAATTCTCAATGTCAGTACAAAATCCGACTAGATGATTTTTCTCCTTGTAAGTTAATTCGGAGCCATCGGTGTAGTGGGTTTTGTCTACCATCTCCCACACATTCTTTAAAGAATGAAAATAAGCTGTCAATGAAAATAAGCTGTCAATGGAAATAAGATGTCAACTATTTTGAAATGAACAATATAAATTAGTTAATAATTAACTATGTTTGAGAAACTCATATAGCGGTAGAACTGGAGGCGTATCAACAAGGACCCAAATGTCCATATTGTCTTGGTCGATGTCAGGATCACCAAGATCCATGGTGACTAGCATACCCTCATCAAAACCATACATCTTGCAAAATGCTTCCCAATTTTTGCAACCAAAATGGGTTACGCTCCCAGAATTATACAAATTTACTTCAAAATCCACATCATGAAGAGTCCTTAGGTGAATTTTCTTTGTTTCGTAATAATTTTCATGGTCTTCAAAATCCATCCTCTCCAAGACATAGCGTCTTGCATGGCATGGGATAAGCTATACTCGAATTGTAAAAGATGAAAATTACACGTTGAAATAGTTGAAGTCATGCTTAATTATGAAAAAAACACTTGTTGTCGTTGTGTACCATTTCGACTTTGAAGGTCTCCTCGAGCTTAATGCTGAAGCGTCGATCATCGTCCAGGTGAGGCCTATCGCACATACCTCGATCGTCGTGGCACCAGCCGCACTCCCCCGGGAGACTTTCGTCATCCGATGACGACATTTCCTACGTTCATAATTCAAAACTACATCATCTCTTGCGTCCGATGACTTGTGCATTTTCAGCCAGGCCCAGTGGAGTTGGCCTAAAAATATTTTTTCTTTAAGCCTGCTACATCCATCTCAAGTATTTATGGTCAAGGGTTAGCAGGGCCATCCAAATAGAAGTTTGTGATATTCCCTAGGTGTTTTGAGATGGAACCTGTTAGTGTGTTGTTGCGAGGTGTTTTGGGATGGAACCAGTAGCTTCCTTGCAACCCACAAAAGACAAAGGAAAAGGGGTGAAAAGGGGGAGATGGTTAGTTTTGATGAGTAGGCAGCATCTTCTTAACCCCCTTCTTCTTGTCTTCTCTCACTATCTCTCTTACACACATGGCAAGCAAGGGTGTCTGATTGTGTGAAAAAATACTAAACTAATCCAACCACTAAAGCACTAGATCACTACTATTGGTTGATGTCAAGATACATGCTGATTAATTTTTGTTTCGGTTGAGAATCGAACACCTTCTAAGTCAAGAAAATTGGGCATGACCTTTGCTAATTTTCTTGACCTAGGAGTGCCCCAATCTCAACCGAAATGGAAATTAATCAACATTTCCGGAGAAAGGGGTAACGAAGTGATGGGGCAAATGTGCCAGGCACCACAATGTGATCACAGAAACAAAGCAGCACCACTGGTGTTGGATTCACAGTGTAAATGATGGATGAAAAGGCCACAGACCATATGGTCCTTTGCTTTCATATGGACAAAATAAAAGTTCACATGAATGGCTACTTGACTGAATGGTGCCAGGTAAACAAACTCCCAAAGTCCATATCCATAACAAAATATAGCAAAATATTGAAACCTTTGGTAAGCATTATATTACAAAAAAACAAGATATGCAGTACTATACAATATCCATAACCAGAAAACAAGACATGCATATTCTTAGGCAGAGTAAAATAGTCCTGCATTCTTGGCAGTTGTCTCATCATCATATCATAAGAAAAATTCTTATTCTTATTCTTATTTACTCCTTGCATTTTCATTCTTCTTCTTACTGTCCAAATTCAGAGTAAATTCTAGACTTATTTATACTGCTTGTGCTTGTAGTAGTAAGATTCAGGAGTAGGAGATCACAAAAGTACAGTCCATAGGTAATACAAGGGTAGCATATGCTCCAGTTTTGCAATTCTGTAGATAATACAAGGGTCATAGTGTTCCTTGTGACAAGAAACAGGATGCGGAAAGGCACATTAGTGCACAGAGCTAGCAATCGGCCAAGCAACCTCTAGATGTACACACAAATTGGGAAAAAAATACAGTACCGATTTTACAAAGGAACGATAGATTGTACAATCAAGTTCAAAATCATAAAAGGAGCACTTGGGGTACAGATGCAGTTCAGAACTTAGATGCTCGGCCAAAACTCAGAACAGCACAACTACAACCACCATCACCAGCTCTAACCCACTATGTTTTGCATTTCTTCCAAATACCTAACAGAAACACATGATCATCAGCTCACTGCTGGAAAGAACTGCTGCATTTTTCATTTATATGAAGTGCATCCATCATCCAAAAGAAGTGCAAGATCAACTCATCGCAAGCACCAACCATATCATAGAGATGAATGAATTGCAGAAGAGCAACACCCTGACGACTACTATAACCAGTTCACTGAAGAAACAAAAATGATCCATGGAAGAATTCACCTCGATGAATGCGGTCGTAGACGAGGTCGTAGATGGCGGCGGAGCAGAGATGAGGTCGCAGACGCGGTCGTGGTGCTCCGGTGGACGCGGCTGCAACAATTGTTTGAATTGACATTTAATTAAACACCTCACAGGCAAGAACAGAAGGTGGAGAAGAGAGGGGATCGAGCAGAGAGGGAGAGGGCAAGGAGGAAGGAGTAGAGAGGGAGAGGGCAGGGCGTGGTGGCTCACCGGTGACATCGAAGGAGTGGCCCCAATGAGCACGTCTATAGCGGCGAGCACGTCTACTGGGGTTGGCGGGCGAGCACGTCTACAGCGGCGAATTCGGATCTGCTTCCGCTTCGGCTCTGCTTCCCTAAGGAAGAAGAGGTGGAGGGGTCGAGCACCGTCGCGCCCTGCTTCCGTGGCTCGCCGCCTTGCCTGTCGCTTGTCGCCTTGCACGGTGGAGCTCGAGCGGAGAGGCGTCGTGGGTTTCTAGGGTTTCGGGGGCTGGGAAGGCGAGGGAGGGGGTGGGTGGGTGCGGCGAAGGCGAGGGAGGGATGGGTGGAGGCGGCGGAGCCCGGGAGTGAGGTCGCCGGTGGGTGGGAGCGGCGGTGCGGTTTTGAAAGGGGATCGGCGGCGGTGGCGAGAGGCGAGGGGATGGGAGAAGGACGAACAGTTGGCGAGATGGACACCACACACATACATACAGAGGGGGGAAGGTTAGCAATGGCGCACCATCTAGGGGTGCGCCATAAACACAGTGATAGTAATGGCACACCTTCCCCTGGTGCACCATTACTAACTTTTTCTGATTTTTATGAATATTTATGAATATTCACAAATTTGTTATTTGAAAATATTTATGAATATGGAAAAATATCATCAAATTTGTTATTTGAAAATATTTATGAATATGAAAAAATATCGTCAAATTTGTTATTTGAAAATATTTTTTTGAATTTTTAGTTGCATCTAATAATTTGAAAATATCATTACTAGTTTTGCAAAACAAAAAAAAATAATTGTTAGTAGTGGCGCATCTTGGTTGTGGTGCGCCATTACTAGTTTGAACTAGTAATGGCGCACTGTATCCCGGTGCGCCATTACTAGTTTTGGAAAAAAAATTGTTAGTAATGGCGCACCGTGTGTGTGGTGCGCTCTTACTGGTTAAAACTATTAATGGCACACTGTGCGCTGGTGCGCCATTAATAGTTTTGGAAAAAATAAAAAAATGCTAGTAATGGCGCACCGTGTGTGTGGTGTGCCATTAGTAATGAGGACACTAATGGCACACCATGTCCTCATTAATGTCCATATTGGCTATAGCCCTTTTCCGAGTAGTGCTCTTATCAATAGCTCTGTTGATTTCAATTTCAATTGTGTATACAGTTGACTTCTCATATCATGCACATTACTAGCATCACAACAGAGCCAATAGTGTTGTTGTACATGCAGACTCGTGGTACCCATCTGAAATCTTGTTGTGCCGTGTAGTTTCCCACACTTTGTATTCTTTCAGTGCTGCTTTGTCTTGAACTGATATGATTTGAGCCGTGTCTCTATTTTGATTTGGCAAGACAATGCAGTGACTATAGGACATAGATATATGTTTGTTTCATGCTTTTATTATGTACTACTTGGCAATAGAAGACTTGGTAGTTTAATCATGTCCACCTTACTAATGAACTGGTTCACCGAAATGAGTTTCATATACTAGTACATGCTAAACCTGTTATGTGTCTGCTTGTTTCTTCTTTTAGAATGCTGATAGAATATTGGGGAAGAGTGCCTTATTAAGCAATGGTAAAGGAAGTAATGTAGATAAGGTTCGGGATAGTGAGACATCCTTGTTGGTCTCCAACAAAGCTGATAAAACAACTAAGGAAAACTATCTTGAAGATAGTGAGACAACCCCAAAGTCATGTCTTGGTTTAGTGTTCGAGTTACTGGCCACTACTGCTTGCACAAGCTATTCAAACTCACTGTCTGAATCAGTTCGGTTTCTTAAGTCTCAACTACAAGCTGAAAGACATCGATCAGCTGTGCTACGACAAGAAGCGGAAGGACTGCAGAAGTCCCTGGAGCATTCAGATGCATACTTTCTGGTGCAACAACAAGCATTGGAGGATTTTAGCGCCAAACAGGACAAAGCTAATAAGATTGCTAAGCTTATTGCCAGCATGGTGGATACCCAGGATAACATTTCTAGAGCTCTTCTGAAGTTGTTTCAGTTATGGACTTGTTTTGCTGCCGCATTTATTTGCACTGGTGGCCAATTTTAACGGCCAGTGTATGTCATATGCTGCTTTGTTCCCTATATTTGCACTGGTGGCGAACTTTGATGCCCAGTGGATGTAATATGTGTAATAGCTGTAATAGCCTAGCGTTAGTTCTTTGCTTATCTTTTTCCTTATTGTCTTGTTTAGTTGTTTGCTTGTAGTCACTGTAGTTCTTTTTCCGTGTTTTTCTAGTGGCCACAATAACCATGGCAACATACGGACTGTTGTGACCATGGTCCTGCTACCTGCTGTAGTGACCATGGCCCTCCACGGGCTGTACGATCCATGGGCCTTCCACGGGCCTTAGGATCCATGGGCCTTCTACGGGTCGTAGGATCCATGGGCCTTCTACGGGTCATCTCATCTATGGGCCTTCTATGGGCCGTATAATCATTTCGCCAAACATGGGCCGTACTATTCGTGGACCAATGACGGACCGCAAAATGGGCCGTAAACGGGCTAGAGTGGAAATTGTCTGTTTTATGGCCCAACCATAATGGGCCGTTAATAGGCCGTAATTGATGATGCTATGAAAACAGCCCAACGTGTTAACGGGCCACAAGCAGGACGACTGTAACCATGGGCTGAATTTGGCCCACAAGCTAAATAGGCCAGTAATAGACCATAAGTAATCAAATTCTGGGAATGAGCCCAAGAATAAACGGGCCCTTAGAAGGCCGAAAGTTAACACGGGTTGGAAATGGCCGACGGACTAATGGGCCATTAATGGGTATAAAGCGATACATTGTTCATTACGGGCCAGTTTCACCATGAGCCGTTAATGGGCCAAGATTTACAAAGGGCCTCATATGGGCAGAAGACGTCATGGGCCATACATGGGCCGGAAGTTACAACGGGCTAGAATCATACTGGATCGCCTAGATGATGCCACTGGGCCTAATTTGGGTAAGCCGTAACGGGCCATGACCTAGCGGGCTATAAATGGGCTATATGCTAACAGACCGTTAACAGGCTTTCCATGGGCCGGCCCGCTACCTCTTTGACCAAGTCAAACGGGCTGGCCTTTTCACCGGAATGTGCCTCTGTTGGGTCGTGCCACATGTCGAAGTATCATAGGCGCCTCCTGTCCAATGAGTGGATGACATCTGTCCCAACGGTGAGCCAACACTTGTTTCCTCCGGCCAATGAGAATTTTACACGTGGAAAATCCCCACTGGTCCGGGCTATGAATGAGTTATCGGATCCAAAACCAGACACATTAGCTTAATGGTGACCCGTTATGGTGGATGCCACGTGTCGGTCACCCTTGACGAAAGCACTTCCATGACGCGTCATTTATCAGCATGGAAGTGGACACTTCAGTGATGATAATTTTGGTACTATCATGGAACACTTCTACGACAGCACAGGTATGACTATCTTGATTCTGTCATAAAATCGTCATGGATGTTCATGCCTCACAAAAAACGTGACCTACTGTGACAAACACGTATCATCACGGAAGTGTATTTTTTTGTAGTGCAAGCTACTACCACTCCTCTATTGCTACTATGTGCTAATACGGTTACTACTACCGTTATTTTGTTACTATTACTATCATGGCTATCATATTACTGTGCTACTAATAAATTGTTGTAAGGAAGTGATTCTCGGGTGTGATTGCATTGACTACTGAACTGCTAATTAAGCCTGATAAATATTCTTTGGCTCCTCTTGTGTCGAATCAATAAATTTGGGTGAAATACTACCCTCGAAGGTTGTTGTGATTCCCTATACTTGTGGGTCATCATCGTTGTGTCGATCAAAGTGGAATTCGAGGCTTTCAAAGTGCATGACGCCATTGGGAGGCGGCATGACATCGTAGAGTAGCTCACGAATATCGATGGCGAGCTCGAAGGAGCCGAAAGTGATGGTTTGGCTCCGCATGTAGTTGTTGGGCATGAACATAGATCCAATATGGGTTTGTTCTCCAACTAGTGTAGCCCCTGCCTAGCGTGCCAACTGATGGTACCGTCGGTACTGTTGGTAGGCTGGCAAACACGGTCGAAAGTACCAAGATGGAGGTGACACATGGAAATTAGTCAGGTTCCCCCCCTTGAAGGGGTAACACCCTACATTATGCTTTTGGTTTGTATTCATGGTGGAGTACTCTTGTGAGGGTTACAATGGGGGTGATGTATGACCACCAAGAGTTTGTTTCTACCAAAGTAGATCGGTTTGGCTAATCCCTAGCCTCGCCTTATGTAGATTGCCGGGGCTACAGTTTGCACATGAATCTAACCGACCTAAAACCATCACCTTACATGGGTTGCACTCCAATATGATCACCGAGCTCCTTCCGGGCATTCGGGCTCCCTCCTATCACCGAGCTCCCACTGGTACAGCGAGCTGCTATACAAACAGTTTTTAAACCCTTTCCATGATGCCATTTTGAACCGCCGCCTAGTGAGTGTGGGCGATAAGGGGTCCTTCCCACACGATCCAGAAACCATCAGGGACAGGCCCTCCGGTCACACATGCTATGCAAAATGAGCTCATGTGCGACAGGCGAGCGATCAAATACAATTATACAGGCCCAATCTATTCTGGTCGTACATACATCACACATAGTCAGTCCGAGACAAATGTTTCCGTTCATACGTACATTCCACATAGTCAATCCAAGGAATACGTTTCCGTTCGTATGTACATCCCACACAGTCAATCCAAGAAGTATGTTTTTGTTCGTATATATATCCCACACAGTCACTCCAAGTAAAATGTTTCCGCTCGCACATACATCACACACAATTTTCCCCGTTAAATTATTTGTGATAGCGTTGTCATTGCAGACGATATTAACAATTTTATCGTGTGCATTATTGAATGCTTCACGCACAGTGCGTAGAAGAAACTATGGCATAGTTTGTCCATCACACACACTTTTTATGTGGATATCGTTTGCGCAAGGTGTCCTAATGCAAACAGTTTTCAAGAGGAAGTCCTATGTGATTGTTCACTTATCCAACACGTTTTCTTCCTAGAAACTGTGTGTGTTGTCTGAGGTCATTGTCCATGCTGTTTTCTCAATAACCATTTGCAATAGAAAAAACCCAATTAGCAGGCTAATTGGCCTATTTTTAATAATCCATTTATTAATCAAATTGAGATTTCATATTAAGAACATAGCATATTTTATTTTTGTATTAAGGAAGCATGATTTGATAATTGAAATACATCAGAGTACAACATCATATACCTTCAGCACTGAGCTACCCCATTACATAACTGCACCAGCACCAAGTTTCAGATGCAACAACTACAACCTTTTGAAATTAGCATCATAGATGGTACATAGATAGATGAATCTCATCTGGAAAACTACTGAAACGGAAGGCGGATATTGAGCCTTCATTGATGTTGAAGGTCCTTGCAACTTTATGACCATCCATCCTTCGTCCTCTTCAGGAAGACTTCAATATTGAACCGTGGGTGTTGTATGAATACCATCCTCGCCTCCTGACCATACAGGTGGTTTGAGAGGTAATCATCAGTGAACTGCTTTGGAAAGTCCTGAAAACAAGGATATGCATAAATATCCTCTCTAGATTTGAAATGGCGCAAAAGAATAAAAAAGACAAGGTATAATAGTTAGTACCATCATGTAGTGAACTGATGTCTTCTGCATTGTGTAGATAAAGATATTGTTGTTTTTTGTCGCTAATTTCTTTATCCTAACAATTTTTCTGAGTTTCTTGACTTGACTGATATTCATGGACAACTCATTTCCCCATATGCAAAAAGGGTCAAAGAGTGGGTCAAAACCTCTGACAGCAGGACCTACATGTGCAAGACCAAATTGTTAAAAACCAAAATATTAGAATGGTTCCTGCAATTGGATAATAATGTTCTATTAGACAAAGGACTATGCATGTGCAAACCTCTATTGTAAACCTAGGTGCTTCCCATTGTTTCCCTGCAACACATATAAGGTAGTTAGTGGTCGGGTTAAGTGAGGGTTGGCATGCTATTAGTAAAATATGTTGATGAAAAATAAACACATTGCAGATTCATCAGATTAATTCGAGCCACATGGGAAAAGCCATTTACTCAAACCAAGCATGATTAAGAATTAGGAAATATAGTAATTGTATAGCTTCTCATGTATCAAGTGCAGCCAAATTCGATTTATTCCTCATATGCATAACAATACAAAATTCTACCCACAACAATTGGATATCGCATTGTAGAATTGAACCAATCATTTAACTAAACACCACAACAAATGAACCAAACATTAACTGAGCACCACATTGCACAATATAACATTCTCCTAATAGAAGATCTAATAGTTAACCAAACCAAGCATGCTTGACAACTTGGAAATATAGCAATTGTATTTCTTTCTCATGTATTTTTTCCAGCCAAATTTGATTTATTTCTCACATGGAAGACAATATAAAATTGCACCCAGAAGATTGAACATCACATTGCAGAATTGAACCAAACAGTTAACTGAACACAACAACAAACTAACCAAACAGTTAATAAGTGAGCAGCACATTGGATGGCATATAGAACATATACACTAAAGGAATAGATTGCATGGTAAAATTACATAGGACAATTCACTAGAATTTGTTAAGGAAAGGCTGGAGCAGCAGATGCACCAGGTAAACCGAGCATGCTTAACCGGCGTAGCTAGCTAACTGAACATATGTCCCTATAGTGAGCTAATAAGACAAGCTACTCCTCATCATTGGAGATATCGATGATGATTGGCTCCTTGGACATGGAAGAGGGCGAGGCCTCCACATTATGGGTGCTCTCCTCATAGTGGTGAGTTTCCTGAGCCACTCCGGGAACCAACCCGCTGGCTCTCGAGTTGAGGTAAGAACCGGCATGCTGAGACACATCATGGTCTTCGTCGAAGGCACCGACGGTGGCCTCGAGAAAACACCACGAACTGTCATTTAAAGCAGCCAACCGCGTCGTGGCGGAGGCGCGTGAGGCGTCGACGGTGGCCTCGACGGCGAGGTGCTCCTCCATGATCTGGGGGTCGGCACAAATGGCAGCCATCACGACCTCATCCGCGCGTGTGGCCGCGATTTGCTTCTCTGCTGCCAAATTCTCCTTGAGATCCTGGCTAAACTGCGTGCACCATGTCTTAGGGTGGCTCTTATTTGGAGTAGGGATCAGTGATTTGGGTAGAAGGTGTTGCGTCGGCAGTCGGGGCATGTGGGATGTAGAAGGAGGAGGGGGATGGGAGTCGGGTGTGGATTACCTACCTGGATTGACGAGGCCGAGCAGCTTGAAGGATTGCCGCCGGCAGGAGGCGGTGCTGCAAGCAAGGAGTGAAGGTTTGAAGTTGGAAAGGAAGGTGAAAACAAGGGAAATGTCGCTTTTGGTAAGGGGGAGGGGGCAAGGAGGTAGATATTTCCGCGGAAGCCGGAAATTTTGGATCGGTGTAGCAAAAAAACTGGGATGCAAAGTGTCATCAGACATGGTCCCTTATTCAGCACTGTGTATGATATGTCAACATCACAAATGATTCATATAGCTTACCCCATGTGTGATGAGTTTGAACGTGCAAATTTTGGTCAGAATATCCCTGGTTACAGTGGTCATCCATATCATTGCATAATTTGGGTACACAAAGGAGCCTACAACACACACACACTTCTTAATCGAGCAAGTTCAGCAATTAAACAGAGCTAGCTGACCTAAACATTACTCTAACAAATTAAAGACCGGTGCTCTAAATTAAACAAAGAGTACTACTCCGGCTGGCGCTCGTCGATCTCCGTCGCCTCCTCCATGTCCAGCTCGCGCCCGACGATCTCCTGGGGAAGGGGCTCCATGGCATCCATCACACCATACTCGGCAAGCATCTCGCCATTCGCATCTGCCATATCTTTGGAAAAGGCTGCCACGAGCTGGGCGTGTGCGGCTGTGATCTAGGCTTGGACGGGCTCCATCGTGGCAAGGTATGCCACAAAGGAACGGACGGTGCTCGAACGCTCTTGGCGATTGCCAACTCTTTGGTTATCGGTTGCCGACCGTTGCCGAAGAAGTTAAATTCGATATGTGCGGTGACCGCCATGAGCTGGGCGTGGGCGGCCTCGACATGGTCGTGGGCGGCCTCCATCAGGGCTAAGGCCGCCACTACGGAATGGACAGCTTCTATGCCGCTCTCGCCAGTTGCTATCCCCGGCGCAGATGTTGCTGCTGCCACCTGAGCAACAACAGCGGGCGTTTGGGCTGCCTTGGCCACCCGATCGCAGACTGTGGCCGCGTTCATGCAACTTGTTACCCCACGCATGGCGGCTGCGGCCGCACTCTCGCCGGAGTGGGCTGCCGAAGTGGCCCTCACGACGAGGGTCCACGTCACCATATTTCACCAGCGACGATTGAACAGTGAAATATATTTGGAGAGCGAGCTAGTGTCCATGACGCGTCGGTTGTGGACTACAGTCGATGCACCTTCTCGTGTAAGCCATATACGTACTACTTCGACAGTGCTCCAAGATATTTTTTACTGCATCTCACACTGTTGGTGATAATAATCTATGTGTAGTCTACTTGATTTTTTTGTCTTGATTTGAAATGCATAATTGGGTCACAACAATAAAGGAGGGTGTTTGAATTGCTAGAACTTTTATCTTCAGTGAACATGCAACTGTAGGTGGATCGTCTAAAAAATTGGAATTATTCAAGGTTCGTTTGGACATTTTTATACATTAATTTGGTTTTCTAGGCATTTCAGGTGCACAATTCAAAATTAAACTACATGCACATACTCCGGTGCACCAAAATGGGTTGTAAAATCATATATGTGTCTGTGGGTTGATGCTTATGTCCCATGCAAGAAATGGTGATGAATTTCAAACACCTCGACACTGTGGCTCGCCAGCAAACATTGAGATACTTGGCTTTGAAATTCTAGCAAATGCAAAACTCGTCTAAATTCGTGAACCTTGGCATGCTATCATGGAATGGAATCAGCATGCTTTGGTTAAAAATTGTCCCATTTGGGGCAGGTTTTGGTATAAGCTTCTCACAAACCAGATCTTCTCACAAGAAGCCTCATGGTTTCGGTAGGGAACGTATCACCTTTGTGGACAAAAACAATATCCATTACCTCTTCTTGCTTTCAAAATTTTTTTGGTGTCAACATAGAACAACAGAAGTGTCATGTTAAATTTTGGATTTTTTAGGGTCCGTTTAGACATTCTCATACATTAACTGAGTTTTCTAGGTATTTATGTGCATAATTCAATTTTGAACTATAGGCACATGCTCCAGTGCATAAAAGTGGGTTGAAAAATCAAATGTGTGTCCTTGGTTGCATGCTTGGGTCCCATGCAAGAAATGGGAATGAATGTCAAACACCTCGGCATCGTCACTTGGCCACAAACATTGAGATACATGGTTTTAAAATTCTAGTGAATTCAAAACTCGTCTGAAATTCATGAAACTTGGCATGCTATCATGGAATGACATCAACATGTTGTGGTAAAAAAATTGTCCCATTTCAAGCAGGTTTTGGTATAAGCTTCTCACAAACCAGAGCTTCTCACAACAAACCTCATGATTCCGGTAGGGAACATGTCACCTTTGTGGATGAAACGATATCCATTGCCTCTTCTTTCTTTCAATTTTTTCTGGTGTCAATATAGAACAACAAGAGAGTCTGTTAAATTTTGAAAAATTTCGGGGTTCGCTTGGACATTTTTATACATTAACTGAGTTCTCTATGCATTTATGTGGATAATACAAAGGTACATGCTCCAGTGCATAAAAATGGGTTGGAAAATCAAATGTCTATCCTTGGTTGCATGCTTAGGTCCCATGCAAGAAATGGGAATGAATGTCAAACACCTCGGCACTGTCGCTTGGCCGCAAACATCGATATACATGGTTTTAAAATTCTAGTAAATCCAAAACTCGTCTGAAATTCATGAAACTTAGCATGCTCTCATGGAACGGCATCAACATGCTATGGTGACAAGACTGTCCTATTTGGGGCAGGTTTGGGTATAAGCTTCTCACAAATCAGAGCTTCTCACAACAAGCCTCATGGTTTTGGTAGGGAACGTTGATGAAACAATATTCGTTGCCTCTTCTTGCTTCCAAGTTTTTTCTAGTGTCGACATAGAACAACAGGAGTATTGTGTTAAACTTTGGATTTTTTTCGGGGTTCGTTTCGACATTTTTATACATTAACTGAGTTTTCTATGCATTTATGTGCATAACTCGAATTTGAACTATAGGCACATGCTCCAGTGCATATAAATGGGTTGAAAAATCAAATGTGTTGTAACGCCCCGGACACACCCGCCGGTGGTCGTTACTCCTGGCGGGATCTAGACTGGCCCCACAGATCTACACTAGTCTTTTCTGCGCACTTTGTCCTCACTCATGCGCACCCGGGAGCAACTTCCTGGTCAGTCACCCATCTTGAAACTACTCCAAGCTGAGCACGCTTAACTTTGGAGTTCTTTCCGAATGGGCTCCCAGAAAAGAAGGAATTCCTTATTGATATGAGTAGTCTACCATCCCTAATAAGCTAGGCTATCACATACACCCCCAGTCAGAGGAACCGACGTCCTTGTCGGGCCACAGGAACGTTCCCTCTTGGCACATACGTCTGTGCATCCAGTCCAGTACATGTGCCATACCGTGTGCCACATGTCATGAACAACATGACCGCGCACCTGTCCACAAACATCCGTGTAACTGCGAGGGTCGGCTCTGATACCAACTTGTAACGCCCCGGACACACCGCCGGTGGTCGTTACTCCTGGCGGGATCTAGACTGGCCCCACAGATCAATACTAGTCTTTTCTGTGCACTTTATCCTCACTCGGGCGCACCTGGGAGCAACTTCTCGGTCGGTCACCCATCCTGAAACTACTCCAAGCTGAGCATGCTTAACTTTGGAGTTCTTTCCGAATGGGCTCCCAGAAAAGAAGGAATTCCTTATTGATATGAGTAGTCTACCACCCCTAATAAGCCAGGCTATCACATGTGTGTCCTTGGTTGGATGCTTAGGTCCCATGCAAGAAATGGGAATGAATGTCAAACATCTCGGCACTGTTGCTTGGCCGCAAACATTGAGATACATGGTTTTAAAATTCCAGTAAATCCAAAACTCGTCTGAGATTCATGAAGCTTGGCATGCTGTCATGGAACGACATCAACATGCTATGGTAAAAACATTGCCCATTTGCAGCATGTTTGGGTATAAGCTTCTCACAAACCAAAGCTTCTCACAACAAGCCTCATGGTTCCTGTACGGAATTTGCCTCCTTCGTGGATGAAACGATATTTGTTGCCTCCTCTTGCTTTCAATTTTTTTCCTAGTGGCAACATAGAGCAACAGGAGTGTCATATTAAAATTTGGAAATTTTCAAGGTTCCTTTGGACATTTTTATACAACAACTGAGTTTTCTAGGCATTTTATGTGCGTCATTCAAGTTTGAACTATAGGCTGCTACCTCTTGAGCACTGCGTTGGTTTTCCCTTGAAGAGGAAAGGGTGATGCAGCAAAGTAGCATAAGTATTTCCCTCAGTTTTTGAGAACCAAGGTACCAATCCAGTAGGAGATCATGCTCGAGTCCCACACACCTACACAAACAAATAAGAACCTCGCAACCAACGCGATAAAGGGGTTGTCAATCCCTTCACGGTCACTTACGAGAGTGAGATCTGATAGATATGATAAGATAATATTTTTGGTATTTTTATGATAAAGAGAAATAAAGATGCAAAGTAAAATAAACGGCAAAGGAAATAAATAAGTGTTAAAAGATTAATATGATGGAAGATAGACCCAGGGGCCATATGTTTCACTAGTGGCTTCTCTCAAGAGCATAAGTATTACGGTGGGTAAATGAATTACTGTCGAGCAATTGATAGAATTGAGCATAGTTATGAGAATATCTAGGTATGATCATGCATATAGGCATCACGTCTGTGACAAGTAGATCGAAACGATTCTGCATCTACTACTATTACTCCACACATCGATCGCTATCCAACATGCATCTAGAGTATTAAATTCATAAGAACAGAGTAATGCTTTAAGTAAGATGACATGATGTAGAGGGACAAACTCATGCAATATGATGTAAACCCCATCTTTTTATCCTCGATGGCAACAATACAATACATGTCGGTTCCCTTTCTGTCACTAGGATCGAGCACCGCAAGATTGAACCCAACGCTAAACACTTCTCCCATTGCAAGAAAGATCAATCTAGTAGGCCAAACCAAACTGATAATTCGAAGAGACTTGCAAAGATAAACCAATCATATATAAAAGAATTCAGAGGAGACTCAAATATTGTTCATAGATAAACTTGATCATAAACCCACAATTCATTGGATCTCGACAAACACAACGCAAAAGAAGATTACATCAAATAGATCTCCAAGAATATTGAGGAGAACTTTGTATTGAGATCCAAAGAGAGAGAAGAATCCATCTAGCTAATAACTATGAATCCGTAGGTCTGAAGTAAACTACTCACACATCACCAGAGGGGCCATGGAGTTGATGTAGAGGCCCTCCGTGATCAGTGCCCCCTCCGGCGGAGCTCTGAAAAAGGCCCCGAGATGGGATCCCTCGGGTACAGAAGGTTGCGGAGGTGGAATTAGGTTTTCATGGTGCTCTTGGATGTTTGGGGGATACATGGATATATATAGGAGGAAGAAGTATGTCGGTGGAGCATCGAGGGGCCCACGAGGGTGGAGGGCGCGCCCAGGGGGGTAGGCGTGCCCCCTGCCTCATGCCCTCCTTGATCGTTTCTTGACGCACACTCCAAGTCTCCTGGATCATGTTTGTTGAGAAAATCACGTTCCCGAAGGTTTCATTCCATTTGGACTCCGTTTGATATTCCTTTTCTTTGAAACCCTAAAATAGGCCAAAAACAGCAAATTGGGTTGGGCCTCCGATTAGTAGGTTAGTCCCAAAAAATGATATAAAAGTGTAAAATAAAGCCCATTAACATCCAAAATAGATAATATAATAGCATGGAGCAATTGAAATTATAGATATGTTGGAGACGTATCAAGCATCCCCAAGCTTAATTCCTGCTCGTCCTCGAGCAGGTAAATGATAATAGAAGAATTTTTTATGTGGAATGCTTTCTAACATATTTCTCAATGTAATTTTTCTTTATTGTGGCATGAATGTTCAGATCCGAAAGATTGAAGATAAAGGTTTAATATTGACATAGAAATAATAATACTTCAAGCATACTAACTAAGCAATTATGTCTTCTCAAAATAACATGGCCAAAGAAAGTTATCCCTACAAAATCATATAGTCTGGCTATGCTCTATCTTCACCACACAAAATATTTAAATCATGCACAACCCCGATGACAAGCCAAGCAATTGTTTCATACTTTTGATGTTCTCAAACTTTTTCAATCTTCACGCAATATATGAGCGTGAGCCATGGATATAGCACTATATGTGGAATAGAATGGTGGTTGTGGAGAAGACAAAAAAGGAGAAGATAGTCTCACATCAACTAGGCGTATCAACGGGCTATGGAGATGCCCATCAATAGATATCATTGTGAGTGAGTAGGGATTGCCATGCAACGGATGCACTAGAGCTATAAGTATATGAAAGCTCAACAAAAGAAACTAAGTGGGTGTGCATCCAACTTGCTTGCTCATGAAGACCTAGGGCATTTTGAGGAAGCCCATCATTGGAATATACAAGCCAAGTTTTATAATGAAAAATTCCCACTAGTATATGAAAGTGATATCATTTGAGACTCTCTATCATGAAGATCATGGTACTACTTTGAAGCACAAGTGTGGAAAAAGGATAGTATCATTGTCCCTTCTCTCTTTTTCTCTCATTTTTTTATTTGGGCCTTCTTTCGTTCTTTTTTTGGCCTCTTTTCTCCTTTTTTTTATTTTTCATCCGGAGTCTCATCCCGACTTGTGGGGGAATCATAGTCTCCATCATCCTTTCCTCACTTGGGACAATGCTCTAATAATGATGATCATCACACTTTATTTACTTACAACTCAAGAATTACAACTCGATACTTAGAACAAAAATATGACTCTATGTGAATGCCTCCGGCGGTGTACCGGGATGTGCAATGATGCATGAGTGACATGTATGAAGAATTATGAATGGTGGCTTTGCCACAAATACGTTGTCAACTACATGATCATGGAAGCAATATGACAATGATGAAGCGTGTCATAATAACGGAACGGTGGAAAGTTGCATGGCAATATATCTCGGAATGGCTATGGAAATGCCATAATAGGTAGGTATGGTGGCTGTTTTGAGGAAGGTATATGGTGGGTTTATGGTACCAGCAAAATTTGCGCGATACTAGAGAGGCTAGCAATGGTGGAAGGATGAGAGTGTGTATAATCCATGGACTCAACATTAGTCATAAGGAACTCACATACTTATTGCAAAAATCTATTAGTTTCGAAACAAAGTATTACGCGGATGCTCCTAGGGGGATAGATTGGTAGGAAAAGACCATCACTTGTCCCTGACCGCCACTCATAAGGAAGACAATAAATAAATAAATCATGTTCCGACTTCATCACATAACGGTTCACCATACGTGCATGCTACGGGAATCACAAACTTCAACGCAAGTATTTGTCAAATTCACAACTACTCAACTAGCATGACTCTAATACCATCATCTCCATATCTCAAAACAATTATCAAGTATCAAACTTCTCATAGTATTCAATGCACTTCTAAGAAAGTTTTTATATTAAAGGAAATTTCCATGTTGTTCTAAAGGACTCTCAAAATAATATAACTGAAGCATGAGAGATCAATTATTTCTATAAAACAAATTCACCACCGTGCTCTAAAAGATATAAGTGAAGCACTAGAGCAAAAACTATATAGCTCAAAAGATATAAGTGAAGCACATAGAGTATTCTAATAAATTTAAAATCATGTGAGTCTCTCTCAAAAGGTGTGTACAGCAAGGATGATTGTGGGAAACTAAAAAGTAAAGACTCAAATCATATAACTAAAGCATGAGAGATCAATTATTTCTATAAAACAAATCCACCACCGTGATCTAAAAGATATAAGTGAAGCACTAGAGAAAAAACTATATAGCTCAAAAGATATAAGTGAAGCACATAGAGTATTCTAATAAATTTAAAATAATGTGAGTCTCTCTCAAAAGGTGTGTACAGCAAGGATGATTGTGGGAAACTAAAAGGCAAAGACTCAAATCATGTGAGTCTCTCTCAAAAGGTGTGTACAGCAAGGATGATTGTGGGAAACTAAAAGGCAAAGACTCAAATCATACAATACGCTCCAAGCAAAACACATATCATTTGGTGAATAAAAATATAGCTCCAAGTAAAGTTACCGATAGACGAAGACGAAAGAGGGGATGCCTTTCGGGGCATCCCCAAGCTTAGGCTTTTTGGTGTCCTTGAATTTTACCTTGGGGTGCCATGGGCATCCCCAAGCTTAGTCTCTTGCCACTCTTTGTTCCATAATCCAACAAGACTTTTACCCAAAACTTGAAAACTTCACAACACAAAACTCAAAATAGAAAATCTCATGAGCTCCGTTAGCGAAAGAAAACAAAACACCACTTCAAGGTACTGTAATGAACTCATTATTGATTTATATTGGTGTTAAACCTACTGTATTCCAACTTCTCTATGGTTCATAAACTCTTTTACTAGCCCTAGATTCATCAAAATAAGCAAACAACACAAGGAAAACAGAATATGTCAAAAATAGAATAGTTTGTAGTAATCTGTAGCTAACGCAACTTCTGGAACACCAAAAATTCTAAAATAAATTTCTGGACATTAGGAATTTATCTATTACTCATCTGCAAAAATAATTAACTAAATAGCACTTTCCAAATAAAAATGGCAGCAGTTCTCGTGAGCGCTAAAGTTTCTGTTTTTTACAGCAAGATCAAAAAGACTTTCCCCAAGTCTTCCCAACGGTTCTACTTGGCACAAAAACTAATTAAACACACAAAAAAACACAACCAAAACAGAGGCTAGATAAATTATTTATTACTAACCAGGAGCAAAAAGCAAGGAATAAAAATAAAATTGGGTTGCCAAAAATTGATAAAAGTGGGATTGAAGAGGTTAAAACTTTAAATAGCAATGAACCCACTATTTTGGATTTCAAGGAATTTAATTATGATAATTGCTCTTTGATAGATTGTATTTCCTTGTTGCAATCTGTGCTAAATTTAGGACATGAAGGATTGCAATCTATATCAAGAACAATGAAATCTACGGGCACATGATTCCTATTTGCAACAATAAGAACATCATTAATTCTTCCCATAGGTTTCTTAATAGTGGAATCCGCAAGGTGCAAGTTTAAAGAACAATCATCAAAATCACGGAAACCTAGCAAATCACATAAAGTTTTCACAATCGTGGAAACACTAGCACCCAAATCACACAAAGCATAGCACTCATGATCTTTAATTTTAATTTTAATTGTAGGTTCCCACTCATCATAAAGTTTTCTAGGGATAGAAACTTCCAACTCAAGTTTTTCTTCATAAGATTGCATCAAAGCATCAACGATATGTTTAGTAAAAGCTTTATTTTGACTTTAAGCATGAGGAGAATTTAGCACGGATTGCAACAAGGAAATACAATCTATCAAAGAGCAATTATCATAATTAAATTCCTTGAAATCCAAAATAGTGGGTTCATTGCTATTTAAAGTTTTAACCTCTTCAATCCCACTTTTATCATTTTTTGCATCAAGATATAAAAACTCCGAATTTTTGGAACGCCTTCTAGGTAAAGGTGGCTCATCTTCAGTCCCATCATTATAAAGATTCATGTTGCAAGACAAAGATTTAATAGGAGACACATCAATAACTTTTATATCTTCATCTTTATTTTCATAGAAACTAGAAGAACACGCTTTCACAAAGCAATCTTTCTTAGCACGCATCCTAGCGGTTCTTTATTTGCACTTATCAATGGAAATTCTCATGGCTTTGAGAGACTCATTCATATCATGCTTAGGTGGAATAGATCTAAGTTTCAAAGAATCAACATCAAGAGAGATTCTATCAACGTTCCCAGTCAATTCATCAACTTTAAGCAATTTTTATTCAAGCAAAACATTGAAATTCTTTTGTGAATTCATAAACTCCTTAACACTAGTCTCAAATACAGAGGTCATCTTATTAAAATTTCCATAAGAATTGTTGTAGGAATTACCATAATTATTATAGGAATTTCTAGGAAACGGCCTAGAATTAAAATTACCTCTATACGCGTTATTACCAAAATTGTTCCTATCAACAAAATTCACATCCATAGATTCATTATTATTCTCAATCAAAGTAGACAAAGGCATATCATTAGGATCAGTAGTATCACTCTTATTAGCAAACAATTTCATAAGTTCATCCATCTTTCCACTCAAAACATTAATCTCTTCAATTGCATGCACTTTTTTACTAGTAGATCTTTCGGTGTGCCATTGAGAATAATTAACCATGATATTATCTAGGAGTTTACTAGCTTCTCCTAAAGTGATTTCCATAAAAGTGCCTCCCGCGGCTAAATATAAAAGATTTCTAGAAGCAAAATTTAGTCCGGAATAATTTTTTTGTATAATCATCCAAAGATTCAAACCATGTGTAGGGCAATTACGTATCATTAATTTCATCCTCTCCCAAGCTTGCGCAACATGTTCATGATCAAGTTGCTTAAAATTCATAATATCGTTTCTAAGAGAGATGATTTTAATGGGAGGAAAATACTTAGAGATAAAAGCATCTTTGCACTTATTCCATGAATCAATAGTATTTTTAGGCAAAGACGAAAACCAAGCTTTAGCACGATCTCTAAGCGAAAACGGAAATAGCTTAAGTTTAACAGTATAATTATCCACATCTTTCTTCTTTTGCATATCACACAAATCAACAAAGCTATTTAGATGGGTAGCGGCATCTTCACTAGGAAGGCCGGCGAATTGATCTTTCATGACAAGATTCAACAATGCAGCATTAATTTCACAAGATTCAGCATCGGTAAGAGGAGCAATTGGAGTGCTAAGAAAATCATTGTTGTTGGTATTGGTAAAGTCACACAACTTAGTATTATCTTGAGCCATCGTGACAAGCAAGCAATCCAACACACAAGCAAACAAGAAACATGCAAAAAAGGCAAACTGGAAAAGGGGAGGGGAACGGAAAGAGAGGATGAAAGGAAAAGAGGGCGAATAAAACAGCAAGGGTGAAGTGGGGGAGAGGAAACTGAGAGGCAAATGGCAAATAATGTAATGCGAGGGCTAAGAGTTTGTGATGGGTACTTGGTATGTCTTGACTTGTGCGTAGACTCCGGCAACGGTGTCAGAAATTGCTCATTGTTAGGAGTCAAATCTTGACTTGACTTGGTGCGAATCTCCCCGGCAATGGCACCAGAAATCCTTCTTGCTACCTCTTGAGCACTGCGTTGGTTTTCCCTTGAAGAGGAAAGGGTGATGCAGCAAAGTAGCGTAAGTATTTCCCTCAGTTTTTGTGAACCAAGGTATCAATCCAGTAGGAGATCACGCTCGAGTCCCACGCACCTACATAAACAAATAAGAACCTCGCAACCAACGCGATAAAGGGGTTGTCAATCCCTTCACGGTCACTTACGAGAGTGAGATTCTCATATATATGATAAGATAGTATTTTAGTATTTTTATGATAAAGAGAAATAAAGATGCAAAGTAAAATAAACGGCAAAGGAAATAAATAAGTGTTGGAAGATTAATATGATGGAAGATAGACCCAGGGCCATAGGTTTCACTAGTGGCTTCTATCAAGAGCATAAGTATAACGGTGGGTAAACAAATTACTGTTGAGCAATTGACAGAATTGAGCATAGTTATGAGAATATCTAGGTATGATCATGTATATAGGCATCACGTCCAAGACAAGTAGACCGAAACGATTCTGCATCTACTACTATTACTCCACACATCGACCGCTATCCAGCATGCATCTAGAGTATTAAGTTCATAAGAACAGAGTAATGCTTTAAGTAAGATGACATGATGTAGAGGGATAAACTAATGCAATATGATGTAAACACCATCTTTTTATCCTTGATGGCAACAATACAATATGTGTCGGTTCCCTTTCTGTCACTAGGATCGAGCATCGCAAGATTGAACCCAAAGCTAAACACTTCTCCCATTGCAAGAAAGATCAATCTAGTAGGCCAAACCAAACTGATAATTCGAAGAGACTTGCAAAGGTAAACCAATCATACATAAAAGAATTCAGAGGAGATTCAAATATTGTTCATAGATAAACTTGATCATAAACCCACAATTCATCGGATCTCGACAAACACACCGCAAAAGAAGATTACAACAAATAGATCTCCAAGAAGATCAAGGTGAACTTTGTATTGAGATCCAAAGAGAGAGAAGAAAACATCTAGCTAATAACTATGGACCCGTAGGTCTGAAGTAAACTACTCACACATCACCGGAGAGGCCATGGAATTGATGTAGAGGCCCTCCATGATCAATTCCCCCTCCGACGGAGCTTGGGAAAAGGCCCCGAGATGGGATCTCTCGGGTACAGAAGGTTGCGGCGGTGGAATTAGGTTTTCGTGGTGCTCCTGGATGTTTGGGGGATACGTGGATATATATAGGAGGAAGAAGTATGTCGGTGGAGCATCGAGGGGCCCACGAGGGTGGAGGGCGCGCCCAGGGGGTAGGCACGCCCCTGCCTCGTGCCCTCCTCGATCGTTTCTTGACGCCCACTCCAAGTCTCCTGGATCACGTTTGTTGAGAAAATCACGTTCCTGAAGGTTTCATTCCGTTTGGACTCCATTTGATATTCCTTTTCTTCGAAACCCTAAAATAGGCAAAAAAACACCAAATTGGGCTGGGCCTCCGATTAGTAGGTTAGTCCCAAAAAATGATATAAAAGTGTAAAATAAAGCCCATTAACATCCAAAATAGATAATATAATAGCATGGAGCAATAAAAAATTATAGATACGTTGGAGACGTATCATAGGCACGTGCTCCAATACAGAAAAATGGGTTCAAAAATCAAATGTGTGTCCTTGGGTGCATGCTTAGGTCCCATGCAAGAAATGGAAATGAATTTCAAACACCAGGGCACCGTTTCTTGCCGGCAAAACATTGAGATACTTTGTTTTTAAACTCTAGTAAATCCAAAACTAGTCTGAATTTTATGAAACTTGGAATGCTATCATGGAATAGCACACGATATACTGTGGTATTTTTTGCGTCCAATTTGAGAGAAGGCGCACCTGAATCAACTGCCAACAAAGGCATTTTGAAACAAATAGCTGCCACCTTATCATCTCAAACGTTTGTATAATTTAAATCATGGGCGCTCTGTCAACCATTCACGTGATGGCACGTGTCACACTTTTAATGGCTAGGAGGTGCCGTGCGGACAGGTGCTTGAGTATACAGGAGGCGTGCGAGCGCAGTCTGGTGTGCAGGCTGACGGGGAGGCATGCAAGTTGTCCTCCAATGCACAAGCTCACCGGGAAGTGCTACCTGTTGAGCATGTGTTGGTTTTCCCTTGGAGAGGAAAGGGTGATGCAGCAAAGTAGCTTAAGTATTTCCCTCAGTTTTTGAGAACCAAGGTATCAATCCAGTAGGAGACTACACGCAAATCACCTAGTACCTGCACAAACAAATAAGAACCTTGCAACCAACGTGATAAAGGGGTTGTCAATCCCTTCACGGCCACTTGCAAAAGTGAGATCTGATAAAGATAATAAGATAAGTATTTTGTATAGATTGGAAAATAAAGATTGCAAAATAAATAGTAAACTAGAATTGTAGATTGGAAACTTATATGATATAAAGTAGACCCGGGGGCCATATGTTTCACTAGTGGCTTCTCTCAAGATAGCATGTATTATGGTGGGTGAACAAATTACTGCCGAGCAATTGATAGAAAAGCGCATAGTTATGATGATATCTAAGGAATGATCATGAATATAGGCATCACGTCCATGACAAGTAGACCAAAACGATTCTGCATATACTACTATTACTCCACACATCGACCGCTATCCAGCATGCATCTAGAGTATTAAGTTCATAAGAACGGAGTAACGCATTAGGCAAGATGACATGATGTAGAGGGATAAACTCAAGCAATATGTGTCATTTCCCTTTCTGTCACTGGGACCGAGCACCGCAAGATTGAACCCAAACCTAAGCACTTCTCCCATTGCAAGAAAGATCAATCTAGTAGGCCAAACTAAACCCATAATTCAAAGAGACTTGCAAAGATATCAAATCATGCATATAAGAATTCAGAGAAGAATCAAATAATATTCATAGATAATCAAGTTCATAAACCCACAATTCATCGGATCTCGGCAAACACACTGCAAAAGAATTACATCGAATAGATCTCCAAGAAGATTGTGGAGAACTTTGTATTGAGATCCAAAGAGAGAGAAGAAGCCATCTAGCTAAACTATGGACCCGAAGGTCTGTGGTAAACTACTCACACATCATCGGAGAGGCTATGGTGTTGATGTAGAAGCCCTCCGTGATCGAATCCCCGTCTGACAGATCACCGGAAAAGGCCCCAAGATGGGATCTCACGGGTACAGAAGGTTGCGGCGGTGGAAAAGGTGTTTCGTGGATCTCCCCGAAGGTTTCATGGTATACGAGTATATATAGGTGAAGGAAGTAGGTCAGTGGAGCTACGAGGGGCCCACAAGGGTGGGGGGCGCGCCCTCCTGCCTCATGGCTTCCTCGCTGCTTCCTTGACATCCACTCCAAGTCTCCTGGATTGTGTTTGTTCCAAAAAGGATCCTCACGAAGGTTTCATTCCATTTGGATTCCGTTTGATATTCCTATTCCGCGAAACACTAAAATAGGCAAAAAAATAGCAATTTGCACTGGACTTTCGGTTAATAGGTTAGTCCCAAAAATAATATAAAAATGTATATTAAAGCCCATTAAACATCCAAAACAGATAATATAATAGCATGGAACAATCAAAAATTATAGATACGTTGGAGACGTATCAAGCATCCCCAAGCTTAATTCCTGCTCGTCCTCGAGTAGGTAAATGATAAAAATAGAATTTTTTATGTGGAATGCTCCCTAACATAATTTTCAATGTAATTCTCTTTATTGTAGGATGAATGTTCAGATCCAAAAGATTCAGGATAAAAGCTTAATATTGACATAAAAATAGTGATACTTCAAGCATGCTAACCAAGCAATTATGTCTTATCAAAATAACATAGCCAAAGAAAGCTTATCCCTACAAAATCATACAGTTTGGCCATGCTTCATTTTCGTCACACAAAATGCTCCCATCATGCATAACCCCGATGAGAAGCCGAGCTATTGGTTCATACTTTTTAACGCACTTCAGCCTTTTCAACCCTTACGCAATACATGAGCGCAAGCCATGGATATAGCACTATAGGTGGAATAGCATATGATGATGGGGGTTATGTCAGAAGACAAAAAAGGAGAAAGTCTCACATTGAAGCGGCTAGTCAACGGGCTATGGAGATGCCCATCAATTGATGTCAATGCGAGGAGTAGGGATTGCCATGCAACAGATGCACAAGAGATATAAGTGTATGAAAGCTCATCACGAGAAACTAAGTGGGTGTGCATCCAACTTGCTTGCTCACGAAGACCTAGGGCATTTTGAGGAAGCCCATCATTGGAATATACAAAGCCAAGCTCTATAGTGAAAAATTCCCACTAGTATACGGTGCTATTTTGAAGCACAAGTGTGGAAAAAGGATAGTAACATTGTCCCTTCTCTCTTTTTCTCTCTCTTTTTTTTGTTTGGGCTTCTTTGGCCTGTTTTTTTATTTGGGCTTCTTTGGCCTCTTTTTTTCATAGTCTCCATCCTTATTTCCTCACATGGGACAATGCTCTAATAATGATGATCATCACACTATTTACTCATAACTCACTATTACAACTCAATAATAGAACAAAAATATGACTCCATGTGAATGCCTCCGGCGGTGTACCGGGATATGCGTTGAATCAAGAGCGACAAGTATGAAAGAATTATGAAAGTGGCTTTGCCACAAATATGATGTCAACTACATGATCATACAAAGCAATATGACAATGATGGAGCATGTCATAATAAACGGAACGGTGGAAGGTTGCATAGCAATATATCTCGGAATGGCTATGGAAATGCCATAATAGGTAGGTATGGTGGCTGTTTTGAGGAAGATATAAGGAGGCTTATGTGTGATAGAGCGTATCGTATCACGGGGTTTGGATGCACCGGTGAAGTTTGCACCAACTCTCAAGGTGAGAAAGGGCAATGCACGGTACCGTAGAGGCTAGCAAATTGCGGAAAGGTAAGAATGTGTATGATCCATGGACTCACATTAGTCATAAAGAACTCATATACTTATTGCAAAAGTTTATTAGCCCTCGAAGCAAAGTACTACTATGCATGCTCCTAGAGGGATAGATTGGTAGGAAAAGACCATCGCTCGTCCCTGACCGCCACTCATAAGGAAAGCACTCAAAGAACAACCCATGCTTCAAATTTGTCACACAATGTTTACCATACGTGCATGCTACGGGACTTGCCAACTTTAACACAAGTATTTCTCAATTTCACAATTACCCAACTAGCATGACTCTAACATTACCACCTTTATATCTCAAAACATCTATCAAGTATCATAGTATTCAATGCACTCTATATGAAAGTTTTTATCATACCCATCTTGAATGCCTATCGTATTAGGGCTAATTCTATAGCCAAAGAAAATTACCATGCTGTTTGAAAAGACTCTCAAAATAATATAAGTGAAGCCTAAGAGATCAATAATTTCTACAAAATAAAACCACCACCGTGCTCTAAAAAATATAAGTGAAGCACTAGAGCAAAATTGTCTAGCTCAAAAGATATAAGTGAAGCACATAGAGTATTCTAATAAATTCCGATTCATGTGTGTCTCTCCCAAAAGGTGTGTACAGCAAGGATGATTGTGGTAAACTAAAAGGAAAATACTCAAATCATACAATATGCTCCAAGCAAAACACATATCATGTGGTGAATAAAAATATAGCCTCAAGTAAAGTTACTGATAGACGAAAACGAAAGAGGGGATGCCTTCCGGGGCATCCCCAAGCTTAGGCTTTTGGTTGTACTTAAATTTTACCTTGGGGTTCCTTGGGCATCCCCAAGCTTAGGCTCTTGCCACTCCTTATTCCATAATCCATCAAATCTTTACCCAAAAACTTGAAAACTTCACAACACAAAACTCAACAGAAAATCTCATGAGCTCCGTTAGTATAAGAAAACAAACCACCACCTCAAGGTACTGTAATGAACTCATTATTTATTTATATTGGTGTTAAACCTACTGTATTCCAACTTCTCTATGGTTCATACCCCCCGATACTAGGCATAGATTCGTCAAAATAAGCAAACAACACACGAAAAACAGAATTTGTCAAAAACAGAACAGTCTGTAGTAATCTGTAGGCTTAGAATACTTCTGTAACTCCAAAAATCCTAAGAAATTAGGACGTCCTAAACAATTTGTATATTGATATACTGCAGTTGTAATTGGTATTTTATCGCTCTCTGGTAAAAAAATGAAAATAATTCTCGTGAGCGCATACTTTCTGTTTTTTTCAGCAAGATCAAACAACAATCATCCAAGAAGATCCTAAAGGCTTTACTTGGAACAAACACTAACTAAACATAATCATAAAAGAGGATATATGATATATTTATTACTAAACAGAAACAAAAAGCAAGGAATAAAAATAAAATTGGGTTGCCTCCCAACAAGCGCTATCGTTTAACGCCCCTAGCTAGGCATAAGAACAAGAATAGATCTAGGTATTGTCATCTTTGGTATGCAATCCATAAGTGGCTCTCATAATAGATTCATAATTTAATTTAAATTTCTTCCTAGGAAAGTGTTCCATGCCTTTCCATAATGTAAATTGGAATCTAATATTTCCTTCTTTCGTATCAATAATTGCACCAATCGTTCTAAGGAAAGGTCTACCAAGAATAATAGGACATGTAGGATTGCAATCTATATCAAGAACAATGAAATCTACGGGCACATAATTACTATTTGCAACAATAAGAACATCTTTAATCCTTCCCATAGGTTTCTTAATAGTGGAATCCGCAAGATGCAAATTGAAAGAACAATCATCAAATTCACGGAAACCTAGCACATCACACAAAGTTTTGGGAATCGTGGAAACACTAGCACCCAAATCACATAAAGCATAACATTAATGATTTTTTATCTTAATTTTAATAGTAGGTTCCCACTCATCATGAAGTTTTCTAAGGATAGAAACTTCCAAATCAAGCTTTTCTTCATATGATTGCATTAAAGCATCAATGATATGTTTGGTAAAAGCTTTATTTTGACTAAAAGCATGAGGAGAATTTAACACGGATTGCAATAAGGAAATACAATCTATTAAAGAACAATTATCATTATTAAATTCCTTGAAATCCAAAATAGTGGGTGTTGGGGAACGTAGTAATTTCAAAAAAATCCTACGCACACGCAAGATCATGGTGATTCATAGCAACGAGAGGGGCGAGTGTCATCTATGTACCCTCGTAGACCGTAAGCGAAAGCGTTATGACAACGCGGTTGATGTAGTCATACGTCTTCACAATCGACCGATCCTCAGTACCCAACGTACGACACCTCCGCGTTCAGCCCACGTTCAGCTCGGTGACGTCCCGTGAACTCACGATCCAGTAGAGCTTCCGGGAAGAGCTTCGTCAGCACGACGGCATGGTGACGGTGTTGATGAAGCTACCGACGCAGGGCTTCGCCTAAGCACCGCTATGATATGACCGAGGTGGATTATGGTGGAGGGGGCACCACACACGGCTAAAAGATCAAAGATCAATTGTTGTGTCTACAAGGGGTGCCCCCCTCCCCGTATATAAAGGAGTGGAGGAGGGGGAGGGGGCGGGCTCCTATGGCGCGCCCCATGAGGAGTCCTACTCCCACCGGGAGTAGGACTCCCACCTTCCAAGTAGGAGTAGGAGTAGGAGAGGAAAGGAGAGAAGAAGAGAAGGAAAGGGGGCGCCGCCCCCCCTCCTTGTCCAATTCGGACTAGAGGGGGAGGGGGCGCGCGGCTGCCCTGGCCACCCCTCCTCTTCTCCCACTAAGGCCCATTAGGCCCAATATACTCCCCATGGGGTTCTGATAACCCCCTAGTACTCTGGTATATGTCTGAAACCTCTCGAAACACTTCCGGTGTCCGAACATAGTCGTCCAATATATCGATCCTTACGTCTCGACCATTTCAAGACTCCTCGTCATGTCCGTGATCATATCCGGGACTCTGAACTACCTTCGGTACATCAAAACACAAAAACTCATAATACCGATCGTCACAGAACTTTAAGCGTGTGGACCCTACGGGTTCGAGAACTATGTAGACATGACCGAGACACATCTCCGGTCAATAACCAATAGCGGAACATGTATGCTCATATTGGTTCCTACATATTCTACAAAGATTTTTATCGATCAAACCGCATAACAACATACGTTGCTCCCTTTGTCATCGGTATGTTACTTGCCCGAGATTCGATCGTCGGTATCTCAATACCTAGTTCAATCTCGTTACCGGCAAGTCTCCTTACTCGTTCTATCATGCATCATACCTTAACTAACTCATTAGTCACATTTCTTGCAAGGCTTATAGTGATGTGCATTACCGAGAGGGCCCAGAGATACCTCTCCAACAATCGGAGTGACAAGTCCTAATCTCGATCTATGCCAACTCAACAAACACCATCAGAGACACCTGTAGAGCACCTTTATAATAACCCAGTTACGTTGTGATGTTTGGTAGCACACAAAGTGTTCTTCTGGTAATCGGGAGTTGCATAATCTCATAGTCATAGGAACATGTATAAGTCATGAAGAAAGCAATAGTAATAAACTTAACGATCAAGTGCTAAGCTAACGGAATGGGTCATGTCAATCACATCATTCTCCTAATGATGTGATCCCGTTGATCAAATGACAACTCGTGTCTATGGCTAGGAAACTCAACCATCTTTGATCAATGAGCTAGTCAAGTAGAGGCATACTAGTGACACTATGTTTGTCTATGTATTCACACATGTATTATGTTTCCGGTTAATACAATTCTAGCATGAATAATAAACATTTATCATGATATGAGGAAATAAACAATAACTTTATTATTGCCTCTAGGGAATATTTCCTTCGGTCTCCCTCTTGCACTAGAGTCAATAATCTAGATTACACACTAATGATTCTAACACCCATGGAGTCTTAGTGCTGATCATGTTTTTCTCGTGGAAGAGGCTTAGTCAACGAGTCTGCAACATTCAGATCCGTATGTATGTATGTTGCAAATATCTATGTCTCCCACCTGGACTTGATCTCGGATGGAATTGAAGCGTCTCTTGATGTGCTTGGTTCTTTTGTGAAATGTGGATTCCTTTGCCAAGGCAATTGCACCAGTATTATCACAAAAGATTTTCATTGGACCCAATGCACTAGGTATGACACCTAGATCGGACATGAACTCCTTCAACGAGACTCCTTCATTTGCTGCTTCCGAAGCAGCTATGTACTCCGCTTCACACGTAGATCCTGCCACAACGCTTTGGATTGCCTGTTTCTCTTCACATAGAAAACCGCCATTTGTAGAATGCTCTTTTGCTTCACTTATATCTGTTAGAGCGTGGGCATATCTTTTGTAGAAATAATTAAAGTCTCTTGCTTCACTTATATCTGTTTAGAGAGATGACAGGAACTGGTCATTCACATGGTTAGTCATTAAATCCTACATAAAACTTGTAGATCACTGAAAAATGATATGTTTGATTCCTTGCAATAGTTTTACGATATAAAGATGGTGATATTAGAGTCATGCTAGTGGGTAGTCGTGGATTGTAGAAATATTTGTGTTGAAGTTTGTGATTCCCGTAGCATGCACGTATGGTGAACCGTTATGTAACGAAGTTGGAGCATGAGGTATTTATTGATTGTCTTCCTTATGAGTGGCGGTCGGGGACGAGCGATGGTCTTTTCCTACCAATCTATCCCCC
Source organism: Triticum dicoccoides (assembly GCF_002162155.2). Taxonomy (NCBI): domain Eukaryota; kingdom Viridiplantae; phylum Streptophyta; class Magnoliopsida; order Poales; family Poaceae; genus Triticum; species Triticum dicoccoides. The sequence continues at coordinate 538,220,632 of NC_041384.1, read as the reverse complement.
TAGGAGCATGTGCGTAGTACTTTGTTTCGATGACTAATAGATTTTTGCAATAAGTATGTGAGCTCTTTATGACTAATGTTGATTCCATGGATTATACGCACTCTCACCCTTTCATCATTGCTAGCCTCTTCGCTACCGTGCATTGCCCTTTATCACCTTGAGAGTCAGTGCAAACTTCGCCGGTGCATCCAAACCTCGTGATATGATACGCTCTATCACACATAAGCCTCCTTATATCTTCCTCAAAACAGCCACCATACCTACCTATCATGACATTTCCATAGCCACTCCGAGATAAAATTGCCATGCAACTTCCATCATCTTCATATACATGACTTGAGCATCATTGTCATATTGCTTTGCATGATCGTAAGATAGCTAGCATGATGTTTTCATGGCTTGTCCATTTTTTATGTCATTGCTACGCTAGATCATTGCACATCCCAGTACACCACCGGAGCCATTCATATAGAGTCGTATTTTGTTCCAGTATCGAGTTGTAATATTGAGTTGTAAGTAAATAAAAGTGTGATGATCATCATTATTAGAACATTGTCCCATGTGAGGTTATCAAAATAAAAGTGGCCAAAGAA
>NC_041384.1:538167990-538219877 GCF_002162155.2 Triticum dicoccoides | reverse complement strand
CCCCCAAAAAAAGAAAGAGAGGCCAAATAAGCCTACAAAAAAGAAAAAAAAAGAAAAAATGAGAGAAAAGAGAGAAGGGACAATGTTACTATCCTTTTACCACACTTGTGCTTCGGAGTAGCACCATGTTCTTCATATAGAGAGTCTCTTGAGTTATCACTTCCATATACTAGTGGGAATTTTCATTATAGAACTTGGCTTGTATATTCCAATGATGGGCTTCCTCAAATGCCCTAGGTCTTCATGAGCAAGCAAGTTGGATGCACACCCACTTAGTTTCAGTTTGGGATTTCATACTGATGAACCACAATTATAGGGGATCTATCGTAGTCCTTTCGATAAGTAAGAGTGTCGAACCCAACGAGGAGCAGAAGGAAATGATAAGCGGTTTTCAGCAAGGTATTCTCTGCAAGTACTGAAATAAGTGGTAATAGATAGTTTTGTGATAGGATAAATTGTAACGAGCAACAAGTAACAAAAGTAAATAAGGTGCAGCAAGGTGGCCCAATCCTTCTGTAGCAAAGGAAAAGCCGGAACAAACTCTTATAATAGGAAAAGCACTCCCGAGGACACATGGGAATATCGTCAAGCTGGTTTTCATCACGTTCATATGGTTCACGTTCGATACTTCGATAATTTGATATGTGGGTGGACCGGTGCTTGGGTGCTGTTATTACTTGAACAAGCATCCCACTTATGATTAACCTCTATTGCAAGCATCCGCAACTACAACAAAAGTATTAAGGTAAACCTAACCATAGCATGAAACATATGGATCCAAATCAGCCCCTTACGAAGCAACACATAAACTAGGGTTTAAGCTTCTGTCACTCTAGCAAACCATCATCTACTTATTACTTCCCAATGCCTTCCTCTAGGCCCAAACAATGGTGAAGTGTTATGTAGTCGACGTTCACATAACACCACTAGAGGCTAGACAACATACATCTTATCAAAATATCAAACGAATACCAAATTCACATGACTACTCATAGCAAGACTTCTCCCTTGTCCTCAGGAACGAACGTAACTACTCACAAAGCATGTTCATGTTCATAATCAGAGGGGTAATAATATGCATATAGGATCTGAACATATGAACTTCCACCAAATAAACCAACTAGCATCAACTACAAGGAGTAATCAACACTACTAGCAACCTACTAGCACCAATCCTGGACCTTGAGACAAGAATTGGATACAAGAGATGAACTAGGGTTTGGAGATGAGATGGTGCTGGTGAAGATGTTGATGGAGATTGCCCTCTCCCGATGAGAGGAGAGTTGGTGATGACGATGGTGATGATTTCCCCCTCCTGGAGGGAAGTTTTCCCGGCAGAACAGCTCTGCCGGAGCTCTAGATTGGATCCGCCAAGGTTTCGCTCATGGCGGCGGAGTCTCATCCCAAAAAGTTCCTTTTTATTTTTTTCTCATTGAAAGACCTCATATAGGAGAAGATGGGCATCGGAGAGACACCAGGGGGCCCATGAGGTAGGGGCGCGCCTTAGGAGGGGGGGGGCGCCCCCTACCCTCGTGAGAAGGGTGTGGGCCCCCTGGCCTTCATCTTTGGCGTGGATTTTTCTTTATTTCTTTTAAGATGTTTCGTGGAGTTTCAGGACTTTTGGAGTTGCGCAAAATAGGTCTCTAATATTTGCTCCTTTTCCAGACCAGAATTACAGCTGCCGGCATTCTCCCTCCTTATGTAAACCTTGTAAAATAAGAGAGAATAGCCATAAGTATTGTGATATAAAGTGAAATAACAGTCCATAATGCGATAAATATCGATATAAAAGCATGATGCAAAATGGACATATCAACTCCCCCAAGCTTAGACCTTGCTTGTCCTCAAGCGAAAAGCCGATAACAATAAATATGTCCTCATGTTTAGAAGTAGAGGCGTCGATAAAAATAAAATACGGACATGAAGGCATCACGATTATTCTCATAACAGCAACATATATAGATTTTGTCATATGATTACTTATGTTCAAGTGATGATCTATTCACAATGCAAAAGTATAAATCATAAACCTTATTGGGCTCCGACAAACTATAACCTCAGTCATTGAAGCAATTGCAATTTATCATAACATCGGAAAGAGTCTATGTCAGAGCTAAAAAGCAAGTCCACATACTCAACTATCATTTAGTCCTCCATAATTGCTAACACTCACACGATACTTGTGGTTACGGAGTTTTAATCGGACACAGAGAAAGATAGGGGCTTATAGTTTTGCCCCACAACCTTTTACCTCAAAGGTAATGTCAACAATAATGGTTCATGCTCCCCTACATCCAATTATATATATATATATATATATATATATATATATATATCATGTTCTTTCCAACATGCTGAGCTTGCCAAAGGATAAAATGAAAAAGAAAAGGTGAAGATCACAATGACTCTTGCAGAAGGTAGAAGATAATAATAAAGGATAGGCCCTTCATAGAGGAAAGCAGAGGTTGCCATGCGCTTTTATGGTTGGATATATAAAATCTCAATGCGAAAGAACGTCACTTTATATTGCCCCTTGTGATATGAACCTTTATTATGCAGTCCGTCGCTTTTATTACTTCCACATCACAAGATCGTATAAAGCTTATTTCTCCCACACCAATCAATCATACATATTTAGAGCAATTTTTATTGCTTTGCACCAATGACAACTTACTTGAAGGATCTTACTCAATCCATAGGTAGATATGGTGGACTCTCATGGCAAAACTGGTTTAAGGATATTTGGAAGCACAAGTAGTATTTCTACTTGGTGCTGAGAATTTGGCTAGCATGAGGGGGAAAGGCAAGCTCAACAAGTTAGAGGATCCATGACAACATACTTTATCTCAGATATAAGAAATACATAACTCATTATGTTGTCTTCCTTGTCCAACATCAACTCTTTAGCATGTCATATTTTAATGAGTGCTCCCAATCATAAAAGATGTCAATGATAATATATCTATATGTGAAAACATCCCTTTCCTTATTACTTCCTATTAATTGCAACAATGACCAAAGCTATGTCTGCCAACTCCCAACAACTTTTAATCATCATACTCTTTCTGTGTGAAGTCATTACTCTCAATAAGATCAATATGAACTTTTTGTTTCTTTTTATTCTTTTCTCTTTTCTTTTATTCACCCAAGATCATGGCAAAATAAACAAGCCCTTGACTCAACACTAATCTTTATTATATATATAGCTCACGGACTCGATTACATAGAGAGATCATTAAGCAAAACTCAAAACTAGATCATGCCATAAACTTTATTCTACTAGATCAAGATACTACTAATAGGATCGAACTAAGAAAAATGGTAAAGATAGGAGTTGTGATTGTGATATGATACCGAGGCACCTCCCCCAAGCTTGGCAGTTGCCAAGGGGAGTGCCCATACCCATGTGATTATATCTCCTTGGTTGGTGAAGAAGGTGGTGGTGACGGATAATCGCACATCGAGTGTAAGAGGTCCTCCAGCTTGCGAATAATGCCCTTGAGTGCGACAATATGCTCCTTCAACAAAATATTTTCTTGTGTGAGATACTTGTTTTGTATACGAGCTAACTCAATCATCTTGAAAGCTTCAATCTCAGTTGGGGTAAGAAGGTTATGATCAAGTTGGAGGGTGTCTTTCGCTGCTGGAGCTTGATCCTCCATGGCCTTCTTGATCCTTTCATCCTTGTTGACCCTCGTGGGTTCTTCCCTCTTCATATCTATCTTCATCAGCCAAGCATCGTTGTCACCATTGTTGGGGGAGGGAGACGACATGATGCCTAGCCTGGAAAACCCTGACAGAAAACAGCTCGAAACAAGAACAGAGGAGGTTTGCGTGATACGGGAGTCAAAACCTTCGGGAGAATATATAATTAATTTTTACCGACCAAAATACGTAACATGCAAGAAAACAGAGTCCGAAAGGCACACGAGGTGCTCACGAGGTAGGGGGCGCGCCCAGGGGGGTAGGGCACGCCCACCACCCTCGTGGGGCCCTTGTGTCCTTCTCGGACTGCTACTCATTTTTCTAAATATTCCAAAACAAAGAAATATTGCCTTAAAAATTGTTTTGGAGTCGGTTTACTTACCATACCACATACCTATTCCTTTTCGGAGTCTGAAACGTTCCGAAAAGTGTCCCTTATGTATTCCTCTGGGGTTACGGTTTCAATAATATTGGTTTCAACATTTATGGGATTACCTGAGATATAATGTTTAATTCTTTGACCATTTACCACCTTCAGATTTGTGCCCTCGAAGTTGTTGATTTTTATGGCACCAGAACGATAGACCTCTTCGATAACATAGGGGCCTTCCCATTTAGAGAGAAGTTTTCCTGCAAAAAATCTTAAATGAGAGTTGTATAGCAATACATAATCACCTACATTAAACTCACGCTTTTGTATCCTTTTGTCATGCCATCTTTTAACTTTTTCTTTAAACAACTTGGCATTTTCATAAGCTTGGGTTCTCCATTCATCAAGTGAGCTAATATCAAATAACCTCTTCTCACCGGCAAGTTTAAAATCATAGTTAAGCTCTTTAATAGCCCAATATGCCTTATGTTCTAGTTCGAGAGGTAAGTGACATGCTTTTCCATAAAACATTTTATACGGAGACATACCCATAGGATTTTTGTATGCAGTTCTATAAGCCCATAATGCATCATCAAGTTTCTTAGACCAATTCTTTCTAGACCTATTAACAGTCTTTTTCAAAATTAATTTGAGCTCTCTATTGCTCAACTCTACTTGACCACTAGACTGTGGGTGATAAGGAGATGCAATTCTATGATTAACATCATATTTAGCAAGCATTTTACGGAAAGCACCATGAATAAAGTGTGAACAACCATCAGTCATTAAATATCTAGGGACTCCAAACCTCAGGAAAATAACTTCCTTAAGCATTTTAATAGAAGTGTTATGATCAGCACTACTAGTTGGAATAGCTTCTACCCACTTAGTAACGTAATCAACAGCAACTAGAATATGTGTGTATCCATTAGAGGCAGGAAAAGGTCCCATATAATCAAAGCCCCAAACATCAAACGGTTCAATAACTAGAGAATAATTCATAGGCATTTCTTGACGTCTACTAATATTACCAATTCTTTTACATTCATCACAAGACAAGACAAACTTACGGGCATCCTTGAAGAGAGTAGGCCAATAAAAATCAGATTGCAATACCTTATGTGCAGTTCTATCTCCAGCGTGGTGTCCTCCATAAGACTCGGAATGACACTTGCGTAGGATCTGTTCATGTTCATGCTGAGGTACACAACGTTTAATAACACCATCTACTCCTTCTTTATAAAGATGTGGGTCATCCCAAAAGTAATGTCTTAAATCATAGAAGAACTTTTTCTTTTGTTGGTATGTGAAGCTAGGTGGTATAAACTTAGCAACAATATAATTAGCATAATCAGCGTACCATGGAGTACTACGAGAAGTACTTATAACATTTAATTGTTCATCAGGAAAGTTATCATTAATAGGTAGTGGGTCATCAAGAATATTTTCTAACCTAGACAGGTTGTCTGCAACGGTGTTCTCAGCTCCCTTTCTATCAACAATATGCAAATCAAATTCTTGTAGCAAGAGAACCCATCTAATAAGTCTAGATTTAGCATCTTTCTTTTCCATAAGATATTTAATAGCAACATGATCATTTTGAATAGTTACTTTAGAATCAACAATATAAGATCTGAACTTATCACAAGCAAATACAACTGCTAAGAGTTCTTTTTCAGTAGTAGCATAATTTCTTTGAGCATTGTCTATAGTCTTACTAGCATAATGAATAACATTTAATTTATTATCAACTCTTTGCCCTAGAACAGCACCTACAGCATAATCACTAGCATCACACATAATTTCAAAGGGTAGGTTCCAATCAGGTGGCTGAACAATAGGTGCAGAGACTAATGCTTTCTTAAGTATTTCAAATGCTTCTACACAATCATCATCAAAGACAAATGGTATATCGTTTTTCAATAAATTAGTCAGAGGCCGAGAAATTTTTGAGAAGTCCTTAATGAACCTCCTGTAAAATCCGGCGTGACCAAGGAAACTTCTTATACCTTTGATGTCCTTGGTGTCGGTGTCAAAACCGGCGGATCTCGGGTAGGGGGTCCCAAACTGTGCGTCTAGGCCGGATGGTAACAGGAGGCAGGGGACACAATGTTTTACCCAGGTCCGGGCCCTCTTGATGGAGGTAAAACCCTACGTCCTGCTTGATTAATATTGGTGATATGGGTAGTACAAGAGTAGATCTACCACGAGATCAGAGAGGCTAAACCCTAGAAGCTAGCCTATGGTATGATTGTATGTTGTCCTACGGACTAAAACCCTCCGGTTTATATAGACACTGGAGAGGTTAGGGTTACACAAGGTCGGTTACAAAGGAGGAGATATACATATCCATATTGCCTAGCTTGCCTTTTATGCCAAGTAGAGTCCCCTCCGGACACGAGACGAAGTCTTCAATCCCGTATCTTCATAGTCCAAGAGTCCGGCCAAAGGTTATAGTCCGGCTATCCGGACACCCCCTAATCCAGGACTCCCTCAGTAGCCCCTGAACCAGGCTTCAATGACGACGAGTCCGGCGTGCAGATTGTCTTCGGCATTGCAAGGCGGGTTCCTCCTCCGAATACTTCATAGAAGATTTTGAACACAAGGATAGTGTCCGACTCTACAAAATAAGTTCCACATACTGCCATAGAGAGAATAATATTTACACAAATCTAATCTGCTGACGTATTCCTTAGCGTGTCATCACGCCACAGCCAAGCCTTTATTTGAACCATTTTTACTGTCCCACCTCAGTGCATTTTGCTAGGCAGTTTCCTTGGCATGTCTTGTCGAAGCAGAGATCGTGTCCCCTTTATTTACGGGATTCTCATCAATACGGACGTGGGTAACCCAATCGTGCCCGTTGGTGTGTCTCCTCGATCAAAGTCGAGTCCCAAACGGTCACTGGGAGGGCTCTTGGTATTCAACCTCTTATAAAGAGACCAAGGCCTTACTCCTTTCTTTTGGTCTCAATCGAATTCGCCCTTCGCCTCAAGTTCCAACACCCAAGGCCCCAGATTTCAGGCGCTTCGGACCTTCAACGATGTACGGCTCCGACTTTCGAGGCCGATGGACGCCTTCCTCCGTCATGGAGGAAGACGTGCTAAAGCTAAGAGAGGCCAGGTTTTTGACTGGCGAAATCTCGCATAGGCTGCCTGCTCACGGGCAGGTTATTCCTACTCCCAAGCCTAGTGAGAGCGTGGTGTTCGTGTCTCACTTCCTCCGAGGGCTAGGCTTCGCGACGGATCCCTTCGTGAGGGGGCTCATGTTTTATTATGGGCTGGAATTTCACGACTTAGCCCCGAAGTCCATCCTCCAGATCTCATCGTTCATTGTCGTGTGCGAAGCCTTCCTCCGTATTACTCCTCACTTCGGACTGTGGCTTAAGACCTTTAAAGTAGAGCCGAAGATGATTGAGGGACAGCACGCGGAGTGCGGAGGCGCTGTTATAAGCAAGAATACTGACGCTCCATGGCCCAAGGGCTCCTTTCAAGAGGAGTTCAGCTTATGGCAACAAGAGTGGTTTTATATCACAGCTTCCAGGAGCACCAAGTGGGTGGCGCCGCCTGCTTTCCGCTCGGGTCCCCCGCCACGATTGGCGTCATGGGTCAATAAGGGGCTAGACTGGGGGTCGGCAAAGGACGTTCCCCTGTTGTAGGGCCGCATCCGAGATCTCCTAGAAAGAGACATCAGTCTGGTCGTGGTGACGCAGGTTATGTTAATTTGCCGAGTTCTGCCCTGCAAACGTCGCCCCCTACGCCTGTGGGAGTTCAACCCGGAGGGACCACAAGTTCTCCAACATTTTCTTGGCATGACGCCCGTGGAGATGTACAAATTGTTCTTCGAACCACAAGTAGTGTGTCCAGATTCTACGGAGGACGCAGGTCTGAGCTGCAATTGTCCGGATACTCAAGTAAGTAGCCCTGTGCCCGGACACACCATCCGTTCATTTATCATAACATCACTCTTAAAAGAGTTGTCTTTGAAACAGGAGTGGGTAGCGAAGGCGAAGTTAATCAGGTGTCCGGTCCCCCTTCCCGAGACCTCGCCGGATCCCGTGTTAACCAGGATGCTGGAGATCGTGCCTTCAGAAGAAAGCGAAGGGGGGGACAAAGAAGTTGTTGCCTCCCCGAAGGAGGCTGTCTGGAAAGGAGGAATCGAAAATTCCTCTACTCAGGGGAGGAAGAGGACTGCCTCTGAAGACCCGGAGTCCATGGTCTCAAAGCGGGGGAAGAAATCTTTGCCAGAGGGTCCTGTGCCGGGGGATGCCTCGGCCGTACTATGCCCTCAAGGGGATCAGCCCTCCACCGAGCCGTAAGTAGAGAGGGGAGGTTTAAAATGATAGAAATCCTTGTTTTATTTCTGAGGAAAATAACCAAAATTTTACCTTGTAGTTCGGATCTCAGCCCTTCTCAGCAGAGCTCATCTTCGGGGGATCTTCTTCCAGAGATGATGGAGAGCGGAACGCCTCCCCCTGCCGTACCGCCTTACGAGGCGGGCGATCCTGAGGTATCGTTGCGGAGGGTTTCTCCGAATCCGGCAGGGCCGGAAGGCAGTCATATGGCCCCCCAAGGTCATCCGTGTCCGGTCTTTGAAAAAGGTCATCGAACGAGTCCGGCACCGCCTGGTGCTCGGTCAGATGAACTAAAAGATCTGTTAGGGCGAGCGTCTATCTCAGAGGAACACCGTACATTGATGGGTACGGTAATTGAAAGGATTTCGTCCACTGAAAGCGGGTTGCACGAGGCCGTCAGGAGTTTACTGATAGGTTTTGAGGTATGCGGGGTGATGTACCTTTTGACAGTTCCGCATATAAGATGCACCCTGTGTAGATAGTAGCCCCTGAGACTCTGTGTGTTGTCAAAGATGACAGCACGCAGAGGATCATAGTCCCAGGTGTAATTTTTACGCCTTCCTATGTAGGTGGCGAAGTGTCCGGCGGCCAGCCGGACTAATGAATTTGCCGAGCTAACGCGGCAACTTGACGTGGCAGATGCCGACATCGCGCTTGTCAACAAGCGGCTTGACGAGGCACAAGGTTTGTAATTTCTCTGGGGACACCTAGTAAGAGGAGCTTGATGCCAGTATCTTACAGCGTGTGCGCTTGATGCAGATGGGGCCGCTGCCATGGAGAACCTTCGGGCGGAACTTGCCCAAGCCAAGGAGCAAGCCAGGAGAAGTGATGCGGCTGCCGTAAAGGCAATTGAAGAGCTGAAAGCCGAACAGGCTGCTCACTGCCGAAGCAAGAAGGAAATGGCCGAAATGGCTGTGAAGTTAAAGAACGCTGCTGACCGCTGCAAGCTTCTTGAAAAGGAAGATCGGGCGGAGCAGAGAGACCTGGAGAAGGCCACTACAGCGGCCAAGGATGCTCGTTCTGCAATGAGAGCGATGAAGGAGGAGCTGCGTCAGGCCGGAGATATCGCGACTGGAAAGCCCTTTATGCTGCTGATGAAGTTCGGAGATCCTAAATACGCTCCGTTGAACCGGATGTGGAGTTCGGCGGGCGCATATCTGGATTTAGCTGCGAGTGCCGCTGATGCAGCCGAACATTTCCGAGATCAAAAAGATAGCGAAGTGGAGAAGCTCTTCTAGTCACAATTCAACAATCCGGAGCGTCCGCTTCCGTTGACCGATCGTTTGGCCGAATGGGCCGAACTGAATAGGTTGTCCGGAGTCGCCATGAAGGATGTCGTTAATCATCTGTGGCCGGAAAGGCCAAAGACGAACAGTTATTTTAGCTTGGTGCAGCAATTCCTTGGTGCCGTGCCACATATCAATGCGATGAAGAGGTCAGCATGCATAGAGGGTGCGCGGATGGCCCTTGCCCGTGTCAAGACATACTGGGCGGAGATGGAGGCCGCCGCTGTTGCATCCCAAGATTCGGACGGAGGCCGAATACCTGCTGAGCACTATTTTTAGGAAGTTCTGCAAGGCGCTCGTTTGATAGAGACGCAGTGCTCGAAGGATATTATGTTCGAATAACGTGTATTGTTGTAAAACAATATTTTGATGAATTGTAGAAGCTTTTTATACTTGTGCCTGCAAGTATTATAATGCCTCCTGTGCGGCCGTTGAGGTATATGTGTATATAATCTGAAAGATGGCAGTCGTCGGCTTCAGCCCCCACGCATATAATGCAGGGGTGTTCGCAGAAGGCGCATTCTCACACTTGATCCAACGTCTTGGTCCATGAAGGAGGTGATAGCGCAGCAAACTAGGCAATCGGACTATAATGCTTTATCACTTTCACTTAGCCATAGGAGTTTGACAGGGGGGCTACTATATAGCCCCTGGTGGCGCCGCGCTCGCCCGAACTCGGGGCGCGTGTGTGCCTGGCCGGGAAATGGCCCTTCGTTAATGCGGAGGAATCCCGAAGACTCCGATAGGTCATCGAGTGGTTGACCAGTCTCATGCTATATCATGACAGTCAATTTTCGCCTTTCTCTACTGAGGTGCTCGCCTGGCTGAACCGGGGCACAATCGCAGTAGTTCTCCTGGTGCCGCCTTAGCCGATAGAGCGGAACGTAAGGCAGCAAAACACAGGAGCCGGGCAAACCCAACATTTGACCAAAGACATGATTCGGAGCTGATGCATATAAGACCAAACTCGCGACGCCGAACACTCCCTAAGGTATTCGGTCTTTATAAAAATGGGTTGAGCAGTGCCCATGATAATAAGCCCCTGGTGTCCAGGTACGTGCAAAATTCTGACGTGGCCACGTGCCAAGACGCCAGCCTCCTCCTTGGTTATACTGTGAATCCGGGGGATGTGCATCAACAAGAGACAGTGAAAAAGGTTTACGCAGGGTCTTAATCTAAAGAGAATCCTTGGGACGGGTCCCTGCTGCACGTCTGCGCCTGTGTCTCTGTTGTGCCGTATCCTGGACGGGTGTAGCACAATGGTCATCTGTAAAAGAGAGGAGCTTAGGTGAAAAAGTTGTCGTGCAGAAAGGTGATTTTTTCAAGAAACCATGTATAATTAAAAATGAGTAAAAAATTGCCACTTGTTTGCGCGCGTTGAGCCCCTTGTATTTAATAGGGGTGTGGCCCTCAATTCGGTATGAATTACATATAGCTGCGCCGGACTCGTCTAACCATGTCCGTGGTCTTGACGACCTATCGAATGCTTTAGTTGGTGAGGCCGTTTTTAGTGTGCGGCTGCTAAGGCAATCGCATTCTTTTCGGCGCGCAAAGATCGCTCAATATTTCCGTTCACTGTAATGATGCCACGTGAACCGGGCATCTTGAGTGTGAGGGAAGCGTAATGCGGTATTGCATTAAAGCGAGCAAAAGCTTCGCATCCAAGTAGTGCTTGATAACCACTTTGGAACGGAGCAATGTGGAAGGTTAAATGTTCGCTACTGAAGTTATCGGGGAAGCCGAATATAACTTTTAGTAGCAGGGAGCCCGTGCAGTGAGCCCCTGGGCCTGGCGTTACTCCATTAAAGGTAGTGTTGCTATGGCGTATTTTCGTTGGGTCTATCCCCATTTCGCGGATTGTTTCCTGGTATATCAGGTTTAAACTGCTGCCACCATCCATCAGGACTCGTGTAAAGTGGTATCCGTTAATTATTGGGTCTAATACCAGGGCAGCCCATCCTGCACGCCGGATACTTGCTGAGTAATCATGATGGTCGAAAGTGCTTTTGAGATGACCAGTGGTAGGACTTCACTGTGATAGGCCCTTGGGCATGCCTCTCTAGGAGTGCCGCTTTGCTTCCCTTGATCAGGTGTAACACGTTGATTGTTTTGACTTCTGGTGGAAACTTATTTTGTTCCCTAGTGTCTTGCTTGATAGGCTCATCCTCGTCTTCGCTTGGTGTATCCTCCCCCTTGTGTACGGCGTTGAGCTTGCCGGACTGCTTGAAGACCCAACATTCTCTGTGGGTATGATTAGCGGGTTTACCAGGGGTGCTATGGATCTGACATACTTGGTCCAGAATTTTGTTTAGGCTAGACAATTCGTCTCTGGCGCCTTTAGAGGGCAGCTTTTGCTGACTTGGCCGAGAGCTTTTGAATCCGGCGTTTACTGTCGTGCTCTTCGTGATGTCTTCTTTATTCCGGCGTTTGTTATTGTTGTTGCGCCATGATTTCTCGTTTCCATCTCTAGCTTCGGATATACTGGGGTCGCTGGTGCTGCATCTGGCTAGCCAGCTGTCCTCACCCGCGCAAAAGCGGGTCATGAGGCTTGTTAATGCTGCCATTGTTCTCGGCTTTTCTTGGCCGAGGTGTCTGGCAAGCCATTCATCACGGACGCTATGCTTAAAAGCTGCCAAGGCTTTGGCGTCCGGATAGTCGAATATTTGGTTCTTTTTAGTAAGAAACATATTCCAAAGCTTTCGGGCTGACTCTCCGGGTTGTTGAGTTATATGACTCAAATCGTCCGCGTCCGGAGGTCAGACATAAGTCCCTTGAAAATTTGCCCGAAAAGCTTCTTCGAGCTCTTCCCAGCTTCCAATGGAGTTTTCGGGAGGCTTTTAAGCCAGTGCCGAGCTGGCCCTTTGAGTTTGAGGGGTAAGTATTTAATGGCGTGGATATCGTCTCCTCGAGCCATATGGATGTGGAGGATATAGTCCTCAATCTAGACCCCAGGGTCTGTTGTTCCGTCGTATGCCTCTATGTTTACGGGTTTGAATCCCTCTGGAAATTCATGGTCCAGCACCTCATCGGTGAAACATAGGGGGTGTGCGGCGCCCCTGTATCTGGGCGTGCCGTGGTGTTCGGACGTTTGGTGTGTTGCATTGTGTGCTAGAGTGCGCTTGCGCGGTCCATAGATGGATCTAGTTGCTCCGTCCTTTTGATGCGAGCACTTGTGTGGATCGCGTATTGGCTTCTATGCGGCATTGCTTGCCACTCCATGTTGGCCGTGAGGTCGTCTATCCGGCCGGGTGGCCGTTTTAATTTTTTGTTGCGGGGGATCTAAGGCCTCCTCATCGAATTCAGGTAGCAACTTCCGCTTCGGGTAGCTCTTGGTGAGGCGATTACCGCCATACTTCGCTGCTGTGTTGAGTATTTTACTCCATCTGATTTGGAGTGTGTCTTGCGCCACCTTGAGCCTTTGCTTCTACCTTTTTAGACTCCTCGCGGTGGCAACAAGCCTTTGATGGGCATTTTGTTGCTCCGGGCGTCTGTCCGGTGTTATGTCCTCCGGACTATTATCCTTGACAGAGTTGGTTTGTTCGGTTTGATTCTCTGTGTTGCCGTGGTTCGGCAGTGGTTCGCCCTGCTCTAACGCTGGGTCTATATGATCATTATTTCTATCAAGGCAGGATTTGGGGCGGTGCTTACGCCGCCGCTTTGACTACTTCTCGAGGGGACAGCCCTTCGTTGCGTCCTCCCATTCCTCGTCGTCGTTTTCCTTTGGTGTGTCCATCATGTATACGTCATGTGATGAGGTGGACGTCCAGTGCCCTATGGGAAGTGGTTCCTCTTTGTCTCTCACATCGTCGTCCATACCGTCGATGTCTTCAGAGTCGAAGTCAAGCATGTCGGTTAAGTCATCGACAATGTCTACTAAGTGGGTGGTGGGTGGGTCGCGAATTTCTTCGTCGTCCGCATCCCAGTCCCGCCGGACATAGTTCGGACAGGATCCTCGTGATAAGGAGAGAGAGACCTTAACGAGTTCAGTATGTCGCCAAAGGGCGAGTGCTGAAAAATATCCACGGAGGTAAATTCCATGATCGGCGCCCAATCAGATTCGATAGGAACGGGCGCAGGCGGTTCGGAGTCCGTGACTGGAGAAGGATCAGGCAGTTTAACAACACGGCTCTCGTGCAAGTTAAGGTCGATGTTCGGCTCGATCGCCGCTGAGGGTAAGGCCCCCGTGGCGGGGTCCATCCACCCGTCCGTGGAAGGCACAACGGGCTCCGAATTGAAGGTCGGAGCGGCTGTAGGTGCGATCTCCTTAACACTGTCCGATGGGAGAGCTAAGTCATACTCATCATGACCGCGTGGCGCACAAGGCAGAGGCTCGAATTCGTTGAAGATCAAATCTCCACGGATATCGGCCGTGTAGTTTAAGCTTCCAAACCTGACCTGGTGGCTAGGGGCGTAACTTTCAATCTGCTCCAGATGGCCAAGCGAATCAGCCCGTAGTGCAAAGCCGCCGAACACGAAGATCTGTCCGGGGAGTAAAGTCTCACCCTGGACTGCATCGCTATCGATGATAGTAGGAGCCATCAAGCCTAATGGCGACGACACAGAGGAACTCTCAATGAAAGCACCAATGTCGGTGTCAAAACCGGCGGATCTCGGGTAGGGGGTCCCGAACTGTGCGTCTAGGCCGGATGGTAACAGGAGGCAGGGACACAATGTTTTACCCAGGTTCGGACCCTCTTGATGGAGGTAAAACCCTACGTCTTGCTTGATTGATATTGGTGATATGGGTAGTACAAGAGTAGATCTACCACGAGATCAGAGAGGCTAAACCCTAGAAGCTAGCTTATGGTATGATTGTATGTTGTCCTACGGACTAAAACCTTCCGATTTATATAGACACCGGAGAGGTTAGGGTTACACAAGGTCGGTTACAAAGGAGGAGATATACATATCCATATTGCCTAACTTGCCTTCTACGCCAAGTAGAGTCCCCTCCGGACACGAGACGAAGTCTTCAATCCCGTATCTTCATAGTCCAAGAGTCCAGCCAAAGGTTATAGTCTGGCTATCCGGACACCCCCTAATCCAGGACTCCCTCACTTGGGACATGTCATCTTTTCAATAGCATCAACCTTGGCTTTATCAACTTCAACACCTCTTTCAGAAACTTTGTGCCCCAAGACAATACCTTCATTAACCATAAAGTGGCACTTTTCCCAATTCAAGACAAGATTAGTTTCTTCACATCTCTGCAAAACTCGATCAAGATTGCTCAAGCAATCATCAAAAGAGGAACCATAGACGGAAAAGTTTTCCATGAAAACCTCACAAATCTTTTCACAAAAGTCAGAGAATATAGCCATCATGCATCTTTGAAATGTAGCAGGTGCATTACATAAACCAAAAGGCATACGTTTATAAGCAAAAGTACCAAAAGTGCATGTAAAAGTAGTCTTTGATTGATCTCTAGCCGACACAGGTATTTGAGAGAAACCAGAATAACCATCTAGAAAGCAATAGTGTGTATGTTTGCATAATCTTTCTAGCATTTGATCAATTAAAGGTAAGGGGTAATGATCTTTCTTAGTACCTTTATTTAATTTGCGGAAATCAATTACCATCCTATAATATGTGATAATTCTTTGTGGAATCAATTCATCTTTATCATTAGGAACAACAGTAATACCTCCCTTATTAGGGACACAATGGACAGGACTTACCCACTCACTATCAGCAATGGGATAGATTATACCTGCCTCCAGAAGCTTTAGTATTTATTTTCTTACTACTTCTTTCATTTTAGGATTCAGACGTCGTTGAGGATCACGAACTGGTTTGGCATCTGCTTCCAGATTTATTTTATGTTGACATAGAGTGGGACTAATGCCCTTAAGATCATCAAGAGTATATCCAATAGCAGCACGGTGCTTCTTCAGAGTTTTCAATAATCTTTCTTCTTCATGCTCTGGAAGGTTAGCACTAATAATAACAGGATATATCTTCTTTTCATCAAGATAAGCATATTTAAGATTATCAGGAAACGGTTTAAGCTCAAACACGGGATCACCCTTGGGTGGAGCAGGATCCCCTAAAATTTCAACAGGCAAATTGTGATGCAGAATAGGTTCCTGTTTAAAGAATACTTCATCTATTTCCCTTCTTTCATTGATGAACATATCATTTTCATGGTCTAGCAAATAGTGTTCTAAAGGATCACTAGGAGGTACGGCAATAGAAGAAAGACCAATAATTTCATCCTTACTAGGTAATTCTTCCTCACGATGTTGTTTACTAAATTTAGAGAAATTAAACTCATGAACCATATCATCTAAGCCAACAGTAACAACATTCTTAGTGCAATCTATGGTAGCATTGACAGTATTTAAGAAGGGTCTACCAAATATAATGGGACAAAAGCTATCTTGTGGGGAAGTAAGAACAAGAAAATCAGCAGGATATTTAGTTTTCCCACACAAGACTTCAACATCTCTAACAATTCCAATTGGTGAAATAGTATGTCTACTGGCAAGTTTAATAGTAACGTCAATATCTTCTAACTCAACAGGTGCAATTTCATTCTTAATTTCTTCATATAAAGTATGCGGTATAACACTAGCACTAGCACCCATATCACATAAGCCATGATAGCATTGATCTCCTATTTTAACAGAAATAACAGGCACGCCTACCACGGGTCTATGTTTATCTTTATCACAAGGTTTATCAATTCTAGCAGTTTCACCTTAGAACGGAATAACATGCCCATCAATATTATCAGACAAGAGATCTTTAACAATAGCAATATTAGGTTCTACTTTAACTTTCTCAGGAGGTGTATAAGTTCTAATATTGCTTTTACGAACAACAGTTGAAGCTTTAGCATGATCCTTTATTCTAACAGGGAAAGGTGGTTTCTCAATATAAGAAGTAGGAACAATAGGATCATTATAAGTGACAGTCTTTTCTTCAACTTTAATAGGTGCAGCTACTTTTACTTCTATGGGAGGATGATATTTAAACCACTTCTCCTTAGGGAGATCAACATAAGTAGCAAAAGATTCACAGAAAGAAGCTACTATCCCAGAGTCAAGTCCATATTTAGTGCTAAACTTACGAAAAATATCGGTATCCATAAAAGATTTAACACAATCAAACTTAGGTGTCATACCTGACTCCTTACCTTCGTCGAGGTCCCAATCTTCAGAGTTGCGTTATATTCTATCCAATAAATTCCATCTGAATTCAATAGTCTTCATCATAAAAGAGCCAACACAAGAAGTATCGAGCATGGTGCGATTGTTTTCAGAAAGCCGAGCATAAAAACTTTGCATAATTATTTCTCTTGAGAGCTCATGATTGGGGCATGAATATAACATTATTTAAGCCTCCCCCAAGCTTGAGCGATGCTTTCTCCTTCGCGAGGCCAGAAATTATATATATAATTGCGATCACGATGAACTAATACTTTTGATGAAATTCCAGCTTCAATCTTTTATAGTCCCATGATCTCATATCATCACATAGCCTATACCATATCAATGCGTCTCCCTTCAAAGATAAAGGGAAGACCTTCTTCTTAGCAACATCATCGGGTATACCTGCAAGCTTAAATAATCCACAAACTTTATCCAAATATATTATGTGCTCATCAGGATGCTTTGTTCCATCTCCTGTAAAAGGATTAGCTAGCAGTTTTTCTATCATACCCGAAGGATACTCATAAGGAATTTCATTTTCAATAGGTTCAGTAGGTTGAGTAGCAACTCTTTGCTCTACTGGACAGGGTGAAGATACCCCGAACAAGCCCATCAGAGAATTACTTTCCATAGTAACAAGTGACAGTAAATTTCAGCACACTATATAAATTTTTCCTTACCAAATTCCACCTACCAAAGGCTCTACACTCCCCGGCAACGATGCCAGAAAAAAGTCTTGATGACCCACAAGTATAGGGGATCTATCGTAGTCCTTTCGATAAGTAAGAGTGTCGAACCCAACGAGGAGCAGAAGGAAATGATAAGCGGTTTTCAGCAAGGTATTCTCTGCAAGTACTGAAATAAGTGGTAACAGATAGTTTTGTGATAGGATAAATTGTAACGAGCAACAATTAACAAAAGTAAATAAGGTGCAGCAAGGTGTCCCAATCCTTTTGTAGCAAAGGACAAGCCGGAACAAACTCTTATAATAGGAAAAGCGCTCCCGAGGACACATAGGAATATCGTCAAGCTAGTTTTCATCACGTTCATATGATTCGCGTTCGATACTTTGATAATTTGATATGTGGGTGGACCAGTGCTTGGCTGCTGTTCTTACTTGAACAAGCATCCCACTTATGATTAACCTCTATTGCAAGCATCCGCAACTACAACAAAAGTATTAAGGTAAACCTGACCATAGCATAAAACATATGGATCCAAATCAGCCCCTTACGAAGCAACGCATAAACTAGGGTTTAAGCTTCTGTCACTCTAGCAACCCATCATCTACTTATTACTTCCCAATGCCTTCCTCTAGGCCCAAACAATGGTGAAGTGTTATGTAGTCTACATTCACATAACACCACTAGAGGCTAGACAACATACATCTTATCAAAATATCAAACGAATACCAAATTCACATGACTACTCATAGCAAGACTTCTCCCTTGTCCTCAGGAACGAACGTAATTACTCACAAAGCATGTTCATGTTCATAATCAGAGGGGTAATAATATGCATATAGGATCTGAACATATGATCTTCCACCAAATAAACCAACTAGCATCAACTACAAGGAGTAATCAACACTACTAGCAACCTACTAGCACCAATCCCGGACCTTGAGACAAGAATTGGATACAAGAGATGTACTAGGGTTTGGAGATGAGATGGTGCTAGTGAAGATGTTGATGGAGATTGCCCTCTCCCGATGAGAGGAGCATTGGTGATGACGATGGTGATGATTTCCCCCTCCCGGAGGGAAGTTTCCCTGGCAGAACAGCTCTGCCGGAGCTCTAGATTGGATCCGCCAAGGTTCCGCCTCGTGGCGGCGGAGTCTTGTCCCAAAAAGTTCCTTTTTATCTTTTTCTCATCGAAACACCTCATATATGAGAAAATGGGCATCGGAGAGCCACCAGGGGGCCCCCGAGGTAGGGGGCGCGCCTTAGGGGGGCGCGCCCCCACCCTCGTGAGAAGGGTGTGGGCCCCTGGCCTTCATCTTTGGCATGGATTTTTCTTTATTTCTTTTAAGATGTTCCGTGGAGTTTCAGGACTTTTGGAGTTGCGCAGAATAGGTCTATAATATTTGCTCCTTTTCCAGACCAGAATTCCAGCTGCCGGCATTCTCCCTCCTTATGTAAACCTTGTAAAATAAGAGAGAATAGCCGTAAGTATTGTGATATAAAGTGAAATAACAGTCCATAATGCGATAAACATCGATATAAAAGCATGATGCAAAATGGACGTATCACATACACTTATAGCTCTAGTGCATTTGTTGCATGGCAATCCCCACTCCTCGCATTGACATCAATTGATGGGCATCTCCATAGCCCATTGATTAGCCGCGTTGTCTTCTCCACACAACCTCCACCATCATATTCTATTCCACCTATAGTGCTATATCCATGGCTCACGCTCATGTATTGCGTGAAAATTGAAATGGTTTGAGAACATCAAAAGTATGAAACAATTGCTTGGCTTGGCATCGGGGTTGTGCATGATTTGAATATTTTGTGTGGTGAAGATGGAGCATAGCCAGGCCATATAATTTTGTAGGGATAACTTTCTTTGGCCATGTTATTTTGAAAATACATGATTGCTTTATTAGTATGCTTGAAGTATTATTGTCTTAATGTCAAATGATAGACTATTGCTTTGAATCGCTCGTGTCTTAATATTCATGCCATGATTAGATTACATGATCAAGATTATGCTAGGTAGCATTCCACATCAAAAATTATCTTTTTTATCATTTACCTACTCGAGGACGAGCAGGAATTAAGCTTGGGGATGTTGATACGTCTCCGTCGTATCTATAATTTTTGATTGTTCCATGCCAATATTCTACAACTTTTATATACTTTTGGCAACTTTTTATACTATTTTTGGGACTAACATATTGATCCAGTGCCCAGTGCCAGTTCCTGTTTGTTGCATGTTTTTTGTTTCGCAGAAAATCCATATCAAACGGAGTCCAAACAGGATAAAATTTACGGAGATTTTTTTTGGAATATATGTGATTTTTGGGAAGAAGAATCAACGCGAGACGATGCCCGAGGGGGCCATGAGGAAGGGGGCGCCCCCCAAGGGGTCAGGTGCGCCCTGGCCCTCGTGGCCATCTTGTAAGGTGGTTGGTGCCCTTCTTTCGCCGCAAGAAAGCTAATATCCGAATAAAAATCATGTCCAAAATTCATCCCAATCGGAGTTACGGATCTCCGGGAATTTAAGAAACGGTGAAAGGGCAGAACCAGGAAACACAGAAACAGAGAGAGACAGATCCAATCTCGGAGGGGCTCTCGCCCCTCCCATGCCATGGAGGCCATGGACCAGAGGGGAAACCCTTCTCCCATCTAGGGAGAAGGTCAAGGAAGAAGAATAAGAAGGGGGGCTCTGTCCCCCTCTCTTCCTATGGCGCCGGAACGCCGCCGGGGCCATCATCATCACCACAATCTACACCAACAACTTCACTGCCATCATCACCAATTCTTCCCCCCTCTATGCAGCGGTGTAACCCCTCTTTTACCCGCTATAATCTCTACTTAAACATGGTGCTCAACACTATATATTATTTCTGAATGATGTATGGCTATCCTATGATGTTTGAGTAGATCCGTTTTGTCATATGGGTTAATTGATGATCGTGATTGGTTTGAGTTGCATGTTTTATTATTGGTGCTATCCTATGGTGCTCTCTGTGTCGCGCAAGCGTGAGGGATCCCCACTGTAGGGTTTGCAATATGTTCATGATTTGCTTATGGTGGGTGGCATGAGTGACAGAAGCACAGACCCGAGTAAGTAGGTTGTTTGCGTATGGGAGTAAAGAAGACTTGACGCCTTATAATGCTATGGTTGGGTTTTACCTTAATGATCTTTAGTAGTTGCGGATGCTTGCTAGATTTCCAATCATAAGTGCATATGATCCAAGAAGAGAAAGTATGTTAGCTTATGCCTCTCCCTCAAATAAAATTTCAATAATGATTACCGGTCTAGTTATCAATTGCCTAGGGACAAATAACTTTCTCGTGACAAAAAGTTCTCTACTAAACCTAATTTAGTTGTGTCTTTATCTAAACAGCCCCTACTTTTTATTTAAGCGCTCTTTATTATCTTGCAAACCTATCCAACAACACCTACAAAGTAATTCTAGTTTCATACTTGTTCTAGGTAAAGCGAACGTTAAGCATGCGTAGAGTTGTATCGGTGGTCGATAGAACTTGAGAGAATATGTGTTCTACATTTAGCTCCTCGTTGGGTTCGACACTCTTACTTATCGAAAGAGGCTACAATTGATCCCCTATACTTGTGGGTTATCATATGCCAACTCAACGAACACCATCGGAGACACCTGTAGAGCACCTTTATAATCACCCAGTTACATTGTGACTTTTGGTAGAACACAAAGTGTTCTTCCGGTAATCAGGAGTTGCATAATCTCATAGTCATAGGAACATGTATAAGTCATGAATAAAGCAATAGCAATAAACTAAACAATCAAGTGCTAAGCTAACGGAATGGGTCATGTCAATCACATCATTCTCCTAATGATGTGATCCCGTTGATCAAATGACAACTCATGTCTATGGCTAGGAAACTCAACCATCTTTGATCAACGAGCTAGTCAAGTAGAAGCATACTAGTGACACTATGTTTGTCTATGTATTCACACATGTATTATGTTTCTGGTTAATACAATTCTAGCATGAATAATAAACATTATCATGATATGAGGAAATAAAAAATAACTTTATTATTGCCTTTAGGGCATATTTCCTTCAGTGGGGTCATTCCTATGTGAAGTTTTGACCTCTTCCATCCCACTTTAATCAATTTTTGCATCAAGATCTAAAAATGGCGCCTTCTAGCTAAAGTGGACTCATCTCCAGTCCCATCTTTATCAAGATTCATATTGGCAAACAAATATTTCATAGGAGACACATCAATCACTTTTAGATCTTCACCGTTATTATCATGAAAACTAGAGGAACACGCTTTCCCAAAGCCATCTTTTTTTAGCACGCATCCTAGCGGTTCTTTCTTTGCACTCATCAATGGAAATTCTCATAGATTTGAGAGACTCATTGATATCATGCTTCGGTGGAATAGATCTAAGTTTCAAAGAATCAACATCAAGAGAAATTCTATCCACATTCCTAGCTAACTCATCAATCTTAGGCAATTTTTTTCAAGCAAAGCATTGAAATTCTTTTGCAAAATCATAAGTTCTTTAACACTAGTCTCAAAATCAGAGGGCATCTTATTAAAATTTCCATAAGATTTGTTACCATAATTATTAGAGGAATTACTAGGGAACGGCCTAGAATTAAAGTTTCCTCTATACGCGTTGTTACCAAAATTATTCCTGCCAACAAAATTCACATCCATAGGTTCATTATTATTCTCAGTCAAAGTAGACAAAGGCATATCATTAGGATCAGAAGAAACACTCTTATTAGCAAACAATTTCATAAGCTCTCCATCTTTCCAGTCAAGACATTAATCTCTTCTATCGCATGAACCTTTTTACTAGCAGATCTTTCGGTGTGCCATTGAGAATAATTAACCATAATATTATCTAGGAGTTTAGTAGCTTCTCCTAAAGTGATTTCCATAAAAGTGCCTCCCGCGGCCAAATCTAAAAGATTTCTAGAAGCAAAATTCAATCTAGCATAAAATTTTTGTATAGTCATCCATAAATTCAAACCATGTGTAGGGCAGTTACGTATCATTAATTTCATCCTCTCCCAAGCTTGTGAAACATGCTCATGATTAAGTTGCTTAAAATTCATAATATCATTTGTAAGAGAGATGATCTTAGAGGGAGGAAAATACTTAGAGATAAAAGCATCTTCGCACTTATTCCATGAATCAATACTATTTTTAGGCAAAGAAGAGAACCAAGTTTTAGTACGATCTCTAAGCAAAAACGGAAATAGCTTCAATTTAACAATATCATTATCCACATCTTTCTTATTTTGCATATCACATAAATCAACGAAGTTGTTCAGATGGGTAGCGGCATCTTCCCTAGGAAGGCCAGAAAATTGATCTTTCATAACAAGATTCAACAAAGTGGTATTGATTTCACAAGATTCAACATCGGTAGTAGGAGCAATCAGAGTGCTAATAAAATCATTATTGTTGGTATTGGAAAAGTCACACAATTTAGTATTATCTTGAGCCATCGTGACAAACAATCAATCCAACACACAAGCAAACAAGAAGCAAGCGAAAAGAGGCGAACGGAAAAAGGATGAATAAAACGGCAAAGGTGAAGTGGGGGAGAGGAAAACGAGAGGCAAATGGCAAATAATGTAATGCAAGGGATAAGAGTTTGTGATGATTACTTGGTATCTCTTGACTTGTGCGTACATCTCCCCGACAGCGGCGTCAGAAATCCTTCTTGCTACCTCTTAAGCATGTGTTGGTTTTCCCTTGAAGAGGAAAGGGTGATGCAGCAAAGTAGCGTAAGTATTTCCCTCAGTTTTTGAGAACCAAGGTATCAATCCAGTAGGAGACTACACGGAAATCGCCTAGTACGTGCACAAACAAATAAGAACCTTGCAACCAACGCGATAAAGTGGTTGTCAATCCCTTCACGACCACTTGCAAAAGTGAGATCCGATAAAGATAATAAGATAAGTATTTTTGTGGTATAGATTGGAAAATAAAGATTGCAAAATAAATAGTAAACTAGAATTGTAGATTGGAAACTTATATGATATAAAGTAGACCCGGGGGCCATAGGTTTCACTAGTGGCTTCTCTCAAGATAGCATGTATTACGGTGGGTGAACAAATTACTGCCAAGCAATTGATAGAAAAGCGCATAGTTATGATGATATCTAAGGCAATGATCATGAATATAGGCATCACGTCCGTGACAAGTAGACCGAAACGATTCTGCATCTACTACTATTACTCCACACATCGACCGCTATCCAGCATGCATCTAGAGTATTAAGTTCATAAGAACGGAATAACACAATAGGCAAGATGACATGATGTAGAGGGATAAACTCAAGCAATATGATATAAACCCTATCTTTTTATCCTTGATGGCAACAATACAATACGTGTCGTTTCCCTTTCTATCACTGGGATCGAGCACGGCAAGATTGAACCCAAAGCTAAGCACTTCTCCCATTGCAAGAAAGATCAATCTAGTAGGCCAAACTAAACCAATAATTTGAAGAGACTTGCAAAGATATCAAATCATGCATATAAGAATTCAGAGAAGAATCAAATAATATTCATAGATAATCAAGTTCATAAACCCACAATTCATCGGATCTCGACAAACACACCGCAAAAGAGTTACATCGAATAGATCTCCAAGAAGATCGAGGGGAACTTTGTATTGAGATCCAAAGAGAGAGAAGAAGCCATCTAGCTAATAACTATGGACCCGAAGGTCTATGGTAAACTACTCACACATCATCGGAGAGGCTATGGTGTTGATGTAGAAGCCCTCCGTGATCGAATCCCCCTCGGGCAGATTGCCGGAAAAGGCCCCCAGATGGGATCTCACGGGTACAGAAGGTTGCGGCGGTGGAAAAGGTGTTTTGTGGCTTTCCCCGACGGTTTCAGGGTATAAGAGTATATATAGGCGAAGGAAGTAGGTCGGTGAAGCTGCGAGGGGCCCACGAGGGTGGGGGCGTGCCCACCCCCCTAGGGCGCGCCCTCCTGCCTCGTTGCTTCCTCGCTGCTTCCTTGACGTCCACTCCAAGTCTCCTGGATTGCGTTTGTTCCAAAAACGATCCTCGCAAAGGTTTCACTCCGTTTGGATTCCGTTTGATATTCCTTTTCTGCGAAACACTGAAATAGGCAAAAAACGGCAATTGGCACTGGGCTTTTGGTTAATATGTTATTCCAGATAATAATATTAAAAGGTATATTAAAGCCCATTAAACATCCAAAACAGATAATATAATAGCATGGAACAATCAAAAATTATAGATACGTTGGAGACGTATCAGGAAGCATGCGAGTTGTACGCTGCGCAGGCTCACTAGGAAGCGAGCCCTTTCACTTCCATTGCCGCCCGCCTTGCTCGCATCCTCTCCATTAATTGCGCCCGAGCCACTGTTTAATAGGGGCGGCCTTAGTGTTCGCCTCCCATTCCCCTCCCGCAGACCTCCACCAACGCCATGGCACAGAAGGATCATCTGCCACTAGTCTTCCAGTTTGGTGAAATCGACTCCGAGCCGGACGAGATAGAAAATAAGGAGGAATGGGGCCTCATGGACATGGCCCTGAACCAGCTGACCACGGTGTTTGCTGCCCCTGCGCCCGTCCCAGCTCCCATTCTCGCGCCCGCGCCAGCGACCATCCCCGTAGCATTGACGGGCTCGTCACCGAGCACTATCGCAGAGCTGGAAGCCGCGGGTGTCAGCGAAGTCCCAGCGGACCCGCGCGAGCTCGTGTACGTGCCAGCGCCCGTGTCTGGGCGCGTGCCCCCCTCAGTGTCATGGGGCGCCACCATCAACCGCTACCTCGCAGCGTCGCGAGTTGTCGCCCTCCCGTGCCCTGCCCATCGATCGTGCGATGACAGGATGTTTGATTTCCAAATGAAGAACATTCTGTGCTACCTTGAAGACTTTAACAACGGCGTCCCAGGGGACGACAATGACAACGCTGGCGGAGCACGCCGCCTTCGCCGCCGCCAGAATTAGTTTTTGGGGTTTATTACTGTATCTCGATTGTATGAATATAAAATCGTAGTATGACTGAATGAAACATATGGTTCAAGCAAACTCGCTTTTTTCTCTCTGAACGTACGGACTTATCAAATGACTTTTTTAAATGTCAGTAGTTTTTAAATTTAAAACACTCATCACAAATGTTTAAGATAGAACACCCATATGCAAACCGACAACCTCCCTAGTAAGCCAAGGGAAAATGTGCCGAGCAGGATTTGTGGAGCTCTTCATCGCAAACGTTTTATATAGAACACCTGTATGCAAAGCGAGAGCTACGGTCTTCCCCAGTAAGCCAAGGGAAAAAAATTGCCGCGCAGGATTTTTGCATCCCTTCATCGCAAACCATTCAAATTGTATACGCTGTGCAAACTGAGAGCTATGGTTCCTTCGCCGCTAAGCCAAGATAAAATCTGGCATGCAGGATTTGTACATACCTTCAACGCAAATGATTTTTTCGAATGACCCGTGTGCAACCATGTACAGACAATTTGGTAAGATTTGCATCTGTCATATTGGGTATATTGCCATTTGTCAAACTGGAAAGATTGACATTTGTTGATCTAGTAACATTGCCCTTTGTCAACCTTGCAACATTGCCGTTTGTCAAAATTTGCAGCTAAAAATCACTAGCTTGACCTGCTATGGTGGACACCACCAACGATCTAAAAGCACTCAAGGTTTCAGGCTTGACATGCCAGAATCTTGTCAACATCCATGACACTACAAGGTCTGGGGCAGCACCAACAACAAATATAACTCCCTGGTTGACCTCACCTCGGCCATCATCGACCCCTACTACATGAAGATGAAGGGTGAGAGCAAGAAGGACAAGAACGTCTGGCACAGTGCCTAGATCAGAGACTGGATGAAGAACACGTCAAGTACGCGGTCAAGGATGCGTACACAAGCTACAAGATGTACAGGCAGATCGTTGACATGAGAAAGTGTCTTCTTCCTACCCCATACGAGGGATCGAGCCACAGAGTAGTGGCGGGAGCGTCACAAGATGTAGATGACTAGACGATCGTTTCTTCTAGTTTAGAATGCATGCAATTGTTTATTGCGGTGTGTACGAATGATTTGTATAGTCACGTATATAATTGGATGTTTATTTTAGTTATATATGTATTGTTCTTCTATAGACATAGCAAATCACATGGCTTATTAGCAACAATCTGTTGGAAATATGCCCTAGAGGAAATAATAAAATGGTTATTATTATATATATCTCTGTTCATGATAATTTTCTATTGTTCATGCTATAATTGTGTTATCCGGAAATCGTAATGCATGTGTGAATACATAGACCACAACACGTCCCTAGTGAGCCTCTAGTTGACTAGCTCGTTGATCAAAAGATAGTCATGGTTTCCTGACTATGGACATTGGATGTCATTGATAACGGGATCACATCATTAGGAGAATGATGTGATGGACAAGACCCAATCCTAAGCATAGCTCAAAGATCGTGTAGTTCGTTTGCTATAGCTTTTCCAAATGTCAAGTATCATTTCCTTAGACCATGAGATTGTGCAACTCCCGGATACCGTACGAGTGCTTTGGGTGTGCCAAACGTCACAACATAACTGGGTGACTATAAAGGTACACTACAGGTATCTCCGAAAGTGTCTGTTGGGTTGGCACGAATCGAGACTGGGATTTGTCACTCCGTATGACGGAGAGGTATCTCTGGGCCCACTCGGTAATGCATCATCATAATGAGCTCAATGTGACCAAGTGGTTGATCACGGGATCATGCATTATAGTACGAGTAAAGTGACTTGCCGGTAACGAGATTGAACGAGCTATTGGGATACCGACGATCTAGTCTCGGGCAAGTAACGTACCGATTGACAAAGGGAATTGTATACGGGATAGATCGAATCCTCGACATCGTGGTTCATCCAATGAGATCATCGAGGAGCATGTGGGAGCCAACATGGATATCCAGATCCCGTTGTTGGTTATTGACCGGAGAGTCGTCTCGGTCATGTCTGCGTGTCTCCCGAACCCGTAGGGTCTACACACTTAAGGTTCGGTGACGCTAGGGTTGTTGAGATATTAGTATACGGTAACGCAAAAGTTGTTCGGAGTCCCGGATGAGATCTCGGACATCACGAGGAGCTTCGGATTGGTCCGGAGGTGAATAATTATATATAGGAAGTCATGTTTCGGCCATCGGGAAGGTTTTCGGGGTAATCGGTATTGTACCGGGACCACCGGAAGGATCCCGGGGGTCCACTGCGTGGGGCCACCTATCTCGAAGGGCCCCATGGGCTGAAGTGGGAGGGGAACCAGCCCCAGATGGGCTGGTGCGCCCCCCCATGGGCCTTCCCTGCGCCTAGGGTTGGAAACCCTAGGGGTGGGGGCGCCCCACTTGGCTTGGGGGGCACTCCACCCCCCTTGGACGCCGCCCCCCTAGGGGTCCTATAATTAGTGGGGGGAGGGAGGGCAGCCGCACCCTAGCCCCTGGCGCCTCCCTCTCCCTCCCGTGACACTCCTCCCTCTCCCTGAGCTTGGCGAAGCCCTGCCGAGATCACCGTTGCTTCCACCACCACGCCGTCGTGCTGGTGGATCTTCATCAACCTCTCCTTCACCCTTGCTGGATCAAGTTGGAGGAGACGTCTTCCCAACCGTATGGGTGTTGAACGCGGAGGTGCCGTCCGTTCGGCACTAGGTCATCGGTGATTTGGATCACGACGAGTACGACTCCATCAACCCCGTTCTCTTGAACGCTTCCGCGCGCGATCTACAAGGGTATGTAGATGCACTCCCCTATCCCTCATTGCTAGATGACTCCATAGATTGATCTTGGTGATGCATAGAAAATTTTAAAATTCTGCTACGTTCCCTTACAGTGGCATCATGAGCCAGGTCTATGCATAGTTTCTATGCACGAGTAGAACACAAATCAGTTGTGGGCGTGGATATTGTCAATTTGCTTGCTGTTACTAGTCTTATCTTGATTCAGCGGCATCATGGGATGAAGCGGCCCGGACCGACCTTACACGTACGCTTACGTGAGACTGGTTCCACCGATTGACATGCACTAGTTGCATAAGGTGGCTGGCGGGTGTCTGTCTCTCCCACTTTAGTCGGATCGGATTCGATGAAAAGGGTCCTTATGAAGGGTAAATAGAAATTGGCATATCACGTTGTGGTTTTGGCGTAGGTAAGAAATGTTCTTGCTAGAAACCTATAGCAGCCACGTAAAAACTTGCAACAACAATTAGAGGACGTCTAACTTGTTTTTTGCAGCATGTGCCGTGTGATGTGATATGCCCAAAAGGATGTGATGAATGATATATGCGATGTATGAGATTGATCATGTTCTTGTAATAGGAATCACGACTTGCATGTCGATGAGTATGACAACCGGCAGGAGCCATAGGAGTTGTCTTAATTTATTTATGACCTGTGTGTCAACATAAACGTCATGTAATTACTTTACTTTGTTGCTAAAGCATTAGCCGTAGTAGTAGAAGTAATAGATGACGAGACAACTTCAAGAAGACACGATGATGGAGATCATGGTGTCATGCCGGTGACAGCGATGATCATGAAGCCCCGAAGATGGAGATCAAAAGGAGCAAATGATATTGGCCATATCATGTCACTATTTGATTGCATGTGATGTTTATCATGTTTTGCATCTTATTTGCTTAGAACGATGGTAGCTTAAATAAGATGATCCCTCGTAATAATTTCAAGAAAGTGTTTCCCCTAACTGTGCACCGTTGCGAAGGTTCGTTGTTTCGAAGCACCACGTGATGATCGGGTGTGATAGATTCTAACGTTCGAATACAACGGGTGTAAGCCAGATTTACACACACAATACACTTAGGTTGACTTGACGAGCCTAGCATGTACAGACATGGCCTCAGAACACGGAAGACCGAAAGGTCGATCATGAGTCGTATAGAAGATACGATCAACATGAAGATGTTCACCGATGTTGACTAGTCTGTCTCACGTGATGATCGGACACGGCCTAGTTGACTCGGATCATGTTTCACTTAAGATGACTAGAGGGATGTCTATCTGAGTGGGAGTTCATTGAATAATTTGATTAGATGAACTTAATTATCATGAACTTAGTCTAAAATCTTTACACTATGTCTTGTAGATCAAATGGCCCACGCTAATGTTGCCCTCAACTTCAACGCGTTCCTAGAGAAAACCAAGCTGAAAGATGATGGCAGCAACTATACGGACTGGGTCCGAAACCTGAGGATCATCCTCATAGCTGCCAAGAAAGAGTATGTCCTAGAAGCACCGCTAGGTGATGCACCCATCCCAGAGAACCAAGACGTTATGAACGCTTGGCAGTCACGTGCTGATGATTACTCCCTCGTTCAGTGCGGCATGCTTTACAGCTTAGAACCGGGGCTCCAAAAGCATTTTGAGAGACACGGAGCATATGAGATGTTCGAAGAGCTGAAAATGGTTTTCCAAGCTCATGCCCAGGTCGAGAGATATGAAGTCTCCGACAAGTTCTTCCGTTGTAAGATGGAGGAAAATAGTTCTGTCAGTGAGCACATACTCAAAATGTCTGGGTTGCATAACCGCTTGACTCAGCTGGGAGTTAATCTCCCAGATGACGCGGTCATTAACAGAATCCTTCAGTCGCTTCCACCAAGCTACAAGAGCTTTGTGATGAACTTCAATAAGCAGGGGATGGAAAAGACCTTTCCTGAGGTATATTCAATGCTGAAATCAGTGGAGGTGGAAATCAAAAAGGAACATCAAGTGTTGATGGTGAATAAAACCACTAAGTTCAAGAAAGGCAAGGGTAAAAAGAACTTCAAGAAGGACGGCAACGGAGTTGCCACGCCCGGTAAGCAAGCTACCGGGAAGAAGCCAAAGAATGGACCCAAGCCCGAGATTGAGTGTTTTTATTGCAAGGGAAGTGGTCACTGGAAGCGGAACTGCCCCAAATACTTAGCGGACAAGAAGGCTGGCAACACTAAAGGTATATGTGATATACATGTAATTGATGTGTACCTTACCAGTACTCCTAGTAGCTCCTGGGTATTTGATACCGGTGCGGTTGCTCACATTTGTAACTCAAAGCAGGAGCTGCGGAATAAGCGGAGACTGGCAAAGGACGAGGTGATGATGCGCGTCGGGAATGGTTCCAAGGTCGATGTGATCGCCGTCGGCACATTGCCTCTACATTTACCTACGGGATTAGTTTTAAACCTCAATAATTGTTATTTAGTGCCAGCTTTGAGCATGAACATTGTATCAGGATCTCGTTTAATTCGAGATGGCTACTCATTTAAATCCGAGAATAATGGTTGTTCTATTTATATGAGAGATATGTTTTATGGTCATGCTTCGCTGGTGAATAGTTTATTCTTAATGAATCTCGATCGTAATGTTACACATATTCATAGTGTGAATACCAAAAGATGTAAGGTTGATAATGATAGTCCCACATACTTGTGGCACTGCCGCCTTGGTCACATAGGTGTCAAACGCATGAAGAAGCTCCATGCAGATGGAATTTTGGAGTCTCTTGATTACGAATCATTTGACACGTGCGAACCATGCCTCATGGGTAAAATGACCAAGACTCCATTCTCAGGAACAATGGAGCGAGCAACCAACTTATTGGAAATCATACATACTGATGTGTGCGATCCAATGAGTGTTGAGGCTCGCGGTGGCTATCGTTACGTTCTCACCCTCACTAATGACTTGAGTAGATATGGGTATGTCTACTTAATGAAACACAAGTCTGAGACCTTTGAAAAGTTCAAGGAATTTCAGAGTGAGGTTGAGAATCAACGTGACAGGAAAATCAAGTTCTTGCGATCAGATCGTGGGGGAGAATACTTGAGTCACGAATTTGGCACACACTTAAGGAAATGTGGAATAGTTTCACAACTCACACCGCCTAGAACACCTCAGCGTAATGGTGTGTCCGAACGTCGTAATCGCACTCTATTGGATATGGTGCGATCTATGATGTCTCTTACCGATTTACCGCTGTCATTTTGGGGCTATGCTTTAGAGACTGCCGCATTCACTTTAAATAGGGCTCCGTCGAAATCCGTTGAGACGACACCGTATGAATTATGGTTTGGGAAGAAACCTAAGCTGTCGTTTCTAAAAGTTTGGGGATGTGATGCTTATGTCAAGAAACTTCAACCTGAAAAGCTCGAACCCAAATCGGAAAAATGCGTCTTCATAGGATACCCTAAAGATACTATTGGGTACACCTTCTACCTCAGATCCGAAGGCAAGATCTTTGTTGCCAAGAATGGATCCTTTCTGGAGAAAGAGTTTCTCTCGAAAGAAATAAGTGGGAGGAAAGTAGAACTCGATGAAGTATTACCTCTTGAACCGGTAAGTAGCGCAGCTCAAGAAAATGTTCCTGACGTGCCTGCACCGACTAGAGAGGAAGTTAATGATGATGATCATGAAACTTCAGATCAAGTTGCTACTGAACTTCGTAGGTCCACAAGGACACGTTCCACACCAGAGTGGTACGGCAACCCTGTCTTGGAAATCATGTTGTTAGACAACGGTGAACCTTCGAACTATGAAGAAGCGATGGTGGGCCCGGATTCCGACAAATGGCTGGAAGCCATGAAATCCGAGATAGGATCCATGTATGAAAACGAATTATGGACTTTGACTAACTTGCCCGATGATCGGCGAGCCATAGAAAATAAATGGATCTTTAAGAAGAAGATAGACGCGGATGGTAATGTGACCATCTATAAAGCTCGGCTTGTCGCTAAGGGTTATCGACAAGTTCAAGGAGTTGACTACGATGAGACTTTCTCACCCGTAGCGAAGCTAAAGTCCGTCCGAATCATGTTAGCAATTGCCGCATTCTATGATTATGAGATAAGGCAAATGGACATCAAAACGGCATTCCTTAATGGTTTCCTTAAGGAAGAATTGTATATGATGCAGCCGGAAGGTTTTGTCGATCCTAAGAATGCTGACAAGGTGTGCAAGCTCCAATGCTCGATTTATGGGCTGGTGCAAGCATCTCGGAGTTGGAACATTCATTTTGATGAGATGATCAAAGCGTTTGGGTTTACACAAACTTATGGAGAAGCCTGCATTTACAAGAAAGTGAGTGGGAGCTCTGTAGCATTTCTCATATTGTATGTGGATGACATACTGTTGATGGGAAATGATATAGAATTCTTGGAAAGCATAAAGGCCTACTTGAACAAGTGTTTTTCAATGAAGGATCTTGGAGAAGCTGCTTATATATTAGGCAGCAAGATCTATAGAGATAGATCGAGACGCCTCATTGGTCTTTCACAGAGTACATACCTTGACAAGATATTGAAGAAGTTCAAAATGGATCAGTCGAAGAAGGGGTTCTTACCTGTATTGCAAGGTACGAGATTGAGCACGGCTCAATGCCCGACCACAGCAGAAGATAGAGAAAAGATGAGTGTCGTCCCCTATGCCTCGCCCATAGGGTCTATCATGTATGCTATGCTGTGTACCAGACCTGATGTAAACCTTGCCGTAAGTTTGGTAGGAAGGTACCAAAGTAATCCCGGCATGGAACACTGGACAGCGGTCAAGAACATCATGAAGTACCTGAAGAGGACTAAGGATATGTTTCTCATTTATGTAGGTGACGAAGAGCTCGTCGTAAAGGGTTACGTCGATGCTAGCTTCGACACAGATCTGGATGACTCCAAGTCACAAACCGGATACGTGTATATTTTGAATGGTGGGGCAGTAAGCTGGTGCAGTTGCAAGCAAAGCGTTGTGGCGGGATCTACATGTGAAGCGGAGTACATGGCAGCCTCGGAGGCAGCACAAGAGGCAATCTGGGTGAAGGAGTTCATTACCGACCAAGGAGTCATACCCAATGCGTCGGGCCCAATGAATCTCTTCTGTGACAACACTGGAGCTATTGCCCTTGCCAAGGAGCCCAGGTTTCACAGAAAGACCAGGCATATCAAGCATCGCTTCAACTCCATTCGTGAAAGTGTTCAAAATGGAGACATAGATATTTGTAAAGTACATGCGGACCTGAATGTGGCAGATCTGTTGACTAAACCTCTCCCTAGAGCAAAACATGATCAACACCAGAACTGCATGGGTGTTCGATTCATCACAATGTAACTAGACTATTGACTCTAGTGCAAGTGGGAGACTGTTGGAAATATGCCCTAGAGGCAATAATAAAATGGTTATTATTATATTTCTTTGTTCATGATAATTGTCTATTGTTCATGCTATAATTGTGTTATCCGGAAATCGTAATGCATGTGTGAATACATAGACCACAACACGTCCCTAGTGAGCCTCTAGTTGACTAGCTCATTGATTGAAAGATAGTCATGGTTTCCTGACTATGGACATTGGATGTCATTGATAACGGGATCACATCATTAGGAGAATGATGTGATGGACAAGACCCAATCCTAAGCATAGCTCAAAGATCGTGTAGTTCGTTTGCTATAGCTTTTCCGAATGTTAAGTATCATTTCCTTAGACCATGAGATTGTGCAACTCCCGGATACCGTAGGAGTGCTTTGGGTGTGCCAAACGTCACAACGTAACTGGGTGACTATAAAGGTACACTACAGGTGTCTCCGAAAGTGTCTGTTCGGTTGGCACGAATCGTGACTGGGATTTGTCACTCCGTATGACGGAGAGGTATCTTTGGGCCCACTCGGTAATGCATCATCATAATGAGCTCAATGTGACCAAGTGGTTGATCACGGGATCATGCATTACGGTACGAGTAAAGTGACTTGCCGGTAACAAGATTGAACGAGGTATTGGGATACCGATGATCGAGTCTCGGGCAAGTAACGTACCGATTGACAAAGGGAATTGTATATGGGATTGATCGAATCCTCGACATCATGGTTCATCCGATGAGATCATCGAGGAGCATGTGGGAGCCAACATGGGTATCCAGATCCCGTTGTTGGTTAATGACCGGAGAGTCGTCTCGGTCATGTCTGCGTGTCTCCCGAACTCGTAGGGTCTACACACTTAAGGTTCGGGTGACGCTAGGGTTGTTGAGATATTAGTATATGGTAACCCGAAAGTTGTTCGGAGTCCCGGATGAGATCCCGGACGTCACGAGGAGCTCCGGATTGGTCCGTAGGTGAAGAATTATATATAGGAAGTCAAGTTTCGGCCATCGGGAAGGTTTTCGGGGCAATCAGTATTGTACTGGGACCACCGGAAGGGTCCCCGGGGTCCACCGGGTGGGGCCACCTATCCCGGAGGGCCCCATGGGCTGAAGTGGGAGGGGAACCAGCCCCAGATGGGCTGCTGCACCCCCCATGGGCCTCCCCTGCGCCTAGGGTTGGAAACCCTAGGGGTGGGGGCGCCCCACTTACCTTGGGGGGCACTCCACCCCCTTGGCCGCTGCCCCCCCCCTTGGAGATTCAATCTCCTAGGGCCGGTGCCCCCCTAGGGGTCCTATAAATAGTGGGGGGAGGGAGGGCAGCCACGCCCTAGCCCCTGGCGCCTCCCTCTCCCTCCTGTGACACTCCTCCCTCTCCCTCAGCTTGGCGAAGCCCTGCCGAGATCACCGTTGCTTCCACCACCACGCCGTCATGCTGTTGGATCTTCATCAACCTCTCCTTCCCCCTTGCTGGATCAAGTTGGAGGAGACATCTTCCCAACCGTACGTGTGTTGAATGCGGAGGTGCCGTCC
Organism: Triticum dicoccoides; assembly: GCF_002162155.2. NCBI lineage: Eukaryota > Viridiplantae > Streptophyta > Magnoliopsida > Poales > Poaceae > Triticum > Triticum dicoccoides. The sequence goes on along the minus strand of NC_041384.1, from coordinate 538,184,640 downwards.
GTTCGGCACTAGGTCATCGGTGATTTGGATCACGACGAGTACGACTCCATCAACCCCATTCTCTTGAACGCTTCCGTGCACGATCTACAAGGGTATGTAGATGCACTCCCCTCTCTCTCGTTGCTAGATGACTCCATAGACTGATCTTGGTGATGCGTAGAAAATTTTAAAATTCTGCTATGTTCCCTTACACAATCGTCTGTGTTATTATTGGTCTCCGCAGACATTTCTGATTACAGACCTGCTTGACGTGTATCACACACATCTTGTTCAGTTGAACTATTTCTGTTGTCCTGGCTCATCGCAAATAGTTCATCTGAGTGTGAAGGAAATATGCCCTAGAGGCAATAATAAATTTATTATTTATTTCCTTATATCATGATAAATGTTTATTATTCATGCTAGACTTGTATTAACCGGAAACATGATACATGTGTGAATACATAGAAAAACATATTGTCACTAGTATGCCTCTACTTGACTAGCTCGTTGATCAAAGATGGTTATGTTTCCTAGCCATAGACATGAGTTGTCATTTGATTAACAGGATCACATCATTAGGAGAATGATGTGATTGACTTGACCCATTCCGTTAGCTTAGCACTTGATCATTTAGTATGTTGCTATTGCTTTCTTCATGACTTATACGTGTTACTATGACTATGAGATTATGCAACTCCCATTTACCGGAGGAACACTTTGTGTGCTACCAAACGTCACAATGTAACTGGGTGATTATATAGGTGCTCTACAGGTGTCTCCAAAGGTACTTGTTTAGTTGGCGTATTTCGAGATTAGGATTTGTCACTCCGATTGTCGGAGAGGTATCTCTGGGCCCACTCGGTAATGCACATCAGTATAAGCCTTGCAAGCATTGTAACTAATGAGTTAGTTGTGGGATGATGTATTACAGAACGAGTAAAGAGACTTGCCGGTAATGAGATTGAACTAGGTATTAAGATACCGACGATCGAATCTCGGGCACGTAAAATACCGAGGACAAAGGGAACAACGTATGTTGTTATACAGTTTGACCGATAAAGATCTTCGTAGAATATGTGGGAGCCAATATGACCATCCAAGTTCCGCTATTGGTTATCGTTCGGAGACGTGTCTCGGTCATGTCTACATAGTTCTCGAACCCGTAGGGTCCGCACGCTTAAAGTTCGGTGACGATCGGTATTATGAGTTTTTGTGTTTTGATGTACCGAAGGTAGTTCGGAGTCCCGGATATGATCACGGACATGACGAGGAGTCTTGAAATGGTCGAGACGTAAAGATTGATATATTGGAAAACTATGTTCGGACACCGGAAAGGTTCCGAAAGGTTTCAGACATATACCGGAGTACCGGGGGGCTATCGGAACCCCAGCGGGGACTTAATGAGCCTACATGGGCCTTAGTGGAAATAGAGGGCAGCAAGGGGAGTGTGGGGTGCCCCCCCTAAGGCCCAAACCGAATTGGTTTAGGTCAAGGGGGGTCGGCCCCTCTTTCCTTCTCCTCCTCTCCCTTTCCTTCCCCCTCTCCTACTCCTACTAGGAAAAGGAGGAGTACTACTCCTAGTGGGAGTAGGACTCCCCCTCTTGGCGCGCCTCTCCCTGGCCGGCCGCCTCCTCCCTTTGCTCCTTTATATACGGGGGTAGGGGACACCCCATAGACACAACAATTGATCATTGATCTCTTAGACGTGTGCGGTGCCCCCCCTCCACCATAATCCACCTCGATCATATCGTAGCGGTGCTTAGGCGAAGCCCTGCATCTGTAGCATCATCATCACCGTCACCACGCGGTCGTGCTGACAAAACTCTCTTGTGAAACTTTGCTAGATCGGAGCTCACGGGACATCATCGAGTTGAACGTGTGCAGAACTCGGAGGTGTCGTGCGTTCGGTACTTGGATCGGTCGGATCGTGAAGACGTACGACTACATCAACCGCGTTGTGCTAACGCTTCCACATTCGGTCTACGAGGGTACGTGGACACACTCTCCCCTCTCGTTGCTATGCAGCACCATGATCCTGTGTGTGCATAGGAATTTTTTGAAATTAGTACGTTCCCCAACAGAGTGAACTGTATGCCCTCCATCACACACACCTTGATCTGGCTGACCATTTCTATTATATTGCCTAATCACACATAGTTCATCCTACTGAACTGTATGTCGTATATTGCACACACCTGAACGAAATATACCCTAGAGGCAATAATAAAGTTATTATTTATTTCCTTATTTCATGGTAAATGTTTATTATTCATGCTAGAATTGTATTAACCGGAAACATAATACATGTATGGATACATAGACACACAGAGTGTCACTAGTATGCCTCTACTTGACTAGCTCGTTAATCAAAGATGGTTATGTTTCCTAACCATAGACATGAGTTGTCATTTGATATACGGGATCACATCATTAGGAGAATGATGTGATTGACTTGACCCATTCCGTTAGCTTAGTACTTGATCATTTTAGTTTACTGTTATTGCTTTCTTCATGACTTATGTATGTTCCTATGACTATGAGATTATGAAACTCCCGATTACCGGAGGAATACTTTGTGTGCTACCAAACGTCACAACATAACTGGGTGATTATAAAGGTGCTCTACAGGTGTCTCCGATGGTACTTGTTGAGTTGGCATAGATCGAGATTAGGATTTGTCACTCCAATTGTCGGAGAGGTATATCTGGGCCCTCTCGGTAATGCACATCACTATAATCCTTGCAAGCAATGCAACTAATGAGTTAGTTGCGGGATGATGCATTACGGAAACGAGTAAAGAGACTTTCCGGTAACGAGATTGAACTAGGTATTGAGATACCGACGATCGAATCTCGGGCAAGTAACATACCGATGACAAAGGTAACAATGTATGTTGTTATGCGGTTTGACCGATAAAGATCTTCGTAGAATATGTAGGAGCCAATATGAACATCCAGGTTCCGCTATTGGTTATTGACTGGAGATGTGTCTCGGTCATGTCTACATAGTTCTCGAACCCGTAGTGTTGGGGATATCACTACTGGGCGTAAACCGGCCTAGATAGGCCGGTTTACGCCCAGTAGTGATATCCCCAACATTAGGGCCCAGATTGATTTGAACATGTTCATGTCAATCCTTTAGCAAAAATCTTCATCTTCAATATCTTCTTGTAGTTTGTTGAACCGCCGTGATGTCATCTTCTCTGGTCGTTGTAAACTGGCGTGACGTCACCTGTTATAAAGGACCTTAATAGGTCTGCGACAATTAAGGCGACATCTTCGTTTCCAAACCCATGGTCCCTTGATTTTCGCGCCTGACTCCTGTCCCTTGCCTTATAAATAGGACCGAAGGGTCATTTCTTTTTCCCCTCTGTGCCCTTGTGCTTCGTCTTCCTCGCGTCGCCCAGCTTTAGAGCTCCGCCGCCATCGTCAACCTCTGCATCAACCTTGGCTGCTGCATCAACCTGGGCGCACCAGAGCACCGCGGCAACCTTCCGCGTCTTTCTCATCTCAAGTAAGTCTTCTGTTCTTTTCAACACAGATCTGCTCTAGGGTTTCATGTTCTTCTAGTGTTCATCGCCTATTTCGTGTTCATACAATAACTCCTAGATGCATCTGTGAATCCTTACTCTGTGTAGCGGTAGCTTTTAGCATCCGCCTTCAGTTTCATGCCTCAAGACCATAGATCTATATATATCTCTGCCCATTGATTCAGTACTGTTCTTTTTTGAACCTTGAATATTTTCCTTATTTTCTAAACTTGCCTCAGATCCGTCATTGTAGAGAAGTCTTATGAAATCTGTTTCTGTAAACTTACTCATCTGCTTCAATGTTTAGACCAGGCGGTTTAACTTTGTAGAAAAAATTGCCAAACTGGTATATACCATTAGTCCCCTTGTTGAACCGCCAGATGTTGTTGCTTCATAAAACTCCGGTTTAGATAGATCTGTCTCCGGTTTAACATTGCACATACCAATGTACCTTAATCAATGCATTTTTGAACCGGGATCATCTACCTTGTAGATTTCATCATGGCCAAGCAAGTATATGAGTGCAACTGGGTTCCTTCTCGCGTCACAGAGGCTCAACTGGACGATTTAGTCCTGATCGGCGCCTTAGGCAGCAAAGATACCATCCATTGGAGGGCTCCTGGCAAAGAATGCCCTCCCACACCTCAAGAAGGAGAGGTCGTCGTTTTCGTAGATCACTTAGCCTGGGGCTTTAAGCTGCCCGGTTCTAAATTTTACCGGGACGTTTTAGCCGATTTTCAACTCCACCCACAAGACACTGGTCCCAACTCTGTTACCAACATGTGTCACTTCCAAGTGCTCTGTGAGGCGTTCTTTCAAGAGGAGCCCACAGTGGAGTTGTTCAGAGACTGTTTCCATCTAAACCGCCATACTGAGTTTTCTGATGGTTCCAATACGGAATTGGGCGGTGTGGCGATTCAGAAAAGGAAAGAGGTCACATACCCTCATGCCAAGCTGCATAGCCACCCCAAAGAGTGGAATCAAACATGGTTCTATTGCAAAGACACCTCCCCTGCTGGTGAAAATCCTTTGCCTGGCTTTCGTCCGGAGCGGCTTAGCGATACACACCCCTTTCCGCAAAGGTTGACTACCAAAGAGAGAAGCAAATACGCTCCTCAACTGTCCAAGCTCAGAGCCTTTATGGCCAACGGTTTAACAGGGGTTGATCTCGCTCGCTATTGGATATCATGGAGCATACTACCCCTTAGTCAGCGCTCCAGTTTGATGTGCGAGTATACTGGCAGTGTTGATGACCCACTACGACATGCCAACATCCAGCTCACCGATGAAGAAATCACAGAGGCTATGAATAAGATGCTGAATGAACCGAAACACATCTGTGCTAAAACCGGCCTGCTTCCCTTCTGTGCCACCAACAAACCGCCAGCTGTAAGAGTTTGATTTTTCTTTTTGCTGAATCTGTTATTGATATCTCTAGTCATTGTTTAATATCAGTGTGTGTGTAACCGGGCAATGATCCGTTTTGAAGCAGGAAACTGCTGCAGGAGAAACCAGAAAAACCAGACAAACCGGAAAGAGCAACCCGGCAAAAGACTAAAGATGTGAAGAAGACTGCCCACAGGAAAAGAACCACTGCATCCTCTAATCCAGCCCCTGATGATGATGTGGATAATCCGGACCTTGAGGTAGGGGTTGACTCACTTGGCTTATTTTTCATGCGTCTTATTGATGATGATATTTGTCAGGATGATGCCGAAGCCAGCCATGCTGATGCTGCAGAGGTAATTATTCTCTCTTCCGATTCAGAACCTTTGCCTTCACTAAAAATCCGTCAGGCAAATTGGAAAGTTAAATTTTCTCATCCTCTTGCTTATTTGGATCCCAAATTTCTTATGAAGACCCAACAGCACGAAGCTCGTCGCACAACCCGGCACAGCGGCCAGGTAGTTACCTCCGCCGGTTTACCGAACAGTCCGGTTCAGAAACGCCATCCAGAGGTCTCTAATTTGCTTGTCAGTGCTTGTCCTAAAGCGGGCTGCTTTCGTCAACCTCTTAATCCATCTGACTCTGATTACCATGTTACTTCCCACTCATCCTCTGGCGAGTCATCGGCTACTCAGCTGCCACCGCTCAAAATGGTGCTTGGGTAAGCTATACTTATCATAATATTTGCAGTACATCACCTTGGAACATATGATGTATTTGATTTTGTTATTCCTTTCAGGGCCAAGCCTAGGCCAAGCAAGAAGGCTCGCCTGGACAAAGCGACCGAAGAGGATGCCGTCCTTGAACCGGGCAAAACACCAGATCTTGAAGCGACTATTCCTGAGGATATACCCAATGATCCACCACAGCAAGACGACGATCTTATTGCTGAAGAGAGACCTATTGGTACCTCAAGTCCTGTCAATCAGCCCACAAGCTCCATCCGGATTGAGAAATCCACCGGTCCGACAAAGCCTACTGACAAGCCAACAGCCCCAGTGCAAACCGGCGATGCCAAGGATGATGAGGTTGTCATTACTGGCATTGGCCATACAGAGCCAAGCAATCCTGTCGCTTTGTCCAAACATACTGCCAAGGAAGAATTTGCTGCCTTTGGCAAAGGCAAGTGGAATGCTGATCTGGCGACTTACGCTGCTCTGAACGCCCAAGATATCCATTCCGGCTACCTGAACCGGCTGTATACCAGTCGTGACTATGAAGCCGGTCTGGTTAACATGATGAAAGATAAATATGAGGTAACTTCCATATGCTCTTTCCTGCTTGTATATTTCAATTCTTGTTGATGCTCCTAGCCCCCGAGGCCCGGTTTGTAATCTTCTTTCAAGCTGGGACTTATATAAATCTTAATGCTTTGAAATTCGCTGACGTAGTCCCCAAGGGCTGGTTCAACTTAGCGTAGTTAAACCGGGACTTTAAGTAATTGAGATCGCCGCATCAGAATATATATGAGCAAATAGCTATTAGCCCCCAAGTGCCAAGTTGAATACTTGTATTGATCTTGGGACTTTGTAAGCAATTGAAAGATGAAGATCGAATATGCATTAGCCCCCAAGTGCCAAGTGCATAACTTGTTATGTGGTTGGTACTTCAATCCTTGTATCATTTTGCTGAATCATATAACTGTCCGCATGTAGGCTGAGCTGAAGACGAAAGAAAGCCAAGTCGCCGATCTCCAAGAAAATCTGAAATCCCAACAAGCTGAAACCTCCAAAGCTAAAGAGGAATTAACCAGCGCTTTAAGCGCCATGGAACAGCTTAAGGAGAGCTTCAAGAAGAAGCGGGCGGATTGGGCCGCTGAAAAATCCGCTTTAATCAAATGAGCAGAAGATGCCGAGGCTGCACTAAAACCGGTAGCGGATGAACTGACCAGCATAAAGCGGCACGTGCATGCCATGACCACTGCTATCTTTGGTAAGCCGGTTTGACTTCTGAATTGATTCTGCCGTCTTACAGAGCTGCCGGTTTGTTAACCCTTTATGATATTTTAGGGACACGCATTGGTCACTTGGGGACATAGCTTCCGATATTGAACCGTCGTTGCTGATCCATGATGAAGCTATCTTTCGAGCATTAATGGGAATCGACTGGATAACTGTTGATTTCCAGCCGCTGGGTAGAGAAACTGAAGTTGAAGCGGCGCGGCATGACCCACAACCATCAGGCCAGGCTGGTGACCAAGCCTGAACCGGAAGCTGGTTTAAAACTGCTTCTCCCTTGCGAAAAACAATGATCTTATTGTGGGCACCGTGTTGCCTTGTAATAGGCTAGCTGATACTCTTGATGTTGATATGCCTTCGTGCATAATTACTGCAACTTGCTCTTCCTTTGGGTGATGAACTTTCCAAAGTACTTTCTGCAATAAAAAATCTTAAAGTGCCACCGCGGTTGTACCGTCAGGCGGAATATGATGTCTGCATATATGAAATCAAAACATCCGAAATTTAAGTATATGACCAAATTTTTGAGATACATAATACCTGCCATCATTGGGCGTGAAGTTGGCTTGGCCAATCTTGAAGCGGAGGTTTATAAACCCACACTGTTGGAGGAGATAGCAACTCCTGTATATATATATGATGCTGGTTTACCGTGTAAACCGTGCCGGGTTATAATAAACACCATGTTACTCCGTAATAGGAAAAAAATCAAACTGAGCAAATAGTCTCCAGATTTAAAATGGACTGTGTTCCGTTAATAGACAGTGTGAACCGGTTTAAAATTTTGTCGGTTTAAAAAACGCAATAAAAAGAAAGAAATATCTTTCAGAGAAAAGTGTAAAGCAAAGGCAATGACAAAACTGTTTGCAAAAAGAGGCTTATTTGAGCTGATCAAATGGCGTTACCATGGTCGAACACGACCAAGCTCCCGATAGGTGTAGCTATGGTTCAAGTCAGCCAGGTCCCCAAATGAAACCGTGGCATTTATGCCGATCAAGTGGCATGGCAATGGTTCGGGTTCGACCAAGCCCCCAAGTGATTCTGTGGCCTTAGGCCGATCAAGAGGCATGACTGGTTCAGACGTGACCAAGTCCCCAAGTGATCTGGTGGCTCTCGCCTATCAAGAGGTATTGCATTGGTTCGGACACGACCAAGCCCCCAAGTGATATAACATGATGCTTTTGAAAAGCTAACTCAAGGGGTAAATCGGAGGCCGCTTTAGAACAACTCCGTGTAACCACACATGATGTAAAAGAACAGATACCCCCTTTAGCTGAGGTTCCGGTTTATTATATTTAATCATAATATATACATCATCGTAATATGTACATAAGTAGAGCCAATGGCTCGGGTATAGTAAGGCCGAAGATGAGCTATGTTCCACGGCCTGTTGGTCTCCTCCTTTGATGTACGTGAGTCTTTATGCTCTCGAATATCGATCAGATAGTATGACCCGTTGTGCAGATTCTTGCTGGCCACGAAAGGCCCCTCCCAAGGTGGGGATAGCTTATGCATATCAGTCTGATCTTGGATGAGCCGAAGCACCAAATCTCCTTCCTGAAAGGTTCTGGTTCTGACTCGGCGACTGTGATAACGACGAAGATCCTGTTGGTAAATCGCCAATCGGGCGGCTGCTATGTCACGCTCTTCATCCAACCGGTCCAAAGCATCTTGCCGTGCTGTCTCATTGTCCGCTTCAACATAAGCCGTCACACGAGGTGAATCATGACGGATATCACTGGGGAGAACCGCATCCGCTCCGTAAACCATGAAGAACGGTGTGTATCCTGTTGATCTGTTGGGTGTGGTATTGATGCTCCATAACACAGATGGTAATTCTTCTACCCAACAACCCGACGTTCTCTGCAAAGGAACCATGAGCCGGGGCTTGATGCCTCTCAAGATCTCTTGATTAGCCCTTTCTGCTTGACCATTGGACTGTGGGTGTGCCACTGATGAAACGTCAAGCCGGATATGCTCCCGTTCGCAGAACTCCTTCATGGCACCCTTGGACAAATTGGTACCATTATCTGTGATGATACTGTGTGGAAAGCCAAACCGGAAAATCGCTTTTTTGATGAACTGAACCGTCGTGGTTGCGTCAGACTTGCTAACAGGTTCTGCCTCCACCCACTTTGTAAACTTGTCAACCGCCACCAAGAGGTGAGTCTTCTTATCTTTGGACCTTTTGAAAGGCCCAACCATATCCAGCCCCCAAGTCGCAAACGGCCAAGTAATTGGAATCATTCTCAATTCTTGAGCCGGCACATGAGCACCTCTTGAAAACTTTTGGCAACCCTCACATCGTCTGACCAGATCCTCCGCATCAGCATGTGAAATTAACCAATAGAAGCCATGGCGAAACACTTTAGCTACCAAAGATTTTGAACCGGTGTGGTGACCACAATCTCCTTCGTGGATCTCACGCAAAATTTCACAGCCTTCTTCAGGAGACACACAACATTGAAACGCCCCTGATACACTGCAATGATGCAACTCGCCATTGACAATAGTCATGGACTTGGACCGCCGGATTATCTGTCGGGCCAGAATCTCATCCTCTGTTAACTCACCCCGGTTCATGTACGCCAGGTAAGGAAGCGTCCAATCCGGAATGACATGAAGAGCTGCCACCAATTGAGCCTCCGGATCAGGAATAGCCAAATCCGCTTCACCAGGGAGCTTGACCGACGGGTTGTGCAGCACATCCAGAAAAATGTTGGGCGGGACCGGTTTGCACTAAGAGCCCAGCCGGCTTAAGGCGTCCGCCGCTTCATTCTTCCGTCGGTCCACGTGGTCCACCCGATAGCCTTTAAAGTGACCTGCAACAATATCCACCTCACGACGATATGCTGCCATGATTGGGTCCTTGGAGTCCCAAGTGCCAGACACTTGTTGAGCCACGAGGTCCGAGTCACCGAAGCACTTAACTCGACTTAGATTCATCTCCTTAGCCATCTGGAGACCATGGAGCAAGGCTTCATACTCAGCTGCATTGTTAGTACCAGGGAACATTAAGCGGAGAACGTAACAAAACTTATCACCTCGTGGGGAAGTTAATACGACTCCAGCCCCCGAGCCTTCCAATTGCCTGGATCCGTCAAAATGGATGGTCCAATATGTGTGATCCGGCTTTTCTTCAGGTGCTTGCAGTTCCGTCCAATCATTGATGAAATCAACAAGTGCTTGAGACTTAACCGCCGTCCGAGGCACATACTTCAATCCGTGCGGCCCAAGCTCTATAGCCCACTTGGCAATCCGGCCAGTCGCTTCCCGGTTCTGGATGATATCCCCCAAAGGAGCAGAACTGACCACCGTAATTGGGTGCCCTTGGAAGTATTGCTTAAGCTTCCGGCTTGCCATAAAAACTCTATACACCAGCTTCTGCCAATGCGGATACCTTTGCTTGGACTCAGTGAGTACCTCACTGATATAATAGACCGGACGTTGAACCGGATGCTCCTTACCTGCCTCCTTCCGCTCCACCACAATAGCCACGCTGACCGCACGAGCATTAGCAGCAACATATAGCAGTAACGGCTCCTTGTCAATAGGAGCGGCGAGCACAGGCGGATTGGCCAATTGCCGCTTTAAGTCCTCAAATGCTTCATCAGCAGCGGAACTCCAGATGAACTGATCCGTCTTCTTCAACATCTGATACAAAGGCCGGGTTAACTTCGTCAGTAGTTAAGTATGTTAAAGCCCAAGAAGGCAGATGAGGGCTCAAGGCCCATAGTCGGTTCAAGGCCTGTAGCCATAAACCGGCGTTGGTATTTAACTTGTATTGTAAGTTAGGAATAAGTAGAGACCAAACCGGACACATCTATGAGCCGGTATTGGGACTCTGTGAACCGACGGGCGTCACCCGTGTATATAAGGGGACGACCCGGCGGCGGTTCAAGGACAACAGACAACAACTCGAGACATAGGCGAAGCTTGTTTGCTCCCTGGTCATCGAAACCCCATCAATTCCATCACAACTAGACGTAGGCTTTTACCTTCATCGAAGGGGCCGAACTAGTATAAACTCTCTTGCTTCCCTGTGTCCGCTTTAACCCCTTTAAGCTAACCCGTCGCGATGGCTCCACGACTAAGTCCTTTCTCTAGGACATCTGCCGTGACAAAACCACGAAACGTAGGGTCCACACGCTTAACGTTCGGTGACGACCGGTATTATGAGTTTATGTGATTTGATGTACCGAAGGTAGTTCGGAGTCCCGGATGAGATCAGGGACATGACGGGAGTCTCAAAATGGTCGAGACGTAAAGATCGATATATTGGATGACTATATTCAGACATCAGAAAGGTTTTGAGTTATTCGGGTATTTTTCGGAGTACGGGGGATTTACGGGAATACAGGGAAGAAGTATTGGGCTTCATGGGCCAAGTGGTGGAAGAGAGGAGGTAGGGTGCGCGGCCCCCCTAGCCCAAACCGAATTGGACTAGGGGGTCGGCCCCCCTTTCCTCCTTTCCTCCCTCTCCTTCCTTCTCCCTCTCCTCCTTCCTTTCCCCCTCCTAGTAGGAGTAGGAAAGGGGAGTCCTACTCCTACTAGGAGGAGGACTCCTCCTCCTAGCGCGCCCTAGAAGGGCCGGCCGACCTCCCCCTTGCTCCTTTATTACGGGGGCAGGGGGAACCCTAGGACACACAAGTTGATTGTTCCAAGCCGTGTGCGGTGCCCCCCTCCACCATAATCCACCTCGATCATATAGTAGCGGTGCTTATGCGAAGCCCTGTGTCGGTAGCAACATCATCACCTTCATCACGCTGTTGTGCTGACGGAACTCTCTCGTGAAGCTCTGCTGGATCGGAGTTCATGGGACGTCATCGAGCTGAACGTGTGCTGATCTCGGAGGTGTTGTGCGTTTGGTACTTGGATCGGTCGGATCGTGAAGACGTACGACTACATCAACCGCGTTCTCATAACTCCTCCGCTTACGGTCTACGAGGGTACATAGACGATACTCTCCCCTCTCATTGTTGTGCATCACCATGATCTTGCGTGTGCGTAGGATTTTTTTTGAAATTACTACGTTCCCCAACAATGGTATCCGAGCCAGGTTTATGCATAGATGTTATATGCACGAGTAGAACACAAGTGAGTTGTGGGCGATACAAGTCATACTGCTTACCAACATGTCATACTTTGGTTAGGCGGTATTGTTGGATGAAGCGGCCCGAACCGACATTACGCGTACACTTACACGAGACTGGTTCTACCGACATGCTTCAAACACATGTCACTGGCGGGTGTCAGTTTCTCCAACTTTAGTTGAACTGAGTGTGACTATGACCGGTCCTTGTTGAAGGTTAAACCAGCACTAACTTGATGAAATATCGTTGTGGTTTTGATGCGTAGGTAAGAATGGTTCTTGCTCAGCCCGTAGCAGCCACGTAAAACTTGCAACAACAAAGTAGAGGATGTCTAACTTGTTTTTGCAGGGCATGTTGTGATGTGATATGGTCAAGACGTGATGAGATATAAATTGTTGTATGAGATGATCATGTTTTGTTAAAGTTATCGGCAACTAGCTGAAGCCTTATGGTTGTCTCTTTATTGCATAAGATGCAAGCGTCATACAATTGCTTTACTTTATCGCTATGTGATAGCAATAGTTGGCGAGACGACCATATGACGACACGTTGATAGGAGATCAAGATGATGGAGATCATGGTGTCATGCCGGTGACGATAGAGATCATGACGGTACCTTAGAGATGGAGATCAAAGGCACAAGATGATGATGGCCATATCATGTCCCATATTTTGATTGCATGTGATGTTTATCCTTCATGCATCCTATTTCGCTTTGTTTGACGGTAGCATTATAAGATGATCTCTCACTAAATTTCAAGGTAAAAGTGTTCTCCCTGAGTATGCACCATTGCCAAAGTTCATCATGCCGAGACACCACGTGATGATCGGGTGTGATAAGCTCAACGTTCATCTACAATGGGTGTAAGATAGTTTTGCACACGCAGAATACTTAGGTTAAACTTGACGAGCCTAGCATATGCAGATATGGCCTTGGAACATTGAGATCGAAAGGTCGAGCGTGAATCATATAGTAGATATGATCAACATAGCGATGTTCACCATTGAAAACTACTCCATTTCACGTGATGATCAGACATGGTTTAGTTGATTTGGATCACGTGATCATTTAGATGACTAGAGGGATGTATATCTAAGTGGGAGTTCTTAAGTAATATGATTAATTCAACTTAAATTTATTGTTAACTTAGTCTTGATAGTATTTGCATACCTATGTTGTATATCAATTGCTCACGTATAGCTTCCCTGTTTTCTTTTTGATATGTTCCTAGAGAAAAATAAGTTGAAAGATGATAGTAGCAATGATGCGGACCAGGTCCGTGATCTGAGGATTGTCCTCATTGTTGCACAGAAGAATTATGTCCTTGATGCACCGCTAGGTGACGGACCTATTGCAGGAGCAGATGTAGATGTTATGAACGTTTGACAAAGCTTGATATGATGACTACTTGATAGTTTAGTGCACCATGCTTTACGGCTCAGAACCGGGACTTCAAAAACATTTTGAACGCCACAGAACATATAAGATGTTCCAAGAGTTGAAACTAGTATTCTAGACTCATGCCCGTGTCGAGAGGTATGAGACCTCTGACAATACTTTGCCTACAAGATGGAGGAGAATAGCTCAACCAGTGAGCATGTGCTCAGATTGTCTGGGTACTACAATCACTTGAATCAAGTGGGAGTTAATCTTCCAGATAAGATAGTGATTGACAGAGTTCTCTAGTTACTATCACCAAGTTACTAGAACTTCGTGATGAAGTATAACATGCAAGGGATAGCGGAAACGATTCCCAAGCTCTTCGTGATACGGAAATTGACGAAGGTAGAAATCAAGAAAAGCATCAAGTGTTGATGGTTGACAAGACCACTAGTTTCAAGAAAAGGGCAAAGGGAAGAAGGGGAACTTCAAGAAGAACGGCAAGCAAGTTGCTGCTCAAGTGAAGAAGCCCAAGTCTAGACCTAAGCCTGAGACTAAGTGCTTCTACTACAAAGGGACTGGTCACTGGAAGCAGAACTGCCCCAAGTATTTGGCGGATAAGAAGGATGGCAAAGTGAACAAAGGTATATTTGATATACATGTTATTGATGTGTACTTTACTAGTGTTTATAGGGACCCCTCGGTATTTGATACTAGTTCAGTTGCTAAGATTAGTAACTCGAAATGAGAGTTGCAGAATGAACAGAGACTAGTTAAGGGTGAAGTGACGATGTGTGTTGGAAGTGGTTCCAAAATTGATATGATCATCATCGCATACTCCCTATACTTTAGGGATTAGTTTTGAACCTAAAATAAATGTTATTTGGTGTTTGCGTTAAGCATGAATATGATTGGATCATGTTTATTGCAATACGGTTATTCATTTAAATCAAAGAATAATTGTTATTCTATTTACATAAATAAAACCTTCTATGGTCATACACTCAATATAAATGGTTAATTGAATCTTGATCGTAGTGATACACATATTCATAATATTGAAGCCAAAAGATGCAAAGTTAATAATGATAGTGCAACTTATTTGTGGCACTGCCGTTTAGGTCATATTGGTGTAAAGCGAATGAAGAAACTCCATGCTTATGGGTTTTTGGAATCACTTGATTATGAATCACTTGATGCTTGCGAACCATGCCTCATGGGCAAGATGACTAAGACTCCGTTCTCCAGAACAATGGAGCGAGCAACTGACTTATTGGAAATAATACATACTGACGTATGCGGTCCGATGAGTGTTCGCGGCGGGTATTGTTATTTTCTGACCTTCACAGATGATATGAGCAGATATATATATATGGGTATATCTACTTGATGAAACATAAGTCTGAAACATTTGAAAAGTTCAAAGAATTTCAGAGTGAAGTGGAAAATCATCATAACAAGAAAATAAAGTTTCTATGATCTGATCGTAGAGGAGAATATTTGAGTTACGAGTTTAGTCTTCATTTGAAACAATGCGGACTAGTTTCGTAGCTCACGCCACCTGGAACACCACAGCTTAATGGTGTGTCCGAACGTCATAGCCATACTTTATTAGATATGGTGCGATCTATGATATCTCTTAGCGATTTATCACTATCATGTTGGGGTTATGCATTAGAGACAGCTGCATTCATGTTAAATAGGGCACCATCTAAATCTGTTGAGACGACACCATATGAACTGTGGTTTGGCTAGAAACCTAAGTTGTCATTTCTTAAAGTTTGGGGCCGCGATGCTTATGTGAAAAAGTTTCAACCTGATAAGCTCGAACCCAAATCGGAGAAATGTGTCTTCATAGAATACCCAAAGGAAACTGTTGGGTACACCTTCTATCACAGATCCAAAGGCAAGATCTTTGTTGCTAAAAGTGGATCCTTTCTAGAGAAGGAGTTTCTCTCGAAAGAAGTGAGTGGGAGGAATGTAGAACTTGATGAGGTAATTGTTGAAGGAAATATGCCCTGGAGGCAATAATAAAGTTATTATTTATTTCCTTATATCATGATAAATGTTTATTATTCATGCTAGAATTGTATTAACCGGAAACATAATACATGTGTGAATACATAGACAAACAGAGTGTCACTAGTATGCCTCTACTAGAATAGCTCGTTAATCAAAGATGGTTATGTTTTCTAACCATGGACAAAGAGTTGTTATTTGATTAACGGGATCACATCATTAGGTGAATGATCTGATTGACATGACCCATTCCATTAGCTTAGCACCCGATCGTTTAGTATGTTGCTATTGCTTTCTTCATGACTTATACATGTTCCTATGACTATGAGATTATGCAACTCCCGTTTACCGGAGGAACACTTTGTGTGCTACCAAACATCACAACATAACTGGGTGATTATAAAGGTTCTCTACAGGTGTCTCCAAAGGTACATGTTGGGTTGGCGTATTTCAAGATTAGGATTTGTCACTCCGATTGTCGGAGAGGTATCTCTAGGCCCTCTCGGTAATACACATCACATAAGCCTTGCAAGCATTGCAACTAATGAGTTAGTTGTGAGATGATGTATTACGGAACGAGTAAAGAGACTTGCCGGTAATGAGATTGAACTTGGTATTAAGATACCGACGATCGAATCTCGGGCAAGTAACATACCAATGACAAAGGGAACAACGTATGTTCTTATGCGGTCTGACCGATAAAGATCTTCGTAGAATATGTAGGAGCCAATATGAGCATCCAGGTTCCGCTATTGGTTATTGACCGGAGACGTGTCTCGGTCATGTCTACATTGTTCTCGAACCCGTAGGGTCCGCACGCTTAAGGTTTCGATGACAGTTATATTATGAGTTTATGAGTTTTGATGTACGAAAGGAGTTCGGAGTCCCGGATGGGATCGGGGATATGACGAGGAGTCTCGAAATGGTCGAGACATAAAGATTGATATATTGGAAGCCTATATTTGGATATCGGAAGTGTTCCGGGTGAAATCAGGATTTTACCGGAGTACCGGGAGGTACCGGAACCCCCCGGGAGGTATATGGGCCTTAGTGGAAGAGAGGAGAGGTGGCCAGGGCTGGGTTGCGCGCCCCTCCCCCTAGTCCGGATAGGATAAGGAGAAGGGGGCGGCGCCCCCCCCCCCTTCCTTCTCTCTCTCTCTCCTCTTTCCCCCCTCCCAAATCCTATTCCAACTAGGAAAGGGGGGGAATCCTACTCCCGGAGGGAGTAGGACTCCTCCTGGC
>NC_041384.1:538141134-538167621 GCF_002162155.2 Triticum dicoccoides | reverse complement strand
CACCCCTAGAGACAAATAGTTGATCCACGTGATCATATTCCTAGCCGTGTGCGGTGCCCCCTTCCACCATAGTCCTCGATAATATTGTAGCGGTGCTTAGGCGAAGCCCTGCGATGGTAGTACATCAAGATCGTCACCACGCCGTCGTGCTGACGGAACTCTTCCCCGACACTTTGCTGTATCGGAGTCCGGGGATCGTCATCGAGCTGAACGTGTGCTAGAACTCGGAGGTGTCGTAGTTTCGGTACTTGATCGGTCGGGCCGTGAAGACGTACGACTACATCAACCACGTTGTGCTAAAGCTTCCGTTGTCGATCTACAAGGGTACGTAGATCACACTCTCCCCTCTCGTTGCTATGCATCACCATGATCTTGCGTGTGCTTAGGATTTTTTTTGAAATTACTACGTTACCCAACAATTGTACCTTCTCCCGAATTGGAAAGTAATTCATCACAGAAATCAGTTCTAGTGATCTCTACACCAATTAGTGAGGAAGCTAATGATGATGATCATGAAACTTCAGATCAAGTTACTACCGAACCTCGTAGGACAACCAGAGCATGGTCCACACCAGAGTGGTGCGGTAATCCTTTCTGGAAGTCATGTTACTAGACCATGACGAACCTACGTACTATGAGGAAGCAATGATGAGCCCAGATTCCGCGAAATGGCTTAAAGGCCATGAAATCTAAGATGGGATCCATGTATAAAGAACAAAGTATGGACTTCGATTGACTTGTCCAATGATTGGCAAGCCATAGAAAATAAATGGATCTTTAAGAGGAAGACGGACACTGATAGTAGTGTTACTATCTACAAAGCTCTAATTATCACAAAAATGTTTTTGACAAGTTCAAGGTGTTGACTACGATGAGATTTTCTCACTCGCATCGATGCTTAAAAGTATGTCTGAATCATGTTAGCAGTTGCCGCATTTTATGAAATCTAGCAAATGGATGTCAAAACTGTATTCCTTAATGGATTTCTTAAAGAAGAGTTGTATATGATGCAACCAGAAGGTTTTGTCGATCCTAAAGGTGGTAACAAAGTGAGAAAGCTCCAGCGATCCATCTATGGACTGGTGCAAGCATCTCGGAGTTGGAATATATGCTTTGATAAAGTGATCAAAGCATATGGTTTTATACAGACTTGCGATGAAGCCTCTGTTTACAAGAAAGTGAGTGGGAGCACTATAGCATTTCTGATAAGTATATGTGAATGACATATTGTTATTCAGAAATAATGTACAATTTTCTGGAAAGCATAAAGGAGTGTTTGAAAAGATTTTTTCAAAGGAAGACCTCGATGAAGCTACTTACACATTGGGCATCAAGATCTATAGAGATAGATCAAGACGCTTGGCAAGTTTTTTCAATGAGTACATACCTTGACAAGATTTTGAAGTAGTTCAAAATGGAACAGTCAAATAAGGAGTTCTTGCCTGTGTTGCAAGGTGTGAAGTTGAGTAAAGACTCAAAACCCGACCACGGCAGAAAATAGAAAGAGAATGAAAAGTCATTCCCTATGCCTTGGTCATAGGTTCTATAAAGTATGCTATGTTGTTTACCAGTACTATTGTATACCTTAGCATTTTTCTGGCAAGGGAGTACAATAGTGATCTAGGATTAGATCACTAGACAGCGGTCAAAATTATCCTTAGAGGACTAAGGAAGTATTTCTCGGTTATGGAGGTGATAAAAGAGTTCATCATAAAGAGTTACGTCGATGCAAGATTTTTACATCGATCTAGATGACTCTAAGTCTCAATCTGGATACATATTAAAAGTGGGAGCAATTAGCTAGAGTAGCTCCGTGCAGAGCATTGTAGACATAGAAATTTGCGAAATACATATGGATCTGAATGTTGCAGACCCATAGGCTAAACTTCTCTCACAAGAAAAACATGATCACTCTTTGGGTGTTAATCACATAGCGATGTGAACTAGATTATTGACTCTAGTAAACCCTTTGGGTATTGGTCACATGGAGATGTGAACTAGATTATTGACTCTAGTGCAAGTGGGAGACTGAAGGAAATATGGCCTAGAGGCAATAATAAAGTTATTATTTATTTCCTTATATCATGATAAATGTTTATTATTCATGCTAGAATTGTATTAACAGGAAACCTGATACATGTGTGAATACATAGACAAATAGATTGTCACTAGTATGCCTCTACTTGACTAGCTCGTTGATCAAAGATGGTTATGTTTCCTAGCCATAGACATGAGTTGTCATTTGATTAACAGGATCACATCATTAGGAGAATGATGTGATTGACTTGACCCATTCCGTTAGCTTAGCACTTGAACGTTTAGTATGTTGCTATTGCTTTCTTCATGACTTATACATGTTCCTATGACTATGAGATTATGCAACTCCCGTTTACCAAAGGAACACTTTGTGTGCTACCAAACGTCACAACGTAACTGGGTGATTATAAAGGTGCTCTATAGGTGTCTCCAAAGGTACTTGTTGAGTTGGCGTATTTCGATATTAGGATTTGTCACTCCGATTGTCGGAGAGGTATCTCTGGGCCCACCTGGTAATGCACATCACTATAAGCCTTGCAAGCATTGTAACTAATGGGTTAGTTGCGGGATGATGTATTACGGAACAAGTAAAGAGACTTGCCGGTAACGAGATTGAACTAGGTATTGAGATACCGACAATCGAATCTCGGGCAAGTAAAATACCGATGACAAAGGGAACAACATATGTTGTTATGCAGTTTGACCGATAATGATCTTCGTAGAATATCTGGGATCCAATATGACCATCCAAGTTCCGCTATTGGTCATTGACCGGAGACGTGTCTCGGTCATGTCTACATAGTTCTCGAACCCGTAGGGTCCGCATGCTTAAAGTTTGGTGATGATCGGTATTATGAGTTTTTGTGTTTTGATGTACCGAAGGTAGTTAGGAATCCCTGATATGATCACGGACATGACGAGGAGTCTTGAAATGGTTAAGACGTAAAGATTGATATATCGGACAACTATGTTCGGACACCAGAAAGGTTCCGAAAGGTTTCGGACATATACCGGAGTACCGGGGGGTTACCGGAACCCCCCGGGGGACTTAATGGGCCTACATGGGCCTTAGTGGAAATAGAGGGCAGCAAGGGGAGTGTGCCCCCCCCCAAGGCCCAAACCGAATTGGTTTACGGGAAGGGGGTCCGGCCCCCTCTTTCCTTCTCCTCCTCTCCCTTTCCTTCCCCCTCTCCTACTCCTACTAGGAAAAGGAGGAGTCCTACTCCTAGTGGGACTAGGACTCCCCCTCTTGGCGTGCCTCTCCCTGGCCGGCCGCCTCCTCCCCTTGCTCCTTTATATACGGGGGCAGGGGGCACCCCATAGACACAACAATTGATTATTGATCTCTTAGCCGTGTGCGGTGCCCCCCTCCACCATAATCCACCTCGATCATATCGTAGCGGTGCTTAGGCGAAGCCCTGCATCTGTAGCATCATCATCACCGTCACCACACCATCGTGCTGACGGAGCTCTCCTGTGAAGCTTTGCTGGATCGGAGCTCATGGGACGTCATCGAGTTGAACGTGTGCAGAACTCGGAGGTGCCGTGCGTTCGGTACTTGGATCGGTCGGATCCTGAAGATGTATGACTACATCAACCGCGTTGTGCTAACGCTTCCGCATTCGGTCTACGAGGGTACGTGGACACACTCTCCCCTCTCGTTGCTATGCATCACCATGATCCTGTGTGTGCGTAGGAATTTTTTGAAATTAGTACGTTCCCCAACAGAGTGAACTGTATGCCCTCCATCACACACACCTTGATCTGGCTGACCATTTCTATTATGTTGCCTAATCACACACAGTTCATCCTACTGAACTGTATGTCGTATGTTGCACACACCTGAAGGAAATATGACCTAGATGCAATAATAAAGTTATTATTTATTTCCTTATTTCATGATAAATGTTTATTATTCATCCTAGAATTGTATTAACCGGAAACATAATACATGTATGAATACATAGACACACAGAGTGTCACTAGTATGCCTCTACTTGACTAGCTCATTAATCAAAGATGGTTATGTTTCCTAACCATAGACATGAGTTTTCATTTGATATACGGGATCACATCATTAGGAGAATGATGTGATTGACTTGACCCATTCCGTTAGCTTAGCACTTGATCGTTTTAGTTTACTGCTATTGCTTTCTTCATGACTTATATATGTTCCTATGACTATGAGATTATGCAACTCCCGATTACCGGAGGAACACTTTGTGTGCTGCCAAACATCAAAACATAACTGGGTGATTATAAAGGTGCTCTGCAAGTGTCTCCGATGGTACTTGTCGAGTTGGCATAGATCGAGATTAGGAGTTGTCACTCCGATTGCCAGAGAGGTATCTCTGGGCCCTCTCGGTAATGCACATCACTATAAGCCTTGCAAGCAATGCAACTAATGAGTTAGTTGCGGGATGATGCGTTACGGAAACGAGTAAAGAGACTTGCCGCTAATGAGATTGAACTAGGTATTGAGATACCGGCGATCGAATCTCGGGCCAGTAACATACCGATGACAAAGGGAACAATGTATGTTGTTATGCGATTTGACCGATAAAGATCTTCGTAGAATATGTAGGAGCCAATATGAACATCCAGATTCCGCTATTGGTTATTGACTGGAGACGTGTCTCGGTCATGTCTACATAGTTCTCAAACCCGTAGGGTTCGCACGCTTAACATTCGGTGACGACCGATATTATGAGTTTATGTGATTTGATGTACCGAAGGTAGTTCAGAGTCCCGGATGAGATCGGGGACATGACGAGGAGTCTCAAAATGGTCGAGACGTAAAGATCGATATATTGGATGACTATATTCGGACATTGGAAAGGTTCCGAGTGATTCGGGTATTTTTCGGAGTACCGGAGATTTACGGGAATACGGGGGAAGAAGTATTGGGCTTCATGGGCCAAGTGGTGGAAGAGAGGAGGCAGGGCACGCGGCCCCCCTAGCCCAAACCGAATTGGACTTGGGGGCCGGCCCCCTTTTCCTCCTTTCCTCCCTCTCCTTCCTTCTCCCTCTCCTCCTTCCTTTCCCCCTCCTAATAGGAGTAGGAAAGGGGAGTCCTACTCCTACTAGGAGGAGGACTCCTCCTCCTGGCGCGCCCTAGACGGGCCGGCTGGCCTCTCCCCTTGCTCCTTTATATACGGGGGCAGGGGGAACCCTAGGACACACAAGTTGATTGTTCCAAGCCATGTGCGGTGCCCCCCTCCACCATAATACACCTCGATCATATCATAGGGGTGCTTAGGCGAAGCCCTGCGTCGATAGCAACATCATCACCGTCATCACGCCGTTGTGCTGACGGAACTCTCCCATGAAGCTCTGCTGGATCGGAGTTCGTGGGACGTCATCGAGCTGAACGTGTGCTGATCTCGGAGGTGCCGTGCGTTCGATACTTGGATCGGTTGGATCGTGAAGACGTACGACTACATCAACCGCGTTCTCATAACGCTTCCGCTTACGGTCTACGAGGGTACGTAGACGATACTCTCCCCTCTCGTTGATGTGCATCACCATGATCTTGCGTGTGCGTAGAATTTTTTTTAAAATTACTATGTTCCCCAACAGTGGTATCCGAGCCTTGTTTATGCATAGATGTTATATGCACGAGTAGAACACAAGTGAGTTGTGGGCGATACAAGTCATCTTGCTTACCAACATGTCATACTTTGGTTAGGCGGTATTGTTGGATGAAGCGGCCTGAACTGACATTACGCGTACGCTTTCGCGAGACTGGTTCTACCGATGTGCTTCACTCACAGGTCGCTGGCGGGTGTTAGTTTCTCCAACTTCAGTTGAACTGAGTGTGACTATGCCCGATCCTTGTTGAAGGTTAAAACAACACTTACTTGACGAAATATCATTGTGGTTTTGATGTGTAGGTAAGAACGGTTCTTGCTCAGCCCGTAGCAGCCACGTAAAACTTGCAACAACAAAGTAGAGGATGTCTAACTTGTTTTTGCAGGGCATGTTGTGATGTGATATGGTCAAGACATGATGCTAAATTGTATTGTATGAGATGATCATGTTTTGTAACATAGCTATCGGCAACTGGCAGGAGCCATATGGTTGTCGCTTTATTGTATGAAATTCAATTGTCATGTAATTGCTTTACTTTATCACTAAGCGGGAGCGATAGTCGTGGAGGCAATAGTTGGCGTGACGACAACGATGCTTCGATGGAGATCAAGGTGTCAAGCCGTTGACGACGGTGATCATGACGGTGCTTTGGAGATGGAGATCACAGGCACAAGATGATGATGGTCATATCATATCACTTATATTGATTGCATGTGATGTTTATCCTTTATGCATCTTATTTTGCTTGATTGGCGGTAGCATTATAAGATGATCTCTCACTAAATTTCAAGGTACAAGTGTTCTCCCTGAGTATGCACCGTTGCCAAAGTTCGTCGTGCCGAGACACCACGTGATGATCGGGTGTGATAAGCTCTACGTTCACATACAACGGGTGCAAACCAGTTTTGCACACGCAGAAATACTCGGGTTAAACTTGATGAGCCTAGCATATGCAGACATGGCCTCGGAACACTGAGACCGAAAGGTCGAGCATGAATCATATAGTAGATATGATCAGCATAGTGATGTTCACCATTGAAAACTACTCCATTTCATGTGATAATCGGTCATGGTTTAGTTGATATGGATCACGTGATCACTTAGATGATTAGAGGGATGTCTATCTAAGTGGGAGTTCTTAAATATGATTAATTCAACTTTAATTTATCATGACCTTAGTACCTGATAGTATTTTGCTTGTCTATATTGTTGTAGATAGATGGCCCGTGTTGTTGTTCCGTTAAATTTTAATGCGTTCCTTGAGAAAGCAAAGCTGAAAGGTGATGGTAGAAATTACACGGACTGGGTCCGTAACTTGAGGATTATCCTCATTGCTGTAGACAAGAATTACGTCCTGGAAGCACCGCTAGGTGCCAAACCCGCTGCAGGAGCAATGCCGGATGTTATGAACGTCTGGCAAAGCAAAGCTGATGACTACTCGATGGTTCAGTGTGCCATGCTTTATGGCTTAGAACCGAGACTTCAACGAAGTTTCGAACGTCATGGAGAATATGAGATGTTCCAGGAGTTGAAGTTAATATTTCAAGCAAATGCCCGGATTGAGAGATATGAAGTCTCCAATAAGTTCTACAGCTGCAAGATGGAGGAGAATAGTTCTGTCAGTGAACATATACTCAGAATGCCTGGGTACCATAACCACTTGACTCAACTGGGAATTAATCTTCCTGTTGATAGTGTCATTGACAGAGTTCTTCAATCACTGCCACCAAGCTACAAGAGCTTCGTGATGAACTATAATATGCAAGGGATGGATAAGACGATTCCTGAGCTCTTCGCAATGCTAAAAGCTTCGGAGGTAGAAATCAAGAAGGAGCATCAAGTGTTGATGGTCAACAAGACCACTAGTTTTAAGAAAAAGGGTAAAGGGAAGAAGAAAGGGAACTTCAAGAAGAATGACAAACAAGTTGTTGCTCAAGACAAGAAACCCAAGTCTGGACCTAAGCCTGAGACTGAGTGCTTCTACTGCAAAGGGACTGGTCACTGGAAGCGGAACTTCCCCAAGTATTTGGCGGATAAGAAGGATGGCAAGGTGAACAAAGGTATATGTGATATGCATGTTATTGATGTGTACCTTACTAAAGCTCGCAGTAGCACCTGGGCATTTGATACTGGTTCTGCTGCTAATATTTGCAACTCAAAACAGGGACTACGGATTAAGCGAAGATTGGCTAAGGATGAGGTGACGATGCACGTGGGAAATGGTTCCAAAGTCGATGTGATCGTCGTCGGCACGCTACCTCTACATCTACCTTTGGGATTAGTTTTAGACCTGAATAATTGTTATTTGGTGGCAGCGTTGAGCATGAACATTATATCTGGATCTTGTTTGATGTGAGACGGTTATTCATTTAAATCCGAGAATAATGGTTGTTCTATTTATGTGAGTAATATATTTTATAGTCATGCACCCCTGAAGAGTGGTCTATTTTTAATGAATCTCGATAGTAGTGATACATATTCATAATATTGAAGCCAAAAGATGCAGAGTTGATAATGTAGTGCAACTTATTTGTGGCACTGCCGTTTAGGTCATATTGGTGTAAAGCGCATGAAGAAACTCCATTCTGATGGACTTTTGGAATCACTTGATTATGAATCACTTGGTACTTGCGAACCATGCCTCATGGGCAAGATGACTAAAATGCC
The DNA here is from genome assembly GCF_002162155.2 of Triticum dicoccoides. Taxonomy (NCBI): domain Eukaryota; kingdom Viridiplantae; phylum Streptophyta; class Magnoliopsida; order Poales; family Poaceae; genus Triticum; species Triticum dicoccoides. Next base: position 538,159,326 of record NC_041384.1, on the reverse strand, counting down.
GTTCTCTGGAACTATGGAGCGAGCAACAGATTTGTTGGAAATCATACATACTGATGTATGTGGTCCGATGAATATTAAGGCTCGCGGTGGGTATCGTTATTTTCTCACCTTCACAGATGATTTGAGCAGATATGGGTATATCTACTTGATGAAACATAAGTCTAAAACATTTGAAAAGTTCAAAGAATTTCAGAGTGAACTGGAAAATCATCGTAACAATAAAATAAAGTTTCTACGGTCTAATCATGGAGGAGAATATTTGAGTTACGAGTTTGGTCTTCATTTGAAACAATGCGGAATGGTTTCGCAACTCACGCCACCCGGAACACCATAGCGTAATGGTGTGTCCGAATGTCGTAATCATACTTTACTAGATATGATGCGATCTATGATGTCTCTTACTGATTTACCGCTATCATTTTGGGGTTACGCTTTACAGACAGCTGCATTCATGTTAAATAGGGCACCATCTAAATCCGTTGAGATGACGCCTTATGAACTATGGTTTGGCAAGAAACCAAAGTTGTCATTTCTTAAAGTTTGGGGTTGCGATGCTTATGTGGAAAAGCTTCAACCTAATAAGCTCGAACCCAAATCGGAGAAATGTGTCTTCATAGGATACCCAAAGGAGACTGTTGGGTACACCTTCTATCACAGATCCGAAGGCAGGACATTTGTTGCTAAGAGTGGATCCTTTCTAGATAGGGAGTTTCTCTCGAAAGAAGTGAATGGGAGGAAAGTAGAACTTGATGAGGTAACTGTACCTCCTCCCTTATTGGAAACTAGTCCATCACAGAAACCGGTTCCTTGACACCTACACCAATTAGTGAGGAAGCCAATAATGATGATTATGAAACTTTAGATCAAGTTACTACCGAACCTCGTAGGTCAACCAAAGTAAGATCCACACTAGAGTGGTACGGTAGTCCTGTTCTGGAGGTCATGTTACTTGACCATGACGAACCTACGAACTATGAGGAAGCGATGATGAGCCCGGATTTCGCAAAATGGCTTGAGGCCATGAAATCTGAGATGGGATCCATGTATGAGAACAAAGTGTGGACTTTGGTTGACTCGCCCAATGATCGGCAAGCCATCGAGAATAAATGGACCTTCAAGAAGAAGACTGACGCAGATGGTAATGTTACTGTCTACAAAGCTTGACTTGTTGCAAAAGGTTTTTGACAAGTTCAAGGTGTTGACTACGATGAGACCTTCTCACCCATAGCGATGCTTAAGTCCGTCTGAATCATGTTAGCAATTGCTACATTTTATGATTATGAAATTTGGCAAATGAATGTAAAGACTGCATTCCTGAATGAATTTCTGGAAGAAGAGTTGTATATGATGCAACCTGAAGGTTTTATCGATCCAAAGGGTGCTAACAAAGTGTGCAAGCTCCAGCGATCCATTTATGGACTGGTGCAAGCCTCTAGGAGTTGGAATAAACGTTTTGATAGTGTGATCAAAGCATATGGTTTTATACAGACTTTTGGAGAAGCCTGTATTTACAAAAAAGTGAGTGGGAGCTTTGTAGCATTTCTAATATTATATGTGGATGACATATTGTTGATTGGAAATGATATAGAATTTCTGGATAGCATAAAAGGATACTTGAATACAAGTTTTTCAATGAAAGACCTCGGTGAAGCTGCTTATATATTGGACATCAAGATCTATAGAGATAGATCAAGACGCTTAATTGGACTTTCACAAAGCACATACCTTGATAAAGTTTTGAAGAAGTTCAAAATGGATCAAGCTAAGAAAGGGTTCTTGCCTGTGTTACAAGGTGTGAAGTTGAGTAAGACTTAATGCCCGACCACCGCAGAAGATAGAGAGAAAATGAAAATTGTTCCCTATGCTTCAGCCATAGGCTCTATCATGTATGCAATGCTGTGTACCAGACCTGATGTGTGCCTTGCTATTAGTTTAGCAGGGGGTACCAAAGTAATCCAGGAGTGGATCACTAGACAGCGGTCAAGAACATCCTGAAATACCTGAAAAGGACTAAGGATATGTTTCTCGTTTATGGAGGTGACAAAGAGCTCGTCGTAAATGGTTACGTCGATGCAATCTTTGACACTGATCCGGACGATTCTAAATCGCAAACCGGATACGTGTTTATATTGAACGATGGAGCTGTCAGTTGGAACAGTTCTAAACAAAGCGTTGTGGCGGGATCTACGTGTGAAGCGGAGTACATAGCTGCTTCGGAAGCAGCAAATGAAGGAGTCTGGATGAAGGAGTTCATATCCGATCTAGGTGTCATACCTAGTGCATCGGGTACAATGAAAATCTTTTGTGACAATACTGGTGCAATTGCCTTGGCAAAGGATCCAGATTTCACAAGAGAACCAAACACATCAAGAGACGCTTCAATTCCATCCGCGATCAAGTCCAGGTGGGAGACATAGAGATTTGCAAGATGCATACGGATCTGAATGTTGCAAACCCGTTGACTAAGCCTCTCTCACGAGCAAAACATGATCAGCACCAAGGCTCGATGGGTGTTAGAATCATTAATGTGTAAGCTAGATTATTGACTCTCGTGCAAGTGGGAGACTAAAGGAAATATGCCCTAGAGGCAATAATAAAGTTATTATTTATTTCCTCATATCATGATAAATGTTTATTATTCATGCTAGAATTGTATTAACCGGAAACATAATACATGCGTGAATACATAGACACACAGAGTGTCACTAGTATGCCTCTACTTGACTAGCTCGTTAATCAAAGATGGTAATGCTTCCTAACCATATACATGAATTTTCATTTGATATACGGGATCACATCATTAGGAGAATGATGTGATTTACTTGACCCATTCCTTTAGCTTAGCACTTGATCGTTTTAGTTTACTGCTATTGCTCTCTTCATGACTTATACATGTTCCTGTGACTATGAGATTATGCAACTCCCGATTACCGGAGGAACACTTTGTGTGCTACCAAACGTCACAACGTAACTGGGTGATTATAAAGGTGCTCTACGGGTGTCTCCAATGGTACTTGTTGAGTTGGCATAGATCGAGATTAGGATTTGTCACTCCGATTGTTGGAGAGGTATCTTTGGGCCCTCTCGGTAATGCACGTCACTATAAGCCTTGCAAGCAATGCAACTAATGAGTTAGTTGCGGGATGATGCATTACGGAAATGAGTAAAGAGACTTGCCAGTAACGAGATTGAACTAGGTATTGAGATACCGACGATCAAATCTCGGGCAAGTAACATACCGTTGACAAAGGGAATAACGTATGTTGTTATGAGGTTTGACCGATAAAGATCTTCGTAGAATATGTAGGAGCCAATATGAACATCCAGGTTCTGTTATTGGTTATTGACCGAAGACGTGTCTCGGTCATGTCTACATAGTTCTCGAACCCGTAGGGTCCGCACACTTAACGTTCGTGACGATCGGTATTATGAGTTTATGTGATTTGATGTACCGAAGGTAGTTCGGAGTCCCGGATGAGATCAGGGACATGACGAGGAGTCTCGAAATGGTCGAGACATAAAAATCGATATGTTGGACGACTATATTCGGACATCGGAAAGGTTCCGAATGATTCGAGTATTTTTCGAAGTACCGGGGAGTTACGAGAATACAGGGAAGAAGTATTGGGCCTCATGGGCCAAGTGGTGGACAAGAGGAGGCAGGGCGCGCGGCCCCCTAGCCCAAACCGAATTGGACTAGGGGGCGGCCCCCCTTTCCTCATTTCCTCCCTCTCCTTCCTTCTCCCTCTCCTCCTTCCTTTCCCCCTCCTAGTAAGAGTATGAAAGGGGAGTCCTACTCCTACTAGGAGGATGACTCCTCTTCCTGGCGCACCCTAGAAGGGTCGGTCGGCCTTCCCCCCTTGCTCCTTTATATACGAGGGCAGGGGCACCCTAGGACACACAAGTTGATTGTTCCAAGCCGTGTGCGGTGCCCCCCTCCATCATAATCCATCTCGATTATATCGTAGCGGTGCTTAGGCGAAGCCCTGCGTCGGTAGCAACATCATCACCGTCATCACACCGTCGTGCTGACGGAACTCTCTCGTGAAGCTCTGCTGGATCAGAGTTTGTGGGACGTCATCGAGCTGAATGTGTGCTGAACTTGGAGGTGTCGTGTGTTCGGTACTTGGATCGGTCGGATCATGAAGACGTACGACTACATCAGCCGCGTTCTCATAACGCTTCCGCTTACGGTCTACGAGGGTACGTAGACGATACTCTCCCCTCTCGTTGTTGTGCATCACCATGATCTTGCGTGTGCGTAGGAAATTTTTTAAAATTACTATGTTCACCAACAACACCCTCATCTGGCTGACCGTTTCTGTTATTCTGGATCATCGCAAATAGTTCGTATGGATTAACCGTATGCCACACATCGCACACGTGTCTCTGATCTGAATCGTGTTTGATGTATGCACAATCACAAACAGTTCATCTCATTTTTTACGGTTTTCTTACACCACCATTTACGATTAATGCATCGCACACAGTTTCGCCGAATGGTCTTCGATTGGACTGTCGCATTTGGACCATCCTGCAATAGTGTCCCTTCAGATATGCGGGTGTTGTGGCGGGCCTGCTTCTAGGCATCCACTATATCCTTCTCATTTCGATTTCCAGTATCAGATGAGGCTGCAAAATTTTCTCCTTGGTATTTTCCTCATTAACATCCACATGTGTATTTAATTTCGCTCCAGTATAGCGTCTTCATCGACCTCCGTATTTGTATTTGAATTGTGACGATGTTAATGTTTTGGATTAGGTTCCTGTAATTGTGCTTCAATTACATTAACATTACCAGGTGAAAAAAACTGCCCTCGCTCGTCCGCTCGTGCAGCGACTAGGTCCATTTTCTCCGGCTGTTTCTCGTGCACTCTCTACTTGCAGCCAGCGGCCGCGGCCACTGGGCTCGCCCACGCGGCGTACGGCGGCGGCGGTGTTCCTTCCCCGTGTTATTTTGGGCGACATGTGGCAAGGTACTAGTGTTGGCTGGATGTTGTGAAGGGCGAAGTTGTAGCGGGCGGCGCTCCATGCGAGGCTGCACGCGAAGAAAGGATGGTTGTGGGTGGCCACATCGGTGCCATGGTCCTTGCCTCCACCAGCCCACCAATCTTGGTCACTCCACATATTTTCAATGGAAGCAGCCACTCGGGGCGCTGTTAGTTCAATGGCAAGAGCACGTGAACTCTCCTCTCTTCCCCCGCCATGGAGCGGAGGTTTAAGCGGTGGCCAAGCATGGTTGTTTTGGCCGTTGCTGTCAGATTTTGGGTTCCGGCAGACCCTTAAGGTTCGAACACTGGGGTGCGCGCGGAGATTTCGCCTTCTACCTACCTGCACCCCTCCGCCTCGCTAAGATCTAAGCTATAGAAAGAACAGCACAAGAGACACAGGGTTTATACTGGTTCGGGCCACCGTTGTGGTGTAATACCCTACTCCAGTATGTGGTGTGGTGGATTGCCTCTTGGGCTGTTGATGATGAGCAATGCAAGGAAGAACAGCCTCGCGAGGGTCTGTTCTTGGCTGAGGGGATGAACTGCTAGGAGGAGTTCAGTCACCATTCTCTCTCTCTCTCTCTCTCTTCTCGATTCTCTCTCTGATTTCGATCCGATCTCCGATCTCTCCTACCCTGTGGGTGGCTAGTCCTATTTATAGGCAAAGGCCCTGGGCCTCTTCCCAAATATTGAGCGGGAAGGGCACCAACAATTGGCCATTTTGAAGGGGAACATCTGGTACACTTATCCTGACTAAAGTTGGTCCTCGCCTGCCAAAGGCTCTGGTGGTGACGTTGGCTTGGGCTCCATAATGACTTCCTCATGCCGTTGGACTGGTCTTGATCTCGTTGCACCGAAACGGGTGCCTTTGCTTGATGCTCTCGCCTGCGCTTGCTCCCTTTGCACCAAAGAGGAAAGGAGGACACTGCGCGGCTGGCGCCCGCCTGGCGCCTTTGGTCGTCATGGCTTGCGTCACGGGCACCTCGTGAGGTACCCCGCCTTGATCTCTCCACCTCCTCGCGAGCCAGCCTGATGAGGCCGTGCCTGAGGAAGCTCTGTGTCGTCCGCCCCACGAGGCTTGGCCCCTCGCGAGGGTCTTGGGTCTGTGTTGATGAAGATGGGCCGTGCTGGGCCCCTCCTCGAGCCACGCCGCAGGCCGCAGGCAGGCAAGTCTGGGGACCCCCATTCCCAGAATGCCGATAGTAGCCCCCGGGCCCAAGACGCGCCCGGACTTGGCCGTGCAGGGAGGCGAAAGGGCAAGAGCGAAGCGCCGCGGGCCCTAACAGCCTGCGGCCTTGGGCGTCGTGTGGCGGTTGATTGGACGTGGGCGCCTCAGCAACCGCGTGAGTTGATAAGGGAGCGGCATCTGCCTAGGCTTTGCTTTTTGCTTTCTCCGGTTGCTGCTCAGATCCCCTTTCTTGTGCCTCTCCTTCCTTCCTCCAAAATTTCTAGATCTACTTTGACCGCGTGACCTGGGAAGCCATGGCGCCTCGTCAGTCCCCGGCCGGAGCTTGGTACTCGTCTGCCCTGGACTCGCCGAACGTGTCTGAGGCGCGCATCGCCCGGTTGCGCCGGATGGCGGCGGCGCGGGGCATTGATGGGGCGAAGGTGTTCAAGGCCGGCTCCGCCACCCCTAAGGGCCAAGGGAGCACCTTCTATCCATTCTTTGTAAGCGCCATTGCTTCTGGCCTGGTGCCTCCCTTCTCGGAGTTCTTCTTATCTGTCCTCCGCCATTATAAGCTATAGGCTTTGCATCTCCACCCCAACTTTGTCCTTCTCCTGGCAATCTTCGCCTATTACTGCGAGGCTCACGTAGGGGTGCAGCCCTCGGTGGCCTTGCTGCGCCACTACTTCTACCTCCAGACCTCTCGCGGTCCTACTTCCGCGTGCGCGAGCTTCATCGCGTACGGTGGCGCCATTGCCATTTCGAACCCCGGGAAAAGGATTGAGGGCTTCAGGAGCAAGTGGGTCTTGGCAGATGCTGGGCGCATCCACCCTCGGCTGATCTTACCCACAGAGCAACCCACGAGCTCCAGCGATTGGGGTCGAGCGGAGCTCGCGGACCCCGCGTGAAGCTGGTGTTGGAGAAGATGGACGTGGATCTGAGGCCGGCCAACATGGCGGCGGCGAAGCTGACCGGCGCGTCGCTGCTGAGGGAATTCCTGGAGCACCAGCTGGCTCCACTTCGGTAGTACTCACTTCCGATGTGGAGGCCCCATCTGAGCCCCGCGGCCTTGGCCGACGAAGATCTGGCTGCGGTCCTCCAATCTCTGGTCGGGGGCGATGTGGCGAGGTTGGAGGGGGCTCCTACGCCCTTGTTCCTCCGTGACGACTGGGAGCAGGTAGTGGAGTCCATGCCCGTCTTCAACGGGGACGGGCCCGTGCCCATGGAAACTCCTGGGGAATCGGTGGACGTGTCCTCCGACGACTCCAGCAAAGAGGAGGAAGGAGGGGAGCGGGAAAAAGGGCCTGACTCTGAGGCGACTGACGGAGAGTTGAGGGCTCCCCTCCCCCGGTGCAGGTCCCGCGCTCTCCGCCTCTCTCCAAGCAATGACGACGAGGATGATGACGAGCAGGGCGGCGGGAGCTTGCCCCCGAACCCGAAGAAGGACAGGACCGGGCTGATCTCCCACGGGTCTGCCCCGGCCCCGAGGCGGACCGCAGACACGCCTTCCACTCCCGAGCTTCCCAAGGTTGACCCTTCCAGCCGGCTTTCAGGCTTCAAATTTGGCCGGAGGCTGCCTGAGCTCATTGGCGACGACCCGTAAGCGCTTGATTCTTGTCTTTATTTCTTGTTCTGCTGCTGAGGCTTGACGTCCACATCTTTTGGACAGGCTGGCGCCCGCAGCAAAGAAGCCGAAGGGAGCTCATGAGGTTCCATCCGTGGCAGCGCCTCTACCTGCGAAGGAAGGTGACCGCGACGCACGGGCTTCTCCTGCCCGGTCGTCCTCACGAGGCCTGGCTTAGCCGGCTGGGGCGAGCTCAGACCCCATGGCCCAAGTGACTCCCGAGGTGCCTTTGCCTGCTGCCACCACTACAGCCGTTGGGGCGCAGCAGGCTCCGTCTCAGGATGCTGTGGTCGCGCTGCCGCCTTCTCCTCTTACTCCACCGACTGTTGTCTCTCCGACTCCTCCTGCCGTTCTGGATCGTGCTGCTGCTGAACTGGACCGGCTGCGGCAGGATCTTCTTGGCACCGACCCTCGCTTGGTGGCCGGGCGCTTGGAGCTGGCTTCAGGATGGATTCGCTCCGACGCTTCGATTCGGGCATCGCTGGTCCAGGCCTCGACGGCTTGCGATGAGGAGAGGCAGGCCGTCCTTGAGGCGAAGGCTGCTCGTGACGCAACCCTGGGGGAGGTGGTCGACGTCCGTGGTCGCTGCAAGGCGCTGGAGGACGAGCTGCAAGGCCTGCGGGACCAGCTCGTGAAAGAGGCCCGCCTTCGCCAAGAGCAGGAAGAAGGCGTGAAGGCTCGCGAGGCGGCCGTCAAGGAGAGGGAGGTCAAGCTCAGGAGGCGCCGTGACCGCCTAGGCGTGCTGGAGCAGGAGTTGGGGGCGAGGAAGGTCAAGCTAGACGACAAGGCCCAGGTTCTTGCGGAGGACCGCGTGGCCTTCGCGGAGATGGAGGCGAAGGCTCGCTCCTCGCTGAGGACGCTTTACGACAGCGGCTTGGAGAGCCCGCTGGCTGGCGCCGAGGATGGCCCCGCCAAGCTGCTTCCCTTCCTGGTTCGCGCTCTTGAAGATGTCGCCCTTGGCCTTGGCCCCATGGCCGAGGCCGAGGCGCGTGTCATGTCTTCTGTAGCGCTGACGCGGGTCCTCACCCACATCTATCTTCACGATCCCGGCATCGACCTCGACAGCCTGCTGGAGCCAGTAAGCAGCAAGCGTGCCGTTGCCGCTGCCGAGGCCGTGAAGGGTCGCACGGAGGCTCTGCTAGGGAAGTTCCGGGCCTTCAGCACCAAGACGAAGCAAGGCGCTGCCGACCCCGCTGCTCCATGAGGCGAACCCACTCCGCGCTGCTCCACCGCCGACAAGTGACTCCGTTGTGGCTCCTGTCCTGCCTTTAATTCCTGCACATGTATCATGCCTCGGGGAGGCGTTTAAACTTGCGTTTGGCATTGAGATAACAGTGTGGACTGTAATATTTGCTTTTGAATTCCTTGAAATTTACGCTTTTCCTTCCTACTTGCTTATGTTCTACGCCGGCAGAGCCCGGCCCCGCGCATACCTCAGCCGCCGTTAGCCCCGACCGGAAACCAGGACAGGACCAAGGAGTGAGGGGCTACGTGACAAGTTAGGCTCCTGAGTTGCGATGCTCAGGAGTCCCCCTTGGCGCACGAACAGCAAGTAGGGAGGTGTGATGTGGGTGGATCTACCGTTCTACGTCTGCAGAGCCCGGCCGCGCGCATACCTCAACCGCCGTTAGCCTTTCGGAACTAAGGAGTGAGGGGCTACGTGACCAGTTAGGCTCCTGAGTCGCAATGCTCAGGAGTCCCCCTTGACGCTCAAACGGCCTTCGTACCTTGGCTCCGCTCGGGGAGAGACGCGCGATGAACTAGGCCCGGGGGGGCCTGGCTGGGTGGCGTGCGTTTGGGCATGACCTAGGCGCAACCCCCGTGCCCAGCCTCCTCGCGCGGCACTCCCGAGGGGAGGCGTTACAATGAGGCTAGACACTGAGCTCTGGGCTCCCTGAGGTTGATGCGGCCCGGGGGCCGCCCTCAGTTGTTTATCACCAGCGCGGAGCATAGCGCTTCCGTATGTGTACGGGCATAGCCGCTCCTCGGCAGTATCGTCAGCCAGCGCGAAGCATGGTGCTTCCACTGGTACGTGGGAGGGGGCTCCCCTCCGAGAGGAGTCCCCGGGGCGTGTACAGCCCCGCCCTGACATGTGGCTGGCACGGTAGGGCCTGGCAAGGTGTATGTGGGCACCCGTGAGCCAGCGCGGGACTCACGGGGCCCTACCTCTAGGCGGGTTGCGCCTGGCACTGGGCCTTATCTTGTGATGTGTCCCTGCAAATTTGGTTAGATGCTGGCACTCTACGTCCTCGGGTCCCGGCCCTCGAGCTGGTCTCAGCCATCGCTGGTATGCCAGGTCGCGATGCCGTGGACAAGGCCAGAGGGTGAGGGTTGGAGAGCCAGTAAGATCCTTGAGTCGCGATGCTCAGGTACCCCCCCTTTAACGTGCAAGTGGTCGGCATGGAGAAGAAGAAGTGCCGTGGACAGGCATCAAATAATCAAGCATGGTGGGTCAAACACATAGCCGGAAATAAACGCAAAAGGGGAGACATGCCGCTGGGTCTGGCCCGAGCGACTTGGGGGATGATGCAGCCCGAGGGGCGCCCCCAGCAAGGTAAGCTAACAACATAAAATAAAAGGGATACATGCCGCAGGAACGGACCCACGCGGCCTGGGAATAATGCAGCCCTGGGGGGCGCTCCCAGCTGGAAATGAAACTTGAAAGACGTCACCTGATGATGTTGAAGACGAAGGAGTGTTGGTGTAGCAGACTCGGTGGGCTGCGGAAGCCGATCCTCACGAGCCCCCAGACCCATGGGCCTCGGGAGGCTTCGGAGGCGCTGGTGGCTCCTTGCGGACCATCTCCATCTTCACCAGGGCTGCGGAACACCTGACCTCTTGAGCTTCCATGATGCCCCTCATGAGGCGCTGGCACGTGGCAGCCGCGTTCGGCAAGCCGTAAGGCATGCGAACGTAGCTGTGGGGTGGACCTTCGCAGCGCCCCACTCGTGAGGGCCAGAGGTGCTCCAGAGAGGCGACTCGATTGAGCCCTGGTATGTCGATGCAGATGCGCAGCCCACCATCCTCACCTGGATGGGGAGCCACAACTGGTAGGCGGCGGCCGCCTCTCATGACTCTTGACTCCTGTAGCTCCTGAATGGCCTTGCTGACGAACTTCTGAGGGTCTGGCCCTCCTTGCCTTACTCCCTCTTGAGGGAAACGTGCTTCGAAACACGCCTCCATGTGGTGCCCAAGCGCCTCCCTCGTGACCTTAGCCAGGTCAGTGGCCCTCCAGGGGAGAGCGCCCGAGCCCTGCCTGAGGAGGGCACCGGGCGCACTTTCCTATGCGATGGAAGGAGGTTCCCCCTGGGCAGGCACGGGCCCTGAGGGGCCTGCCTCCTGAGGGGCCGGGCCGGACGATGTCTTCTTCTTCCTGGGGGCGGTCTCGGGAAGCCTCCTGCTTCCGCGATCCGGGTCTTCCAGTGATGCGGCCTGAAAGGCTCGTTCCAGGGAACACACCGCGTCCTTCTCTTCACAGGGCACCGTGATGACTCCGCCACTTCCTGGCATCTTGAGGACGTTGTAGCCGTGGTGAGTTACGGCCATGAATTTGGCCAGCGCTGGGTACCCAAGGATGGCGTTGTACGGCAGGCGAATGTGAGCAACGTCGAAGTCGATGAGCTCGGTGCGGTAGTTGTCGCGTGCCTCAAAGGTGACAGGGAGGCGGACCTGCCCAATCGGGACCGTGGAGCCGTCGGTGACTCTGGAGAAAGGCTTGGTTAGCTGAAGCTGGTTGTAGGGCACTTGGAGATTGTTGAATGTTTCCACGGACAGGACGTTGAGCCCTGCCCCGCCATCGATGAGTGTCCTGGTGACCACCACGTTGCTGACGATTGGGGAACAAAGCATCGGGAGGACTCCGGCTGTGGCCGCACACTTGAGCTGATCTGCTGAGCTGAACGTGATGGCGCACGCCGACCACCTGAGAGGGCGCATGGCTTCAAGCTTGGGGAGGACTGCATTCACTTCGCGGGCGAACTGCTTGAAGATGCGTTGAGAGGCTAGGGCTTGAGCCCCGCCCAGGATGCAGGCGATCGCGCGTGGCTCCTGGAAGCCCCCAGCCCCCTCGTCCTGATGGCGGTCCTCGTTTCTCCTTGGATGCGGCGGCAGCGGAGGGAGGCCTGCGTTGCCTTGCGGGCGATCCTCGCGAGGCTGATCCCTCCAGTCTCCCTCGCGAGGCGGGTCTTGCCAGCGATCCTCGCAAGGTTGATCGCGCCACCCTTGGCGCGGGCAGCGGTCTTCCCAGCGTCCTGCGTTCCTTCCTCCTCCTAGACCGTAGCCCCGGTCACCGCGGTCGGGGCGACGGCCGATCCTTCCTTCTCGCACGGCTCGGAGCTCTTGACATTCGTTGGTGTTGTGGGTGTGGAGGTCATGGTACACACAGTACCGACTGCCCTTGGAAGATTCGGGCTGGTCTCTGCCCCGCTTGGTGTCTGGTTCTGCCGCGAGCACGGCAGCCCCCTTGCGCTTCACATCCTTGGCCTTGGGCTTCTTCTCTTCTGGGTCCGCGGCAGGCAGCTCGAGGAGGGAGAGACGCCCTTCTTCAGCCCTCGCGCACTTGGTTGCCAAGTTGAACAACTCCAAGGAAGTGCACAGGTCTTCATGCATCGTCAGCTCCTCCTTCATCTTGACGTCGCGCACGCCGTCGGAGAAGGCTGAGATGATGGCCTCCTCGATCACCTTGGGAATCTTGAGGCGTGCGTTGTTGAAGCGCTGGATGTACTTCTGCAGGGTCTCCCCGGATTGTTGCTTGATGCGGCGTATGTCGCTCACGGCGGGTGGCCGGTCGCGAGTACCTTGGAAGTTGGCGATGAAGCGGGTGCGCATCTCGTCCCAGGAGGAGATCGTGCCTGGAGCCAGGTTCAGGAGCCAGGTGCGGGCCCCGTCCTTGAGCGCCATGGGAAACCAGTTCGCCATGACCTTCTCGTCTCTGTTGGCAGCTTCGATGCCCAGCTCATAGAGCTAGAGGAACTCCGCAGGGTCGGTCGTGCCGTCGTAACGAGGAGGCAGGTCTGGCTTGAACTTGCCGGGCCACGGGATGCTGCGTAGCTCGGTGGTGAAGGCACGACAGCCTGCTGTGGCCACGGGAGGCCTTGGGTGACGGAGAGCTTGGTCTTGCATGTCCCCACGCGCTGCAGCTGGGAGCAGCGCGGGGTCTTGACGTGCGGGAGCAGGAGCATGGTCGCGACATGCTGGAGCAGGGAGCGCCCGGGCAGCTTCTTGTGGGCGAGGGGCTTCTTGGCAGCTCTGCTCTTGCCGCGCTGGCACCTGACGGAGCGGGTTCCGCCCAGGGGCCACGCGCCTTGGAGCCATGGCGCCTTCTTGAGGAGGAGGCGGCTGGGGCGCCCCCAGAGCTTCGTCGCCCGCGCGGGGCGGGGTGCGGTGCAGCGGAACGGACGGCGCAGGAGAGCCCCCTGCAGCACGGTCGAGCCATTCTTCGTAGACGTCGTCGACGGGATGGTAGCGCAGGAGCTCATTTGCCGCGATGAGCGCAGCTCGAGCCTCCATGGGTGCGCGGAGCGCGTGGGACGAAGAACCAACTGGGGTGAGCGAGGAAGTAGCGGTGCGGCCGTCTTGCCGCACGGACGGATGCTGAGACGACGCTTGCTGCTCGTCCCCTGCCAGGTCGGTGGCGGCGTTGACGGTAGGTGACGGGGAACGGCGAGGACGCCCGCCGACAGGAGCCGTCTGGGCGACGCGAGAAGCGAGAGCGGTCCGGCGCTCGGCGCGGGCCCGACGAGCGTCAGACATGGACGCGATGGTCGGAGGAGAAACGGGATGGTGGAAGATGAATTCCGGCGCACCCCTACCTGGCGCACCAAATGTCGGATTTCGGGTTCCAGCAGACCCTTGAGGTTCGAACACTGGGGTGCGCGCGGAGATTTCGCCTTCTACCTACCTGCACCCCTCCGCCTCGCTAAGATCTAAGCTATAGAAAGAACAGCACAAGAGACACATGGTTTATACTGGTTCGGGCCACCGTTGTGGTGTAATACCCTACTCCAGTGTGTGGTGTGGTGGATTGCCTCTTGGGCTGATGATGATGAGCAATACAAGGAAGAACAACCTCGCGAGGGTCTGTTCTTGGCTGGGGGGATGAACTGCTAGGAGGAGTTCAGTCACCCTTCTCTCTCTCTCTCTCTCTTCTCGATTCTCTCTCTGATTTTGATCCGATCTCCGATCTCTCCTACCCTGTGGGTGGCTAGTCCTATTTATAGGCAAAGGCCCTGGGCCTCTTCCCAAATATTGAGCGGGAAGGGCGCCAACAATTGGCCATTTTGAAGGGGAACATCTGGTACACTTATCCTGACTAAAGTTGGTCCTCGCCTGCCAAAGGCTCTGGTGGTGACGCTGGCTTGGGCTCCACAATGACTTCCTCCATGCCGTTGGACTGGTCTTGGTCTCGTTGCACCGAAACGGGTGCCTTTGCTTGATGCTCTCGCCTGCGCTTGCTCCCTTTGCACCAAAGAGGAAAGGAGGACACTGTGCGGCTGGTGCCCGCCTGGCGCCTTTGGTCGTCATGGCTTGCGTCACGGGCACCTCGTGAGGTGGCCCGCCTTGATCTCTCCGCCTCCTCGCGAGCCAGCCTGATGAGGTCGTGCCTAAGGAAGCTCCATGTCGTCCGCCCCGCGAGGCTTGGCCCCTCGCGAGGGTCTTGGGTCTGTGTTGATGAAGATGGGCCGTGCTGGGCCCCTCCTCGAGCCACGCCGCAGGCCGAAGGCAGGCAAGTCTGGGGACCCTCGTTCCCAGAACGCCGACATTTGCCTACATCTTCGCAGGGCGAGCGCGGTCATGGTGGTCTTCTGCTCTAGCTCGGGCGGAAGGTCGGGTGGTGACATAATTCTTGCCAGCGTGTTGCTCATCGGTCGGACGGTTGTCACCTGAGAAGCTTCAACACTTAAACCTGTATGATTTGCGTCAATAAGCGAGGACGACTAACTTAGTGGAAGCGAGTGGTGCTGTCGTTTCTAGCAGATCAGCCTCGGCTGTCACTTGTGAGGATGTTGCAAGGCCTTCGAAGTATCCTGAACTCTGGATTTTGCATTGTCGCAATTTGTCCTCCTTGCCAAAGACATCTTTGGGTGATGGCGAGTGGATCTTGTTGAGTCTCGTCGACCTACCTATGTAGACAAGTTCATCGCTCGTCATGGGAACCGTGCATGTATGCAACTATCAGGATTGAGGCAAGTGGAGAGGGCAACATATTTTGACTTCGATTGGGTGGTACTTCTCAGAGTACCTAGCTAGTCTTGAGCTCCATGGTGAAAACTCTAGTCTAACCCTAGTTGGTTATACCTACCAACGTTGACGTTCTTGCCTTGTAACCATGATGATGCCATTGTTTAGGGTTTTCTCGGATTTGATCTTCTGGGTGAAAACCCATGATCTAACCTTCGGTAGTTGGATCCCTCACGACGGTGCTTGTACATCATTCCCTTTCTGGAGGTGTCACTTTTTGGACAATCCTTCTCGTAGTCCTTATGTTGTCAAAAGTTGGTTGGCGTTGTTGGTCACTGGTGTACATCGTGAAGCGTTGTTCTCGTTGCTTCGGATTTTTTTTGTTTTTCATCCACCTAGAGATAGCTTTGCTCTTGTATGACTTTGCTTTTCGTCGGCGCGGTCTTGTGTGTGTGTGTGTGTGTGTTGGTTGGTTGCGTGCATCCTGGTTATGCAGATGTCGGGTGTGTACTCATCATGGTTGTATCCATCGATGGTACACTATGAGGCAATAAATAAACACACTATCAAAAAACATTACTTGCAAACAAAATGACTTATTTAAAACACAACTTTGTCATTCAATAGACTAATCCTCTTTTTTTTCTCCATAGTAGACACATGTTTCTAAGGTTGTATTTTAACACCTAAATGAAATTAGGAATTTAAAATATTGAAAATAAAAAAGCTAACAATCTAATAGGACATGACAAATACTGATAACTTGATAATGAGGGGAGTTGGGGACACATCCCAGACATGCGAGTAGGTAGGCCTAACAACTTGGACGACGAAGGCAATGGCCGACGAGGAGGAAGGTGGACGACTAGGCCGGCGTACTTGGCCATGGAGAGTAGCGGCGACATGATGTGAGAGAGCTGTGACCGACCCCTAGAGATAAATCACGACCCACATGCACGGCCGTATTAGCTTGAAGAGCTCCTATTCAGTGCGCTGCGTGCTGGGAGGGCCGCAACGCGCACCCATCGCTCCCAGCGCGCTCGTTTGGGCTGGCTCATTTGCGGGGCTCTCTATTTTCTTTAATTTTGAGCTTTTCCACTTTCTTTATTTCTTTTCTATGTTTGTTTTTTTCTTTTCTAAATAATTTGGGATTACAAAAGGTGCCAAAATTTAAAAATTGTGCATTTAGAAAAAAAATGGTCAAGAAATCATAAAAATATTCCCACATTCATAAAATGTTCGTGGTTTTACAAACAATTTTTGCATATTTAAAAATGTTCATGATTTTGAAAAACAACATTCTGAAATCAAAAATTGTTCAAGATGTCAAAAAAAGTTCATGTACTAAAAATGTTATGAAATTGAACAAATGTTCGTAAATTCAAAAATTGTTCATGATTTATTAGAAATGTGCATAAAAATCAAAAAATGAATTACAATATAAGTTCACCAATTCAATAAATATTTGTTGATAAAAGAATTCATTTATTTAAATGTTCATGCATTTTTAAAAAATGCCCCTGAATTAGGGAAATTATTCCCCCAATTTTTGACAAATGTTCATCGATTTAAAAAATGTTTCCGAATTTCAAAAAATGTTCGTGAATTCGATTTTTTATAATGATTTTAAAAAATCTTCGTGAATTTGGAGAAAATATTAACAGGTTTGAAAAAATATCACGATTTTGGAAAAAAGTAGACGAGTTCAAAACCTTTTTATGCTTTTCAAAAATTGTTGTCGATTAGTAAAAAAAATTCATAAATTTGAAAGATGGACTCAAAAAACAAAAACAAAAGGTAAAAATAAATAAATACAAGGATAAATAAAAACAGAATAGTAAAGAAAAGCAGAAAATGGAAAAAAAATGAATAACATAAAAGAAAAGGAAAGGAAAACTGGAAGAAAAACAAGCCAAAAAATGGTCCTTCCCAAACCAGTGGGAAGGAATCCCGAAATGGCCGGCCCAAAAAGGAGCTTACGTTGTTGTTGGTACGCATCAGCTCGCTATTTGGCAACCTACACGCCAAATAGGAGTGTCCATTAGATTGATTGATCGAGGCAACGTGAATCCTTTTTTTAAGAAACGAGTATGGGCTTATGTGCACGAACATTTATTCGAGATACATCCATTTCTTCAATAAATAATAGTGGATGGAGTAGGATTCTGCGCCAAGGCTATATGATGTGTGTATTGATTCCTAATAGGAATCCGCCACTCGCAACAGTAGCGGCCCGGCCCAGTTCTGCACGCCTAGGTTCGCTCAGCTCGTAGTGGTCGCTGTAAGGTCCGGTTTCTTATGGTTTTTTTTCTCTTTCTTTTGTTTTCCACCAATTTTCTATATATTTTTTTCTTCATTTTGATTTGGCTTTCTTTGCTTTCTTATTGTTTTTAGGGTTTTTTCTTTGTTATACTTTTTTTCTTTTGTTCTTTCTTGTTTTTCTTTGATTTTTTTTGCTTTATTGTTGATTTGTCAGTTTCACCGGTTTTCTTGTTGGGTCTTTTCAACACTTGTCTACATTTTCATTGTATTGTACACACTAGGAATATTTTTTACACACATTTAAAATAATTTCTATACATGATTAATATTTTTAATATAATTTTTTGACGTCTACAATTCTCATACATTTTTATACCTATAAATATTTTTATTAAATATTTCACATTTTTCAAATCTATTTTCAACATAATTACAAAAACATGCTTTGAATATATTTCTCAAATACATGGTAAACATATTTTAAATACACACTGGAACAATCTTTTAGTGATAATTTTTATTATGAACTATGCAAACTTTCTAAAATTGTACAGGAATTTTTTGGAAATGCCACAAACACATTTTTCTAAACTTGTGAACATTTGTATAATGTAACATGCATGTTTTCTGAATTACATGAATATTTGTTTAGAATGTATAAATTTGTACACATGATTAATATTTTTCTGTACACATGATTACATTATCTACTTTTTGGGTCCACATTTTTTATTTTTTGTATAGATAAAAAGTTATTTTCCTATACATGTTTAACATTTTTCAAGTGAAAGATAAGTATTTTAGGAAATTATGTACACCGTTTTTTAAATATACATATGTAGAATATTTTTTAATATAAACAAAAAATCAAAAACAAAAATGTGAATAAAAAAGGAAGAAATAACAAAACCAAAAATGTAACATGATGTCAGCAGGCGAGCCGTTGTAGGGCTCGTTGCCGGTATCACATA
>NC_041384.1:538137823-538140806 GCF_002162155.2 Triticum dicoccoides | reverse complement strand
CTCGGGCCTGGGCCCTGGGCGCTTAGGCCCAGAGCCGGCACTTCTATGTCATCGTTGCTAAGGGTTTGTCCCAGCTTTATTGTGTGTGAATGTACTATTGGTTGAGCAAGCAACAAAGCAAGGCAGAAGATGATGAACTTGAAAACATTGGTCAAAGGAATTTCGTTATTATTTCTACTATACAAGTACAAAAAGAAAGGAATAAAATGGTATATTCTGACATCAAGTAGGATGAGTATGTTATTGTCATGCAGTGCACACCCAAGTAGCTCAAAAATGGTGCACACAAGACCTGTGGAGAGGTGCGATTCAAGGAGACGAAGGCATTCCAACGGCGGCTTGAAGCGAGACCTGGACGTGGGCTAGTAGATGGAGGCACCATGAAGCCCAGATGTCGGGACATCCAAGAACGATGATGCGGATGATAGCCATCTTGGTACGCATTGTCGACCAAGAGACACCAAGAAACTTGGAGAGCAATAACTACATGAGGAATCACAATTTTTTGTTTTTTATCTGTTGCAACACACGAATTTTTTTATATTATTTCGGCATCACATAAACACAAGCACTTCACTTATGTAACACATGTGTTTTTTTCTCTCAAAAGAATATAACACACACACTCTGGTGAGTGCCGAACCAGACGCACACATCTCTCTTCCCGTTTCCTACTCTAAAAAGAATTGTCTTCCCAATACTCCCCTCTCCCAAGTAAACGCCGTCATCCACCACCATTCTCGACCGACGCCGTCCGTCCACCACGCCCCTCTCCATAGGCGTAACTCCATCATTTTCTCCTCGGGCGAATCCGCACGCGTCCTTGAGGCTAGCCCAATCTGCTCGGTTTTTCGGCATGGTATCGCCCTAGAGGTTGGCTTGGCTTTCCCTGGATGGACTTCCTCGATGTCGTCCACACGGTTTAGGCCATGCTAATTAGAGTGTGATTTTTTCCTTCCCTTGCATGGACTTTTTTGCTAGTACAGTATATATGTACAACCAATATGATGTTCAACTAAAAAAAATTAAATTACACTATGCACTGACCATCATTGGGGTGGAGGGAGGGAACCGGGTTCGAAAATCAAACCCACGCTCTCGCGTGACCGTGCAAGACACTCGAGCAGAACCACTCTTCGCCATGATGCCCGTCCTCCATAGGATTCCCTCCGCCGGCACGCCTGACGGTCCCAGCTCAACGGCTAGCTCCTGACCACCAACTTTAACTTTTAACGGCTACTCCACCGGAAGACGACGAGAGGCCACCCGTCCCCGAGCCCGGTCAGCCGGATGCGAACGTTTTTCGAAGGTCTCGCCGCCTGCTACGACCCCCAACGGCTACATTTCCCCTCGTCCCCCGCCCGCTATAAAATCCCCCGAACCACCTCCGCTTCTCCCCACACAAACATCTCCCACGATCCATCCAAGTTCACCAGCGCAGAGTTTGAGAAACCAAGCACAGCATCCGCCTGCTGCTTCTTGCTTGCTTGCTTGCTTCTCTTTCTCTGCGACCAGATCCTCCCACCGTCTCGTCTCAATGGCCGCCGTCTCCGCCAAGTCCATTGCTCTCCTCGCCGCGGTGGTGCTCGTGGCGCTCGTTGCGTCGGCGGCGGGGAGGATTGTGGACCGGGAGGAGGAGTTCTTCCTGGGCAGCCTCGCCCCCTCGCTCGCCCCGGCGCCCGCGCCGGCGGCGGCGGTCGGCGCAGCAGGCGCCGTCGCGCCCGGGGCGTGGGCCGTGGCCGCCGCCGTCTCGCTCCTCGCCTTCCTCGCTCACTGAGGCGTCGCTGCGCTGCGGACAGTCATGGGTGCCTATTGAGAGATGGAATCCTGCAATCTGAATTGCGGCGAGTCGCGTCTGTTTGTTTCGTTCAGTTTAGTTGGTTGGTTAGACTACTAGTAGTAGTGATCTATTCAGTGATGGTGTTGCGTACTGGGTATCTCTCTCTTTTGCCTGTATAAGAGAGAAAGTATGTTCTAAATAATACTATTACTTATTGATTATTCTTTATATGATTTGTTGTTGAATTCTTAATTTGTTCGGCCCAAGAATAGTGTCCGGAATCTGCATCGACCCAACGTTGTGCCCGTAAACATCCAGGCACTCTGAACGTTATGAGTTTCATCGTGGCTGTGACTGATCTAACTGAACCGAGATTTCTGTATTCTGGTCAAGACCTTTTTCCTCGCAAAGACCTCTTCATAGTTACGTTTGTTATTCTCCTCATAGTTACTGTGCCTGCGTTTTTTTTAGCATTAGTACAGACACAAGCGCTCATATGCACGCGCATACACTCACCCCTATGAACGCACACACGCACACCGTACTACCCGTATGGGTTGGGGATACCACTGTCCACCTAACCATCTCAACCACAGGTTGATTCGAAAAACGGCCACACCTTGTGCAGGCTGATCGGTCGGTTCGATGGAGCTCACCATCCATCTGATCCAGATTAAATTCGGCCTGACAGAGGTCGAAATATGAGATGAACAATTTTCTGTTATTCAAACTTAATTATTTTGAAGAGTTACTACGTGCGTGATCGCATATGCACGAGCCAACCCGTGGGGCTGTGCTCTTCTGGCACATCAAAACTTATTTTAACAGTTTTTACAATCTGTCAAATAAGAAACATACTTCTGAAATATATATGTAAAGTATCAAGTTACTAGGCCGTGCCACCGACCGGCTATTCGGTGCTTACTTTTTTTTGAGTAATCTCGTCAATTTTATTGATTCAAAAAAATATGCATAAGTACAAGGATTGGATCGTGAGGAGCACCCAACCAGATATGATGACCTATGTCTAAACTACACGCAAATTTGACGAGATTATAAGCTTCAAAATTGAAGATCGTACACTCATAAATGAAATTAAAAGACTCAAAAACGTTCTCTCTTTGGCTAGTTCGGTGTTTAGTGGAAATCATGCATGCTGCTTATAGGCATAGATCCTATTTACCGTGTAGCTATGCCCATAGT
>NC_041384.1:538112790-538137520 GCF_002162155.2 Triticum dicoccoides | reverse complement strand
TTTGTTCATTTATTTTTTATTTTTAAATTCATGAATATGTTTTGAAATCCTAGAACATTCTATTATTTTTTTAAAATACCGATTATTTTTTGGATTTGCAAACAATTTTTGAATCCGTAAGTTTTTTCTAAATTTGGGAAGATTTTCTCGATTTTTGGTGCATTCTTTTTTTCAAATTAATGATTTTTTTCATTCAAGAACATGTTTTTAATAGAAATTTGGGATATTTTTTTGAAATCTGCCAACAATTTTGAGGTTTTGAACATTTCTTCGAGCTATCGAGTGTGATGGGCCGGCCCATTTTTGCAAGGAGTTGTGCATTCTACACAATCCAGTTTTGGAAACCTTTTAAAAGGTGAAGCTTCCTGACCGGTTTGGCGGCCACCCCTAAAAAAACCGGGTTTGGCGACATTTGTAGAAGGATCTTGAACTGGATTTTCTGCTGTTTTTTTATTCTTGTTTTTACTATTTATATTATTTTTCAAGTTTAGTTTTTAAAATGTTTGGAAATTTCAAATTTTGTTTCAAACTTACAAAATGATCTGATATTTCAAAAATGTTTGTAATTAAAAAAATGAATTTCAAGACTTGTTCGCATTTTCAAATTTTGTTCATAAATTCAAAGAATATTCCTATTTCCAAAAATGTTCAGTTTTTAAAACCTTGCTTATAATTTCCAAAATATCCCCATTTGTCCAACAATTTTACAAATTGGAAAAAGATCACATTTTTTGAATAATGTTTGCATATTTTTAAGGGGATTTATCATTTATGCCACTAGTTGTGTCTCACTACTCAATTATGTCATTAAAAATTACAACTGCTCAAAAATGCCATTGTTCCATGAGATGCTTGCTCAAAAATGCCATTGTTCCATGAGATGCTTGCTCAAAAATGCCATTGTTCCATGAGATGCTTGCTCAAAAATGCCATTAGATATCTCAAATATGCCATCGTTCCACTAGAAGTTTGCTCAAAAATGCCATTGGACATTGTTATTGTCAGGTCAAACTCGTTGACCATGTTATATGACAAACATTTCCCTATACCCACATGTCAGTTTTCTCTATCTCACAATGATAAGTGTGGACCCCACATGTCAGGAGTAAGCAAGCAAATAGTTTTAGAGGAAAATAAGAACGCCGTTGGGATCAAGTAGGATCCACACTTTATTGTAGTGAGATAGAGGGAGATTTGACATGTTGTTCTATATGTATTTTGTCATTATAACATGGCAAACAAGATTTGAGATGACACTAATGGTGTCTAGTGGCATTTTTAGCATGCGTCTAACGAAGCAATGACATTTTTAAGTAGTTGAATTTCCTAGTGGCAAAAGTAAGCAGTGAGATGTACTCAGAATTTTAAAAAATATTCTAGTTTTCAAATTTGTTCAAAATTCAAAAAATGTTTGGGAATTTCATATGAAAATCCCGTTTTAAAAGTAATCCAAAATAAAAAAGAAGACCGAAAAAACCGGTTTGCAACAATAGTTGGGCCGCTACAGTAAAAAAATTACTGCAGTGCCATACGCGTCACCGGTTAATGGGCCCGCCTAGTCAAGGACACCCATTTGCATTGCTGCCTTATCTGTGGTAGAGTGCGTGATGCGAACTGCGGCCTGATCTTTCGATGAGAGTGAGATAACTACGTTTTTTTGGAGGATTTGACCTTCATGATTCGGCTACCAACTGTATAGGGAGAACCGTACATGACCAATATCCACGACAATCGCTGAACCAACTCCACGGTGTTATCGACCAAGCCAACGGCGCGATCGACCTATCCACGAAGAATTTTCTCTGAGTACGGTGTTATCGACCATGCCTTGACTTAGAACCGGTCCCTTCCATGTACGTACATGAGCTTCTTCTACTTGGCTTGATCACATGCATTGGCGTCTAAGTTTTACATACCCGTGTGCTTCAAAATCTTCAGTATAATCTCGCTTTTTAATACGTAGCATATACGTGTTTCCAGTAATTCTGTGTAAAGCACAAAAATATGTACTCCCTTACATTATGGAACGGATGGAGTAGTATTTTTGCCCCTGATAATAATATATAATTATCAATAGAAATTACCTGAAAAAGGTCTCATCTAATATTTGTAGAAGCATCTATGCCCACATCAGTGCGGCAAATAGGTGCTCTCCGCTTATAACGTAGGAGTTATGTGCAGCTTACTGCGAGACCTACCATTGTCTCGCCTGAAGCATTCAGCTCTGGACTCGCCTTTTCATGCTGACCTGGTTTGGGGTTTTGGTAAGATTCCATACACTGGTACAAAACGGATTGACAACATACGTGCATTTTTTGTTTCTTTGGTTTTTTCTATAGGTTTTAATCTGTTTTTTGCAGTTTTATTTCAATCTTTATGTTTTATAAAAATAATGTTGAATTTTAATTAAATACAGTTGAACATTTTTCATGTACAGGTTTGACATTTTGTAGATACACATTGGAATTTTTCAGTACACCTTGAACATTTTTCAATACAGGTTGAACTTTTTTTACATGGATGTTCAATATTTTCAGAATACATGTTGAACATAATTTCAATACATAGTGGGATTTTTTAATAGATTGAACATTTTTATATATGCCATGATAACAATCAATACATGTGTTAATTGTTAGAACATTTTTTTCTAATGCCACGGATACTCTTTTTTGAATGGTACAAAACATGTTGTTTTCAAACAAACCAAAGATCATTTTAACATTATGTAAACATTAAAAAATCACAAACAAAAATTTTAAACGCATGAATTTATATTAATGTATAAAAAAATTGAATGGTGTTTTTTTCTAAATTACTTGAACATTTCTTTTACATTGTATACATATTCTAAAAAAATTACAAACACCTTAATGTTTTTACGAAATTTATGAAAATATATTTGTGAGTATATCTTTTACACCGCATAAACATTTTTTAAATGTGAGATGAACACTTTTAGAACTTTAATTAAATAATTTTGGAGTATATGTATTAAGAATATTTCAAAAATTAGCAAATGTTTTCGTGTGCAATGCACACTGATATTGGGCATTATATTAATTGCACGTGGATATTAGGTAGAACAGTTGATATTATGTAGTATATTAATTGGATGTAGACATTAGGTATGATATTATTTATGTCTTAATTATGTGATTGCCACTGACATTGATATTTTATGTTTAATTGCTCACTAAGCATGTTGAGCACTCGCCATTCAAGAAGTCTGTGCTGTCGGATTAACTTGATTTGATAGTCAAGATTAGTTGGATATGCCCATTTTGTTTTTTCATATTCGAATATATATATATATATATATATATATATATATATATATATATATATATATATATATATATATATATATATATATATAAAAGAACAAAATAGAAAAGGGAAAAACATCAAAGCGAATGAATAACAAATTAAGGTAGCTATCCCTGCAAAATAAACAAATGAAGATAGCTAAAGCACAAAAGGTAATTTAGCAGTACTGGCTAGCCCACTAGCGACTTCCCTTAATCCAGGTGAGCTACCGTCTCACAATAGGTGAAACATAGTGCGATATTCTATCTAGAGCTCATAGCGCTAATTTACTCTAAATTATTATTACTGTTTCTGCTCTCCCCCTCCTATGTTACGACTGCTAAGTGGACTGGCACCGCTTGGAATAAGCGGTTAGCTATCTCAAAAACAAACAACAACTCAGAAAAATGCTAAGTGGACTGGCACTTTAGCTGCTTACACCGGTCTTGAAAAGAACGGTTTTATTTTTCTATTATAGTTTTCTATTTTTTTTATTTTTCTTTCCAAACTTTTCAAAATTCTTGAAAAAAATCCAAGTTCATAATTTTGTCAAAGTCTCGAATTGTTTTAAAATTCATGATTGTTTAAATTTTGTGAATTTTCTAAATTCCTAAAAAAATCAAATTCATAGACTATGTTCGAACTTATGATTTGTTTTTGAAATTTGTGAAACTTTTTTTTTGAAATTCATGAATTGTTTTTTATATCGTTAAATGAACTCGCATCTTTTTCAAAATTAAAGATTTTTTTAAATCATGAACTTTTTCTAATTTCTAGTTTTTTAATTTTATTAGAGTCATAAAAAAAGTGTTTTTCCAAAGCCAATTAACTGCGAACTGTGAACAAGAAAAAACAGCGAACATGCAAGTGAGCGAATGACCAATGGCTACTAGGACGCAGGCACGCAGCCCACGCGGGCGTCCCCTATGAGCTACTCTCTTCGTTCGGAATTACTTGTCTTAGATTTGTTTAGATACGGATGTATCTAGCATTAAAATAAGTCTAGATACATATGTAGACAAATCCAAAACAAGTAATTTAGAACGGAGGAAGTACTTCATGCAACTCGTGCTTAACGAGTCGATTAGGAGGGACGAACTAGCTGACAGGTACCCCTTCGGGAGCAGGCGCAACCGTCAGTTTCCTGGTCCTTGGAGTGCGCCAACTGGTGCGTCGAGACACCACCAGTGTTGCGCTCTGGCGCCTTCGACATTTTTTTCTTCATATATTTTCGGGTTTTATTTGCTTTTCCAAAAAAAATAGCTTTCATTATTTAACTGATTTTCCTTAGGCTTGGGTGAAAAAGATTTTTTTCCAGGAAGCAGCGCTTTTATGTGAATGTGCTTCTGCGAGAAATACAACTATGCTTCCCGGAAAGGGATAAACAAAATATGGGTTTCCACGAGAAGCACAATTATGTTTTCAGAAAGAAAAAGAAATCACAGTTGTGCTCTAGCACAGCTTGTCCTTTCACGTGAAGCACAATAGTTTGTGCTTTTACTAGAGAACCACGGTTGTGCTTCCACGAGAACTATCCTTCCCGAAAAGAAAAAAAACATAGTTGTGCTCCCCTGAAAAGAAGAAACACAACCTATGTTTCCATGAAAAGCTCAATTGTGCTTCCCAAAAAGCGGAAAACATGGTCTCGGCTTCCCGAAAAGGGAAAAACACAGTTCTGCTTCAAGAAAAAAGTAGAAAAAAGAGCACAACGGATGCTTCCGGCTTCTTAGGTTTTTGGTTCCATTCTTTTTTTAGTTGTCATTTTTTTGGTTTTTCATTTTTATCGGTTTTTCATTTTATTTCTTCTTTATCTCTGTTTTTTGGGAAGAGAAGTTCGGCAAAGTTCGGCAACCTATTAACATGGGTTCGAAGATCTCAACACGAGAAAACCAACGGTGAAAGTGGTTCATGATTTGTATGGTTAAAGAGATAAACTGTTTTCAAATAATGAATCTACAAAAAAATCATATTGCGACAAGTGGCACACATGCAGTATGCCACTTGTCAGCACCAAAGAAGGTGGTAAAGTGATATTTGCAAGAGGTATCCCTTAAAAAATAATTTCGCGAATTGGAGGCTCAGACGTAGTAGTGGCCCAGGCCCAGTATATATGATGTTTTTTTGCTTGTTTCTATTTTTCTTTAGTTTTTTCTTCTGAACCTTTTCATTTTCCCTTTTATTTTATTTTATTTCTCTTGCTCCACCTTTTTCTAGGTTTTATTTTTCATTCCACTTTTTTGATTGTTTTAATTTTCTTTTCTTATTGAGAAAGTATGTTAACATTTTGAAAAGTTACATGAAAGTATTGTTTAACATATATGAACAACTACTTTTGAATATATGAAGTTTCTTCAAATACATACATTTTATTTTTTTCTATGCATTAGCATGTTTTAAATATGAGATTGATGCTGGATAAAAAGGATTTTGGATATAGTTTTCCTTGTGACGGCCCAGGGAGCGGCGGTACTTGTGATATTTCTGCTTGGGACACATTTTATTTGGCAGTTTTCTGAATGTTAAATACCATTGGATGGGCTACTTTTTATTGGCACGAAGGATTTGCCTTATCACGAAATCCACATTCGTTTCGTTTGAGGGAGTCACACATCCTGTTCCCTATAAATAAGGAGATTCATTCTTTTTTTCCAGAAATCCTTTTATTTTCATATATATGAAGAGCTTTTTCATGTAGATACATTATCATTTTTCATTTTTATACATTTTTCTCCATTATTAAATTGATTTTTGTTGTTTTTTCTATGAAAAAAATCTTTAGATTATTAAATTTTGAAACAATACAAGGGGCCACACAATCAGTTGCCACACTGGAAATTCCTTCTGGGGTCGTTCCCATGTATATCACTTAAGTGCTATTTTTTATGCAAAAATATTTAGATCTATTATGAGATTTCATCCAAGTATAAAGCATCTCAAACATAATAAAAATTACATCAAGGTCGCCAGTCCACCTAACGACCACTACCGCCGACGCGCCACTGTCGCCACTCCCCTACTGGAGCTTGCTTGACCTTATCGATGACAACCGAGAAGTCTTTGTGCATGTGCCCTAAAGACCCTTGTTCAACCCTTGAATAGGTTTGAAGCAACTGATACCAAATCTCGTTGTTGCACATGCACGACGAGAAATCTTAACCTCGCCGCCTCAAGGAGATGATAGAATTGTACACCAGAGTTTTGTCAACTACATCTAGATGGACAAACTCGAGGAAGATTGGAGCTTGGAAGAAAAACTCAAAGAAGAAGCGCCACCATCCGCCTGAATGCCGCACCTGCGAGGACTAAAATCATCCAACCTAATCTACTAGACAGAGCGAAGGCACCAATATTCTCCTCCCCGCCACCGACCGTTGGAGCGACAAGTAGAGGGGGGTTCGGCGGAAAAGTCTAAAGTGCAGAGTTTTTCCTAACCGTCGAGGGGAAGAGGAGAACATGCTTGGAGAAAAGAAACGTCATTTATAAACTCACTGGCACTATATAAGTCTAAAAGAACACCCGGCTCATGATTTAATTGCCATATATTTGCTTAAGGCGTTGGGTAGCACGTAGGCATAGTATCGGTCTTTCATGATTTTAGTTTTTACTGGCATGATCTTGTGCATGCATGAGTTTTTTTTTTTTGAAACGGAGACAAAAGATTTGTCTCATATATTAAATAAGAAGAGAAGAGTTTGTTACAACACACATCCAGAATACGGCACGACAATTATTCTCGCAATAAAAAAGACCCTAACTTCTTTGCTCCGGTGGTGATCCAAAGGTTTGCCTCGTCGACGATGGTGTTGAGTAGAATTGGCGGAGGCGTGCTCTTATGCCGGAACACTCTTGCATTTCTCTCATTCCAAATGACCCATGACACATGCATGGCGATCGAGGCCTTCGCTTTTCGGTTGGTGGTGCCCACGGCGCTCGTGCTCGCACACCATGTCTTGACTGAGTCGAAGGAGCTCCACGCCGACGTGTCCATGTCGTGTATGAGAAATTTCTGAATAACCAAATTCCAAAGCCTCAACGTGAGGCGGCATTTGAAGAATAGATGTGTTCCACATTCTTGCACTCCCTTGCACAAGGGGCAAGGGCCACAATTTGGCCAGCCCCGCTTAGCGAGTTTGTCGGCGGTCTAAATTCTATCTTGCAGCGCGAGCCAAGCAAAGAACTTAACCTTCGGTGGGGCCCAAGGCTTCCAAACCATTTAGTCCATGGGTGAGAGGACCAAACCCAAAAATTGTGCCCTGTAAGCAGAGGCCGCAGAGTAATGCCCGGAGTCCGAGTGTTTCCATACTATGTCGTCCTCAGCAAGATCATCAAGATGCACCTCATGCAGAAGCATCCAAAGGGTGAAGAATTGTGTTACATGTTGGCGGGAAACAATCGTAGGTGGCTTGATTTTGAGGATCCACGCGTTTTCCTTGAGGGCCTCCCGTACCTTCCAATGTTTCCGCGATGAAGACTCATAGATGAGAGGAGCAATGTCCCTGGGCTTGCGCCCAAGAAGCCAAGGGGATTCCCAGAAGGGTGTCTTCGCCCCATTCCCGACCTTGATTGTGGTGCTAGCATAGAAGAAGTTGAGATCTTCCTCATCACACGGGTTACCTCTCCCAATTCACAATTTTGTTGGCTTCTTCCATTCATACCAAGGCCACTGTAGTCTCAAAGCTCGCGCGAACTTATTGGTGTTGAGGACCCCAAGCCCACCATAAGCAAGCGGACGGCCGACAATGTCCCAATTAACCTTGCATTTTGCCCCGGTTGTCTTATATGACCCAGACCACAGGAAGGCCCTCTCAAGTTTGTCGATGTTTTGAAGGATGGTGGGCTGTATGGCAAGCGGCGTGATGAAGTAGATCACTTGGGAAACGAGCACCGACTTGACAAGAGCCGCGCGCCCAATGGTGGTGATGTTCTGGCCCTCGTATGTTGTTAATCTGCTTGCCACCTTGTCCACAAGGAATTGCAAGTCAACGAGCTTTAGCTTCCACACAAAGAGCAGTAGGCCCAAATATCGCAGCGGGAAGGAGGCTCTAACAGCCGGCAAACCTTGGGTGATTTGCCTCAAGTCAAGGTTACCGCACCGAATCAGAACCATCAAACTCTTATGGAAATTGGTGCACAGACCGATGACATCCCCAAAGCCTCTCAGAATAGTCGCTAGGTTGTCCACATCACTTTTAATCGGAGCTACAAACACGGCTGCGTCATCCGCATAAAGGGAGGTACACACCATGACACCTCTCCCTCAGAGCTTATGAAGCAGCCCCTTTTTGTCACTATGTCGAGGATACGTTGTAGGGGGTATATAGCTATGAAAAACAAGAGTGGAGAGACGGGGTCCCCTTGCCGTAGCCCCTAGTCGTGCTTGATGGGAGCACCAGGTACCCCATTCAAGAGGATCCTCGAAGATGAGGGACATAGGAGTGCCGCAATCCACTCTCGAAATTTGCTTGGGAAACCTCGTCTCCGAAGGAGGTCAAGCAAATACTCCCATTTGACAAAGTCAAAGGCCTTGCAAATGTCCAACTTGAATAGCAGGGAGGGGGTCTTGCTCTTGTGAAGGTGCCGCCCGAGGTTTCGAACATACATGAAGTTGTCGTGGATGCTCCGAGTTTTGATGAAAGCACTTTGAGCGCTGGAGACGAGGGTGAACATGTGCAGTCCGAGCCTTATGGAAAGCACTTTTGCAATATCTTGGCGATTCCATGAATGAGACTGATGGGTCTATAGTCGACGATGCTCTCCGCCCCGTCCTTCTTGGGAAGCAGCACAACATTCGCAGAGTTGAGCCAGTGAAGATTTCTTGTGTGGAGGGAGTCAAAGCATTGAATCACCCTCATGAGGTTGTGCTTGATGATGCCCCAACACTTCTTGAAGAAGAGGCCGGTGAAGCCATCCGGCCCAGGCGCCTTGTCGCTAGGCATGCTATTTATTGCATCGATGACCTCCTCCTCGGAGAAGGGAGAGTCAAGCTCCTGTAGGTCATGCGACTCCAGGTTAAGTTCCTCCCAATTAAAGTCCTTTGTGCTCGCACTTCCCCTTTTCATTATATGCGAGAAATGGTCGTGAATTATTTTTTCCTTGGCGTTGTGCTCAGTCACCCACCCTTGATCATTCATGATACGGTGAATGTGGTTTTTCCTCCTTCGCGCATTAACCCGACGATGAAAGAACTTTGTGTTGGCATCACCTTATTTGATATTTGCAATTCTGGCACATTACTTCTTGCGTGCTTTCTCGAGCACGGCCAGGCTTATGACCCTTCTCTTGAGCCTGGCCCAAAGGTCGAGCTCCTCGGGGGAGAGCAGCCTTCCCTCCTGAGCAATGTCTAGGCGTAGGATCACCAAGAGGGCGGTATGGAGATGAACCTTAGCTTTAGAGAAGAGACCCCTACTCCATTGTGAGAGGCGCATCACCGTTTTCTTTAGCTTGTGGAAAAGGATAATGTGTGGCTCGGTGTGCTCAACGGGCTCGACCCAGGCCTTTTGGACCACCTCATTGAAGCCGGGCATAGAAGTCCAAAAGTTCTCGAATTTGAAAGCCTTAGGCCTCCTAGGACCCTTATCATCGGCGAGTAGGAGCGGGCAATGGTCGGATAGGGACGAAGAAAGTGCATGGAGCATGTGGTCGTTGAAGGTGGTGTCCCACTCCGCATTGCAAAAGAAAGAGTCAAGCTTGCTCAGTGTTGGGTTTGCCCTCTCGTTGCTCCAGGTGAACCTCCTGTTCTGGAGGTGGATTTCTTTAAGCTCACAACTATTGAGAGTTGCACGAAACCGGTTGATTTGGCTGGTGCTAATGTTCCGCTTGTTTTTATCCCTTGCCCAATAAATCTGGTTGAAATCCCCGGAGGCGATCCAAGCGACCCCAACTAGCAGCTTCTGGCTAATGAGCTCGGCAAAGAATGTGCTTTTAAGCGAAGGGTCAGTCGGGCCATAGATGGTTGTTATCTTAAATCTCACGCCCGAATCTCTGACACGAACCATGGCAGAGAGGCAATAGGTTGTAAAGGTGATGTTGGACATCTCCAGCAAGAGATCATCCCGAGAAGGAGGATACCTCCCCTCGTGCCATTTGTCGGGCCTTGCACAAAGCTGCGTAACCTATGCCCCCCCCCCCCAAAACGCGGTCGTGAACTGGTCGATATTGTCAAGCTTCGTCTCCTGGAGACATACCACATGGCAGGAGGAGGAAGCAATGGTTGCGTTAACTGTGGACCGCCGATCCGGGCAGTTAAGGCCCCTAACATTCCAGCTCAAGAAGTTGATAGGTTGAGCTAACATGATTTAAACATAAGATCCCTGGAGCATATGCACGTATCATGAGCAAAGACAACCACAATAGAACTTGGTATAATGGCAGGAGCAGGAGCAGCAACAGACTGCTTGCACCCGGTTACAGTAGCAGACACCCTGAGATGCAAAAGCAACTCCACAGACTTGATACTAGGCATGTAGCTAGCACGCACACAAACTTTTACTCTAGGGATACATTGGTCCCAGTACATAGACACCCCAGGACATGCATTTGGTTGTACTAACATTTAAATAAGATCAGTCCCAGTTTGAGCAACAACTGCTTAGGTTGCAGCCTGCTGGAGCTCGGCCTCCTCATCGGCCCTCTCTAGGTCTAGCGCACCACCCCACCATGCGCCAGGAGGGCCTCCTCCACAGCATGCACATTCGCGTCGTCGAGCTTAAAAAGCCCCCTCATGGCTGAGATCACCTCCGACGACAGGTGCTCTTTGAAGCGTTCCGCGAAGGCATCAAGAGCTGCAGCAGTTACGTCCTCACCATCCTTGACGATGCCGAGAGAGCGACATACCAGAATTTCTGCTGCTGTAGCCACCGGCATGGCCCTGGGGTAGCTTGCCGCCCACGTCTTGTGCAGCGAAAGAGCATCGCCAACCCTGGAGATGGTCACACCAGCCATTGTTTTCCCGCGTGCAGCAGGAGCTTGGAGTGGCGTTGGAGCAGGGGTGGGTGCTACCTCTTGAGCATGTGTTGGTTTTTCCTTGAAGAGGAAAGGGTGATGCAACAAAGTAGCATAAGTATTTCCCTCAGTTTTTGAGAACCAAGGTATCAATCCAGTAGGTGACTACATGAAAATCCCCTAGTACCTGCACAAAGAAATAAGAACCTCGCGATAAAGGGGTTGTCAATCCCTTCATGGTCACTTACGATAGTGAGATCTGATAGAGATAATAAGATAAATATTTTTGATATTTTTGTGATATAGATTGGAAAATAAAGATTGCAAAATAAATAGTAAACTAGAATTGGAAATTGGAAACTTATATGATATAAAGTAGACCCGGGGCCATAGGTTTCACTAGTGGCTTATCTCAAGATAGCATGCATTACGGTGGGTGAACAAATTACTGCCGAGCAATTGATAGAAAGCGCATAGTTACGATCATATCTAAGGCAATGATCATGAATATAGGCATCACGTCCGTGACAAGTAGACTGAAACGATTCTGCATCTACTACTATTACTCCACACATCGACCGCTATCCATCATGCATATAGAGTATTAAGTGCATAAGAACAGAGTAACGCATTAGGCAAGATGACATGATGTAGAGGGATAAACTCAAGCAATATGATATAAACCCCATATTTTTATACTCGATGGCAACAATACAATACGTGCCTTGCTGCCCTTGTTGTTACCGGGAAAGGACACCACAAGATTGAACCCAAAGCTAAGCACTCCTCCCATTGCAAGAAAGATCAATCTAGTAGGCCAAACCAAACTGATAATTCAAAGAGACTTGCAAAGATATCAAATCATGCATATAAGAATTTAGAGGAGAATCAAATAATATTCATAGATAATCAAATCATAAACCCACAATTCATCGGATCTCAACAAACACACCGCAAAAGGAGCTACATCGAATATATCTCTAGGAAGATCGAGGAGAACTTTGTATTGAGATCCAAAGAGAGAGAAGAAGCCATCTAGCTAATAACTATGGACCCGAAGGTCTGTGGTAAACTACTCACACATCATCGGAGAGGCTATGGTGTTGATGTAGAAGCCCTCCATGATTGAATCCCCCTCCGGCAGATCGCCGGAAAAGGCCCCAAGATGGGATCTCACGGGTACAGAAGGTTGCGGTGGTGGAAAAGGTGTTTCGTTGCTCTCCTTGAAGGTTTCAGGGTATAAGAGTATATATAGGTGAAAGAAGTAGGTTGGTGGAGCTACGAGGGGCCCACGAGGGTGGGGGGCACGCCCACACCCCTGGGCGCGCCCTCCTACCTCGTGGCCGCCTCGCTGCTTCCTTAACGTCCACTCCAAGTCTCCTGGATCACGTTTGTTCCAAAAAAGATCCTCGCGAAGATTTCATTCTGTTTGGATTCCGTTTGATATTCCTTTTCTGCGAAACACTGAAATAGGCAAAAAACAACAATTTGCACTGGGCTTTCGGTTAATAGGTTAGTCCCAAAAATAATATAAAAAGGTATATTAAAGCCCATTAAACATCCAAAACATATAATATAATAGCATGGAACAAAAAAAATTATAGATACATTGGAGACGTATCAAGCATCCCCAAGCTTAATTCCTGCTCGTCCTCGAGTAGGTAAATGATAAAAACAAATTTTTTGATGTGGAATGCTTCCTAACATAATTTTCAATGTAATTCTCTTTATTGTGGCATGAATGTTCAGATCCATAAGATTCAAGATAAAAGTTTAATATTGACATAAAAATAGTAATACTTCAAGCATACTAATAAAGCAATTATGTCTTCTCAACATAACATGGCCAAAGAAAGTTATCCCTACAAAATCATATAGTCTGGCTATGTTCTATCTTCACCACACAAAATATTTAAATCTTGCACAACCCCGATGACAAGCCAAGCAATTATTTCATACTTTTGACGTTACCAAACTTTTTCAATCTTCACGCAATACATGAGTATGAGCCATGGATATAGCACTATAGGTGGGATATAATGGTGGTTGTGGAGAAGACAAAAAAGGAGAATATAGTCTCACATCAACTAGACGTATCAACGGGCTATGGAGATGCCCATCAAGAGATATCAATGTGAGTGAGTAGGGATTGCCATGCAACAGATGCACTAGAGCTATAAGTGTATGAAAGCTCAAAAATAAACTAAGTGGGTGTGTATCCAACTTGCTTACTCACGAAGACCTAGGGTATTGTGAGGAAGCCCATCATTGGAATATACAAGCCAAGTTCTATAATAAAAAATTCCCACTAGTATATGAAAGTGACAAAATAGGATACTCTCTATCATGAAGATCATGGTGCTACTTTGAAGCACAAGTGTGGTAAAAGGATAGTAGCATTGCCCCTTCTCTCTTTTTCTCTCATTTTTTTATTTGGGTCATTTCTCCCCTTTTTTATGGCCTCTTTTCCCTTTTTTCTCTTTATTTTTTTTCGTCCGGAGTCTCATCCCGACTTGTGGGGGAATCATAGTCTCCATCATCCTTTCCTCACTGGGACAATGCTCTAATAATGATGATCATCACACTTTTATTTACTTCCAACTCAAGAATTACAACTCGATACTAGAAGAAAAATATGACTCTATGTGAATGCCTCCGACTGTGTACCGGGATGTGCGATGAATCAAGAGTGACATGTATGAAAGAATTATGAACGGTGGCTTTGCCACAAATACGGTGTCAACTACATGATCATGCAAAGCAATATGACAATGATGAAGCGTGTCATAATAAACGGAACGGTGGAAAGTTGCATGGCAATATATCTCGGAATGGCTATGGAAATGCCATAATAGGCAGGTATGGTGGCTGTTTTGAGGAAGATATATGGTGGGTTTATGGTACCGGCGAAAGTTGCGCGGTACTAGAGAGGCTAGCAATGGTGGAAGGGTGAGAGTGCATATAATCCATGGACTCAACATTAGTCATAAAGAACTCACATACTTATTGCAAAAATCTATTAGTTATCAAAACAAAGTACTACGCGCATGCTCCTAGGGGGGTAGATTAGTAGGAAAAGACCATCGCTCGTCCCCGACCGCCACTCATAGGGAAGACAATCAATAAATAAACCATGCTCCGACTTCATCACATAACGGTTCACCATACGTGCATGCTACGGGAATCACAAAATTTAACACAAGTATCTCTCAAATTCACAACTACTCAACTAGCATGACTATAATATTACCATCTTCATATCTCAAAACAATCATCAAGTATCAAACTTCTCATAGTATTCAATGCACTTTATATGAAAGTTTTTATTATACCCATCTTGGATGCCTATCATATTAGGACTAGTTTTATAGCCAAAGAAAATTATCATGCTGTTCTAAAAGACTCTCAAAATAATATAAGTGAAGCATGAGATATCAATAAATTCTACAAAATAAATCCACCACCGTGCTCAAAAAAATATAAGTGAAGCACTTATCTAGCTCAAAAGATATAAGTGAAGCACATAGAGTATTCTAATAAATTCCAATTCATGTGTGTTTATCCCAAAAGGTGTGTACAGCAAGGATGACTGTGGTAAACTAAAAAGCAAAGACTCAAATCATAAAAGACACTCCAAGCAAAACACATATCATGTGGTGAATAAAAATATAGCCTCAAGTAAAGTTACCGATAGACGAAGACGAAAAAGGGGATGCCTTCCGGGGCATACCCAAGCTTAGGCTTTTGGTTGTCCTTGGATTTTACCTTGGGGTGCCTTGGGAATCCCCAAGCTTAGGCTCTTGCCACTCCTTGTTCCAAAATCCATTAAATCTTTACCCAAAAACTTGAAAACTTCACAACACAAAACTCAACAAAAAATCTCATGAGCTCCGTTAGTATAAGAAAACAAATCACCACTTAAGGTACTGTAATTAACTCATTCTTTGTTTATATTGGTGTTAAACCTATTGTATTCCAACTTTTTTATGGTTCATACCCCCCGATACTAGCCATAGATTCATCAAAATAAGCAAACAACACACGAAAAACAGAATCTGTCAAAAACAGAACAGTCTGTAGTAATATATAAGTTTCGAATACTTCTGTAACTCCAAAAATTCTACCAAATTAGGAATACCTAAATAATTTGTATATTGATCTACTGCAGTTGGAATCAGTATTTTATCGCTCTCTGGTTAAAAATGAAAATTATTCTCGTGAGCGCATACTTTCCGTTTTTTTCCAGCAAGATCAAATAACAATTATCCAAGAAGATCCTAAAGGCTTTACTTGTCACAAACACTAATTAAAACATAAAAAATACAAGCATAACATAGGATAGATGATTTACTCATTACTAAACAGGAACAAAAATTAAGGAAAAAATAAAATTGGGTTGCCTCCCAACAAGCGCTATCGTTTAACGCCCCTAGCTAGGCATAAAAGCAAGAATAGATCTAGGTATTGACATCTTTGGTGTTGGGAAAGAAAAGAGAAAAATTATTATCTATAGCATTTATCTTTCTATTTTGAGAAATCACATGGCCATTAATGGTGGAAGAAAGATTAAGCATGCTATGAAAATTTGCATCTAAGCTAGCCTTCATCTCTTTGATAATTTCATTTTGATAAAAGCACAAAAGAGAGGTGGATTCAACCTTCTCACTCATGGGGTGGCCAAATATAGTTTTCATCTTTTCATAGGTATCTATGTCATCCCCTCAAGAAAATCTTCTTCAAAAATAGAATCTAAAACTTGCTTGAACGAAGAGGGTAAGCCAACATAAAAGCTTTTTAGGTATATCCCAATTTGATATTGGGGCACATAGTTAGCTAGGATCCTTAATAACCTATCCCAAGCGTCTTTCAAAGATTCATCAAGGAAATAACGAAAAAATCCGGAATCATCTTCATCGAAATTATCCAAACTCTCATTGATAACCCCGGTAGGTCTTTCCATAGCATCATTATTTATGAGCTTAGAAAGGATAGAGGGTCTATCCAAAGTACTAGAACTCTGGAGAGAACCCTTACCCCTTTTCGACTCGGCCATGGCAAAGGAAAGGCAAACGGGAAATAGGCGAATAAAACGGCGAGGGTGAAGTGGGGGAGAGGAAAACGAGAGGCAAATGGCAAATAATGTAATGCGAGGGATAAGAGTTTGTGATGGGTACTTGGTATGTCTTGTCTTGTGCGTAGATCTCCCCGATAATGGCGCCAGAAATCCTTCTTGCTACCTTTTGAGCATGCGTTGGTTTTCCCTTGAAGAGGAAAGGGTGATGCATCAAAGTAGCGTAAGTATTTCCCTCAGTTTTTGAGAACCAAGGTATCAATCCAGTAGGAGACTACACGCAAAACCCCTTGTACCTGCACTAACAAATAAGAACCTCGCAACCAACCCGATAAAGGGTTGTCAATCCCTTCGCGGTCACTTACGAGAGTGAGATTTGATAAAGATAATAAGATATTTTTTGGTATTTTTGTGATATAGATTGGAAAATAAAGATTGCAAATAAATAGTAAACTAGAATTTTAATTTGAAAACTTATATGATATAAAGTAGACCCGAGGGCCATAGGCTTCACTAGTGGCTTCTCTCAAGATAGCATGTATTACGGTGGGTGAACAAATTACTGCCGAGCAATTGATAGAAAAGCGCATAGTTATGATGATATCTAAGGCAATGATCATGAATATAGGCATCACGTCTGTGACAAGTAGACCGAAACGATTCTGCATCTACTACTATTACTTCACACATCGACCGCTATCCAGCATGCATCTAGAGTATTAAGTTCATAAGAACAGAGTAACGCATTAGGCAAGATGACATGATGTAGAGGGATAAACTCAAGCAATATGATATAAACCCCATATTTTTATCCTCGATGGCAACAATACAATATGTGCCTTGCTGCCCCTGCTGTCACTGGGAAAGGACACCGCAAGATTGAACCCAAAGCTAAGCACTCCTCCCATTGCAAGAAAGATCAATCTAGTAGGCCAAACCAAACTGATAAATCGAAGAGACTTGCAAAGATATCAAATCATGCATATAAGAATTCAAAGGAGAATCAAATAATATTAATAGATAATTAAATCATAAACCCACAATTCATCGGATCTCGGCAAACACACCGCAAAAAGAGTTACATCGAATAGATCTCCAAGAAGACTGAGGAGAACTTTGTATTGAGATCCAAAGAGAGAGAAGAAGCCATCTAGCTAATAACTATGGACCCGAAGGTCTGTGGTAAACTACTCACACATCATCGGAGAGGCTATGGTGTTGATGTAGAAGTCCTCCATGATCGAATCCCCCTCCGGCAGATCGCCGAAAAAGGCCCCAAGATGGGATCTCACGGGTACAGAAGGTTGCGGTGGTAGAAAAGGTGTTTCGTTGCTCTCCCAGAAGGTTTAAGGGTATAAGAGTATATATAGGTGAAAGAAGTAGGTTGGTGGAGCTGCGAGGGGACCACGAGGGTGGGGGGCACGCCCTCTTACCTCGTGGCCGCCTCGCTGCTTCCTTGACGTCCACTCCAAGTCTCCTGGATCACGTTTGTTCCAAAAAAGATCATCGTGAAGGTTTCATTCCGTTTGGATTCCGTTTAATATTCCTTTTCTGCGAAACACTGAAATAGGCAAAAAAACAACAATTTGCACTGGGCTTTCGGTTAATAGGTTAGTCGTAAAAATAATATAAAAAGATATATTAAAGCCCATTAAACATCCAAAACAGATAATATAATAGCATGGAACAATCAAAAATTATAAATACGTTGGAGACGTATCAGTGGGTGTGGGCAGGATGGCTTCGTGGCGATCTTCAAACAGGGGTGCAAGGTACTGGAGGCCGACCGCACCAACAACAGCCCTACGATGCCGCACGGGCGATGGAGTGCGGCACAGCGGCCCACTAGACAACAGGGGTGGCGTTGGGGAGGCTTCAAACCCCGAGGGCCTGGAAGGCGACGGAACAGGCAGCAACAACATCTGGGGCGAGCAAAGCTCGAGCAGCGCCGGGCTTGATATGTTCGGCACAAGCGCAGACGACCGGGCTTCATTCCTCATGGACCTCGGAGACGGCGGGTGGACAGTAGTTGGCGACAACGGATGCGAGACTGGTGGCGTGAGGCTCTCCTGAGACCGACGACGGGCAGCGCGCGACGAGGGGTGCTGCGCGACGCTGCGGCCGCGTTTAGCCTCCAGCGGCAAGGTCGGCAGAGGCTGCATCTCCATGACACATGCCGCGTCCGCACTGGAGGAGCCGGAGCCCAGCAGGACGGCAGACTCAGGCGATGCAGCAACGACAGCGCGGCGACGGCCGTCGCGGTCGCGGCCATCATCATCCCGGCGATCCTCGCGCCCAGCACCGCGACCATGGTCCCGTGAGGAGTCCCGCGACTGCCTGGACAGGCTGCGCCTGATGCGCGCGCCCCACCCTTCCCTGTTGCGCGAGCCGTCATGCCCCCTACGGTCCTTGTCTTCACGGCGCCTGTCTTGGTCATCGTCACGGCCGCGCCGGTGGTTGTTGTCGGGGCAGGAGATGCGCTCACGCGGGTCTCGGGCCTGTCGTTCGCCATCAACGACGCCCTTCTGAAAGTTGTATCTCTTGGACACAACCCTGAGGCCTTGCGTCGGGTCCTCGTGGATCGAGAGATGAATGATGACCCGCCGCTCCCGGCCGCGCCGTCCGAACGCTAGTTGGTCGCCCGCACGCGCCGGCAGGGTCACCCAGTTGACTCGCGGATTGTGTTGACTATATGCATTCTAATCGTGCAAAGACAGGATACATACCCATAGTTTTGCATCCTCTTGACGCTATATTATGAGTTATCATAAAAAAGTATTCCCATAAAAAATAACGCAGGACTCTGAACAAAGGACTAAAAAAAATCATAATATGTGAGGGGTTCTGCGTTGAGCTCGGTCGCCCAAAATGACTCCAATGAAAACAGTATCCTTTTAGGGGTATAGTATTACGAAAACATATCCTTACAACTACTAAGCTCCCTAAGAATAGAGGCATAAGAGAGCTCAATGTTTTTTCAAGAAGTGGACCTGGCTGTAAGGCTGTCTGGCCTGCTTATCCTCACCACTTTCGGAATCGGAGGCAGTGCATGACTGGTGACCAGTGTCCGACTTTGATCGTCGACGCTGATGATGGATTCAAGCACTCCACCATATTCTTGGTACAGCACCACTGGGGACTTAGCAAAACTGCTTTTAGCGATTAACATCCAAGTCCTAGATATTGTTTTGGCATAAATTTTGACGGTTAGGATTTTAACAAGGTACAGAGCAGTGTACGTTGAGATGACAGAGATAATAGTATGCTAAATGTGTAGACATAGTTTGACAATTTTGCTGAAACATAATACTCCCTTTAGTAAAAAAGATGTCCTGAATAAGCTCTAATATGATATCATGATTGTTACCATTTGTTCCGGAGAACAAGTGTAAGTTCTATAAAATAATTGACTGTTATTTTCAGATTTTCTCCTCGTACACTTTTAATAGCTCATGATGTTTAGTGATCCTTTTTCCATATGCTTGTGATCTATTTTCAGGCTACATCATCAGGCTACATCATCAGGATTCACACCTCGTCAGATCCGAGATCTTTGATTTCCTGCTGTTTGGAAGGGATCCATTAGTCGTCGCCGCTGTTCAAGTTAGATGTAACACAATCTGTAAAGCTCCATCATTGCGATTCAGAGACTCCATCATGGGTGTTGTATACTCCAAATATGAGTGCAGAGGAAACTTACTCCGTGTCGTTGCCATATTCTTTTATAGCTGTGTCTGATCTCAAGTAGATCATCTTGACGAGCCATGGTCGTGGCGCAAGGATGATATCCCCCTCTCCAACGCTTGACGAAGGTTCGTTTTACGCTGGGTAGCTTTATGTAAGTCATGGTTAGTCTATAGAGCAGCATTCAATCATGTAAAATTCTGGGGATTTGGGTTAACAACTCGGCTCACCACCTGAATTGTTTGATCTGATAAAATCACGCGTACACCACAAGTTAGTTATTTTGCCTATTGAGATCTATTTCAGGACAAGTGGTTCTAGCTTTATTGCCAGGAACAATTAAGCTTAGTGCCTCTCAGGTCCATCATTGCTTAATTTTGGATTTTTGCTGTAGCCTCTAGGTTAATTTTTTATGTGGTCGGCATAACACCTAATTCATAATGAAGTAATTTTAAATAAGTTATAAGGTTTAAGAGAAATCTTATATTAAATAAAGAAAATAATCAGGTTGGTCAAGAGGAGGGAATGTGTCTCCTCCACTATTACATTACATCTGATACTATCTAATTAGATGCATGCTCACTAGAATGCCTCATTTTTGTTCTAATTTTTGCAAATTTAGGATTCTACCTACAAGACTTGCAGTCTTTGTATAAATTAAGATTAAGTAGGACAATGTTCTAGGTTTAAGAAAAAAAAGGTTTAGGATAAAACTGTTCTAGATTTTGAGAAGATCATTACATATCCATGGGAAAAATGTTCTAGGTTTCAGAAAATTAACTATCCATGTTTTCGGTTCTTGGTTAATAAACTGGTCACAATAGTTATATACAACATCGTATGCAACAACAATACCAAAGGTCGAGTACATGCCAACTCCTATGTAGGGTTTCCTTGCCTCTCGTCGGCGCCGCCGGTCCGCCTCATCTCCTATGGTACTTGGACCATGGAGGCACGGTGGATCCCGGCTCTTGCCGACGGGAGGGCTCCGCTTTTAGATGGTTTTCTGAGTTTAGTTAGGGTTTGTGCCATGCTTAAGAAGATGAGGCGGCGGCGATTTCTTGAAGATGGAATAAGGTCCTCCCAGCCTAGCTCCCGTCCCAGTGATGTTTCAAGCATCATCGGAAGGCGTGTGGAGGTTTGTCTCCGGCGGATCTCGTGGGATCCGGTCGGCGTTTGTCTTCGGTGGATCCGACTGGATCCGATCTTCGTTCGTCTACGTCTGTGTGTCTGCAGGTTGGATCCTTCCGGTCTATGCTTCTCTTCATCGGCGGCGGTTGCTGTTCTGGTGGCTGGTCCTATGGGGCCTTAGTACGACGACTTCCCGACTGTCTACTACAATAATGTTTGCCCGACTCCGATGAGGGAGGGGCGAAGACGGAGGCGCGCCTTCGGCTCGCTCCAGTGCTTGTAGTCGTCGCTAGGTAGTCTATGAACTTGGATGTAAATTTTACTTCTAGTGTTCTTTGTACTATCTTGATAGTTGATGAATAGATTGGAAGTCTTCTCACAAAAAAACACTGATCACAATAGTTTTTTATTTTTGAAGCAAGCGGGTCACAATAGTTAACCCAATAGATTCCCGGTCCTACATATGCCTCGCATTAACACAGGGCAAAAAGTACACCATCATCGTGACTGGAGAGCACAGTGCAGGAGGGAATAAAATAGCAAAGCTGCGAACTAAACAATGCAAACATTTCTTAGCCATTTTGCAAAGATGGTCTGGCTGACAGCATAATTCTTCATGTTGAGAATAGTTGATGTGGTTCATAAATTAAAGAATTACTCGTGTAATAGGCTATGCTTACGCGGTGTGATAAATTCTTTTCTCCCGGTGCAACGCACGGGCATTTTTGCTAGTGAGTTATCATAAAAAAATATTTCCATAAAAAATAACGCAGGACTCTGAACAAAGGACTCCAAAAAAATTATAATATGTGAGGGGTTCTGCGTTGAGCTCGGTCGCCCAAAATGACTCCAATGAAAACAGTATCTTTTTTAGGGGTATAGTAATACGAAAACATATCCTTACAACTACTAAGCTCCCTAAGAATAGAGGCATAAGAGAGCTCAATGTTTTTTCAAGAAGTGGACCTGGCTGTAAGGCTCTGGTTGGATTTGTGGGTCGCACATGACAATATTGGAACTGACACATCCGAGGCCTATATACCGCTATCTGCATATTGCGCTGGTGATTTTTTTTCCGATCGGTTTATCAGCCGATCTTTTCATTTTGGTCGGCTTTTTCTTAAAATACTTTTCAGTGTTTTAATAAAAATTAAGACTGCGAGCAAACACGCAGGTATTGTGTTGGCGATTTTCCCCGTTTGTTTTTAAGCTAACATTTTTAATCTCAACAGGTTTTTCTGTTAACACACGTTTACATCTTTCCAAAATATTCAGGATGTTATTTGTGAGTTTCAAAAAATGTTCACAAAATTTAAGAAACATTCATGAATCTAAATTATGTTTGTATTTTAAAAAAATCATGAATATGATAAGAATATTAAAAAAATAAAAGTTTTCATGAGTTCAAAAAAGCAGGATCTTTAAAATGCTCAATTGTTTTTGGTAATTTTAGATTTTTGTCAATAATACCTTCCAACATATTTTTTGCCATAATACCGCGTGAAAGTCTATGACTATAGTAGATCTTAATCACAGCGAATGTCAAAGTACCGTTGCACAACGTAACACTACGAGCGGAGCTTAGGGTTAGCCAGGCGATCTCAAGGCGAGCAAGTCCCTTTGTGCGTCGCCGGTGCCGCCGCTTGTTCCCTCTCCCTCTCCAGCCGCTCCG
Source organism: Triticum dicoccoides (assembly GCF_002162155.2). Lineage (NCBI taxonomy): Eukaryota > Viridiplantae > Streptophyta > Magnoliopsida > Poales > Poaceae > Triticum > Triticum dicoccoides. The sequence continues at coordinate 538,114,712 of NC_041384.1, read as the reverse complement.
GCTGTGGGAGGGAAGGGGAACCTCGGACGCGTGTGTCCGGTGTGTTCTCAGTAGGATTAGGGTTGAGGGATTCACTGCCGAGGCCGTCACGATGGCGTCACGTCTAAATATGTTTCCTCGGGCTCCGTACGCGGTCAGGCGGGGCTCTTGTCTTCATCTAGGAGCTAGCAGGATGGGGGATTCCTGGATCTCGTCAAGGTCGCGAGCTATAGTGTCTGAGGTAGACTGACGCTTACTGGTTGGTCCTCGGATGGGTGGTGGTTATGTGGAGACAGAGATTCTTCTTCGTCGTCGGTATGATTTTCTGTTGTTGCTCTTCCTCTTTCTTTGTGCTACTATTGGAGGGATGTCTTGCTTTGTTGGGCGGTTGGCCCGGAAATGGCACTGGAACCAAATCTAATTCTCTTCCATCTGGAAGGGGCACATATAGCGGTACTCAAAGATGTAGATAGACAATATTTGGATCAATGAATTGTATTGATCATATGCCATAGCATATATAGAGTACATGAGCAACGAGATCTCAACCGTATCCGCTATACAAGGGAAGAATCAGGAGATATCTCTAGACTAGGGAACAAAAAACGAAATCCTAGTTACCTAATGCACATGGGATAATAGGCGTGCTGAGCACCCCCCCCCCCCGGCAGTCGATACGTCACTGGTGATGCATAGACTGGACCAAAACTCCTCGAAAGTGGACGCCGGCAATCCCTTGGTCATGACATCGGCAAACTGCTGAGCGATGGGAACGTGCAGGACGCGATGCGCTCGAAAGCCACCTGCTCAGGCATGAAGTGCATATCGAGCTTGATGTGCTTCGTGCGGTGATGATGAACAGGGTTGGTGGAGACACTGTGACGATATAGTAGTGTAGCCCGAGACACGCCGTGATGCAGCTCCTGAAGAAGTTGCCGAAGCCAAGAGCACTCAGCAACGGTGTTAGCCACGGCTCGGTACACTGCCTTAGCGCTAGAGCATAACACCCGTAGGTTGTCATTTAGACGACTAAGAGATGAGGGATGGCCCGAGGTAGACGCAATAGCCAGATGTGGAGCGACGAGTGTCCGGACAGCCGACCCAGTCAGCATTAGAATAGGCGACCATGTCAGTGGAGGATGATGCCGTCAAGGTGAGCCCCAGAGCCATATTGCCGCGGATGTACTGAAGAATCCGCACCAGGTTCCAGTGACTGTTGCATGGAGCATGCATATGAAGGCACACCTGCTGTACCGCATACTGCAAATCCAGCCTGGTGAGAGTCAAGTACCGAAGTGTGCCCACAGTGGAGCGATAGAACGGACCATCCGATGCCGGGGACCCAGCGCAGAAAGCTTGGCCTTCGTGTCAACAGGAGTGGCGACGGGCTTGCAGTTAAGCATGCCGTCGCGCTCAAGGAGCTCATGTGCATACTTCTATTGATGAAGGAAAAAGTGTTGGGGAACGTAGTATTTCAAAAAAAAAATCCTATGATCATGTAAGATCTATCTAGGAGAGCATAGCAACGAGCGGGGAGAGTGTGTCCATGTACCCTCGTAGACCGAAAGCGGAAGCGTTAAGTAACGTGGTTGATGTAGTCGAACGTCTTCGCTATCCAACCGATTAAGTACCGAACACACGACACCTCCGTGATCTGCACACATTCAGCTTGGTGGCGTCCCTCGTACTCTTGATCCAGCTGAGGTCGAGGGAGAGTTTCGTCAGCACGACGGCGTGATGACGGTGATGATGAAGTTACCAACGCAGGGCTTCACCTAAGCACTACAACGATATGACCGAGGTGGAAATCTACGGAGGGGGCACCACACACGGCTAAGACAACTGTCAACTTGTGTGTCCTAGGGTGCCCCCTTCCCCCGTATATAAAGGAGCAAGGGGGAGGCCGGCCGGCCCTCATAGGGCGCGCCCTAAGTAGGATTCCT
>NC_041384.1:538091476-538112486 GCF_002162155.2 Triticum dicoccoides | reverse complement strand
CCCTCCTAGTCCAATTCGGACTCCTCAAGGGGGGGGGGGCAACCCTAGGGCCCCTCCTCTCTCTCACAAGGCCCATGTTGGCCCATTAGTTCCCCCGGGGTTTCCGATAACCCCCCGGCACACCGATATTTATCCGGTGACCCCCGGAACTCATCCGATGTCCGAATAACACCGTCCAATATATGAATCTTTATGTTTCGACCATTTCGATACTCCTCGTCATGTTCATGATCACATCTGGGACTCCGAACTACCTTCGATACATCAAAACACATAAACTCATAATACCGATCGTCATCGAATGTTAAGCGTGCGGACCCTACGGGTTCGAGAACTATGTAGACATGACTGAGACTCACTTCCGGTCAATAACCAATAGCGGAACCTGGATGCCATATTGGTTCCTACATATTCTATGAAGATCTTTATCAGTCAAACCGCATAACAACATACGTTGTTCCCTTTGTCATCAGTATGTTACTTGCCCGAGATTCGATCATCGGTATCATCATACCTAGTTCAATCTCGTTACCGGCAAGTCTCTTTACTCGTTCCGTAATGCATCATCCCATAACTAACTCATTAATCACATTCCTTGCAAGGCTCATAGTGATGTGCATTACCGAGAGGGCCTAGAGATACCTCTCCCACAATCGGAGTGACAAATCCTAATCACGATCTACGCCAACTCAACAAGTACCATCGGAGACACCTGTAGAGCACCTTTATAATCACCCAGTTACGTTGTGACGTTTGGTAGCACACAAAGTGTTCCTCCGGTACTCGGGAGTTGCATAATCTCATAGTCATAGGAACATGTATAAGTTCTGGAGAAAGCAATAGCAATAAACTAAACGATTCTAACACCCATGGAGTCTTGGTGCTGATCATGTTTAGTTCGTGAGAGAGGCTTAGTCAACAGGTCTGCAATAATCAGATCCGTATGTATTTTGCAAATCTCTATGTCTCCCTTCTTAACTTGATTGCAGATGGAATTGAAGCATCTCTTGATGTGCTTGGTTCTCTTGTGAAATCTGGATTCCTTTGCCAAGGCAATTGCACCAGTATTGTCACAAAAGATTTTCATTGGACCTGATGCACTAGGTATGACACCTAGATCGGATATGAACTCCTTCATCCAGACTCCTTCATTTGCTGCTTCCGAAGCAGCTATGTACTCCGCTTCACACGTAGATCTCGCCACGACGCTCTGCTTGGAACTGCACCAACTGACAGCTCCACCATTCAATAAAAATACATATCCAGTTTGTGACTTAGAGTCATCCGGATCAGTGTCAAAGCTTGCATCGACGTAACCGTTTACGACGAGCTCTTTTTCACCTCCATAAACGAGAAACATATCCTTAGTCCTTTTCAGGTATTTCAGGATGTTCTTGACCGCTGTCCAGTGATCCACTCCTGGATTACTTTGGTACCTGCCTGCTAAACTAATAGCAAGACACACATCAGGTCTAGTACACAACATTGCATACATGATAGAACCTATGGCTGAAGCATAGGGAATGACTTTCATTTTCTCTCTATCTTCTATAGTGGTTGGGCATTGAGTCTGACTCAACTTCACACCTTGTAACACAGGCAAGAACCCTTTCTTTGCTTGATCCATTTTGAACTTCTTCAAAACTTTATCAAGGTATGTGCTTTGTGAAAGTCCAATTAAGCGTCTTGATCTATCTCTATAGATCTTGATGCTCAATATATACGCAACTTCACCGAGGTCTTTCATTGAAAAATTCTTATTCAAGTATCCTTTTATGCTATTCAGAAATTCAGTATCATTTCCGATCAACAATATGTCATCTACATATAATATTATAAATTCTACAGAGCTCCCACTCACTTTCTTGTAAATATAGGCTTCTCCAAAAGTCTGTATAAAACCATATGCTTTGATCACACTATCAAAGCGTATATTCCAACTCCGACAGGCTTGCACCAGTCCATAAATGGATCACTGGAGCTTGCACACTTTGTTAGCACCTTTTGGATCGACAAAACCTTCTGGTTGCATCATATACAACTCTTCTTTAAGATATCCATTAAGGAATGCAGTTTTGACATCCATTTGCCAAATTTCATAAACATAAAATGCGGCAATTGCTAACGTGATTCGGATGGACTTAAGCATCGCTACGGGTGAGAAGGTCTCATCGTAGTCAACTCCTTGAACTTGTCGAAAACCTTTCACAACAAGTCGAGCTTTGTAGACAGTAATATTACCGTCCGCGTCAGTCTTCTTCTTGAAGATCCATTTATTCTCTATGGCTTGCCGATCATCGGGCAAGTCAACCAAAGTCCACAATTTATTCTCATACATGGATCCCATCTCAGATTTCATGGCCTCAAGCCATTTCGCGGAATCTGGGCTCATCATCGCTTCCTCATAGTTCGTAGGTTCGTCAGGGTCAAGTAACATGACCTCCAGAACAGGATTCACGTACCACTCTGGTGCGGATCTTACTCTGGTTGACCTACGAGGTTCGGTAGTAACTTGATCTGAAGTTACATGATCTTCATCATTAGCTTCCTCACTAATTGGTGTAGGAGTCACAGGAACTGATTCTATGATGAACTACTTTCCAATAAGGGAGCAGGTACAGTTATCTCATCAAGTTACCTCATCAACTCCTTCTCTAGAAAGGATCCATTTTTAGCAACGAATGTCTTGCCTTCGGATCTGTGATAGAAGGTGTACCCAACAGTCTCCTTTGGGTATCCTATGAAGACACATTTCTCCGATTTGGGTTCAAGTTTATCAGGTTGAAGATTTTTCACATAAGCATCGCAACCCCAAACTTCAAGAAACACAACTTGGGTTTCTTGCCAAACCACAGTTCATATGGTGTCATCTCAACGGATTTAGATGGTGCCCTATTTAACGTGAATGAAGTCGTCTCTAAAGCATAACCCCAAAATGATAGCGGTAAATTAGTAAGAGACATCATAGATCGCACCATATCTAATAAAGTACGATTACGACGTTCAGACACACCATTACGCTATGGTGTTCCGGGTGGCGTGAGTTGCGAAACTATTCCGCATTGTTTCAAATGAAGACCAAACTCGTAACTCAATATTCTCCTCCATGATCAGATCGTAGAAATTTTATTTTCTTGTTACAATGATTTTCCACTTCACTCTAAAATTCTTTGAAGTTTTCAAATGTTTCAGACTTATGTTTCATTAAGTAGATATACCCATACCTGCTTAAATCATCTGTGAAGGTCAAAAAATAATGATACCCGCCGCGAGCATCAACACTCATCGGACCGCATACATCAATATGTATTATTTCCAACAAGTCAGTCTTAGTCATCTTGCCCATGAGGCATGGTTCACAAGCATCAAGTGATTCATAATCAAGTGATTCCAAAAGTCCATCAGCATGGAGTTTCTTCATGCGCTTTACATCAATATGACCTAAACGGCAGTGCCACAAATAAGTTGCACTATCATTATTAAATTTATTCTTTTGGCTTCAATACTATGAACATGTGTATCACTACTATCAAGATTTAGTAAAAATAGACCACTCATCAAGGGTGCATGACCATAAAAGATACTATTTGTATAAATAGAACAACTATTATTCTCCGATTTAAATGGATAGCCGTCTCGCATCAAACAAGATCCAGATATAATATTCATGCTTAACGCTGGCACCAAATAACAATTATTCAGGTCTAAAACTACTCCCGAAGGTAGATGTAGAGGTAGCGTGCCAACGGCGATCACATCGACTTTGGAACCATTTCCCACGCTCATCGTCACCTCGTCCTTAGCCAATCTCCGCTTAATCCGTAGCCCCTGTTTCAAGTTGCAAATATTTGCAACAGAACCAGTATCAAATACCCAGGCGCTACCGCGAGCATTAGGAAGGTACACATCAATAACATGTATATCAAATATACCTTTCACTTTGCCATCCTTCTTCTTCCCCAAATACTTGGGGCAGTTCTACTTCCAGTGACCAGTCCCTTTGCAGTAGAAGCACTCAGTCTCAGGCTTAGGTCCAGACTTAGGCTTCTTCACTTGAGAAGCAACTTGGTTGCCGTTCTTCTTGAAGTTCCCCTTCTTCCCTTTACCCTTTTTCTTGAAACTAGTGGTATTGTTGACCATCAACACTTGATGCTGCTTCTTGATTTCTACCTCTACATCCTTTAGCATTGCGAAGAGCTCGGGAATTGTCTTATCCATCCCTTGCATATTATAGTTCGTCACGAAGATGGTGTAGCTTGGTGGCAGTGATTGAAGAACTCTGTCAACAACACTATCAACTGGAAGATTAACTCCTAGCTAAGTCAAGTGATTGTCGTACCCAGACATTCTGAGTATATGCTCACTGACAGAACTATTCTCCTCCATTTTGCAGCTATAGAACTTATTGGAGACTTCATATCTCTTAATCTAGGCATTTGCTTGAAATATTAACTTCAACTCCTGGAACATCTCATATGCTCCATGACGTTCAAAACGTCGTTGAAGTCCTGGTTCTAAGCCATAAATCATGGCACACTGAACTATCGAGTAGTCATCAACTTTGCTCTGCCAGACGTTCATAACATCTGGCGTTGCTCCTGCAGCGGGTTTGGCACCTAGAGGTGCTTCCAGGACGTAATTCTTCTGTGCAGCAATGAGGATAATCCTCAAGTTACGGACCCAGTCCGTGTAATTGCTACCATCATCTTTCAACTTAGCTTTCTCTAGAAACGCATTAAAATTCAACGGAACAACAGCACGGGCCATTTATCTACAACAACATAGACATGCAAAATACTATCAGGTACTAAGTTCATGATAAATTAAAGTTCAATTAATCATATTACTTAAGAACTCCCACTTAGATAGACATCCCTCTAATCATCTAAGTGATCACGTGATCCATATCAACTAAACCATATCCGATCATGACGTGAGATGGAGTAGTTTTCAATGGTGAACATCACTATGTTGATCATATCTACTATATGATTCACGCTCGACCTTTCGGTCTAAGTGTTCTGAGGCCATATCTGCATATGCTAGGCTCGTCAAGTTTAACCTGAGTATTCTAGGTGTGCAAAACTGGCTTGCACCCATTGTATGTGAACGTAGAGCTTATCACACCCGATCATCACGTGGTGTCTCGGCACGACGAACTGTAGCAATGGTGCATACTCAGGGAGAACACTTATACCTTGAAATTTAGTGAGAGATCATCTTATGATGCTACCGCCTACTAAGCAAAATAAGATGCATAAAGGATAAACATCACATGCAATCAATATAAGTGATATGATATGACCATTATCATCTTGTGCCTTTGATCTCCATCTCCAAAGCACCGTCATGATCACCATTGTCACCGCCTTGACACCTTGATCTCCATCGAAGCATCATTGTCATCTCACCAACTATTACTTCTACGACTATCCCTACCGCTTAGTGATAAAGTAAGGCAATTACATGTCAATTGCATTTCATACAATAAAGTGACAACCATATGGCTCCTGCTAGTTGCCGATAACTGTGTTACAAAACATGATCATCTCATACAACAATTTATATAATCACGTCTTGACCATATCACATCACAACATGCCCTGCAAAAACAAGTTAGACGTCCTCTACTTTGTTGTTGCAAGTTTTACATGGCTGCTACGGGCTTAGCAAGAACCGTTCTTACCTACGCATCAAAACCACAACGATTTTTCGTCAAGTTTGCTGTTTTAACCTTCAACAAGGACCGGGCGTAGTCACACTCGATTCAACTAAAGTTGGAGGAACAGATACCCACTAGCTGTTGGGGAATGTAGTAACTTCAAAAAATTTCCTACGCACACGCAAGATCATGGTGCTGCATAGCAATGAGAGGGGAGAGTATCGTCCATGTACCCTCGTAGACCATAAGCGGAAGCGTTATGAGAACATGGTTGATGTAGTCGTACGTCTTCACGATCCGACCGATCCAAGTACCGAACGCATGGCACCTCTGAGTTCAGCACACGTTCAGCTCGATGACGTCCCACGAACTCCAATCCAGCAGAGCTTCACGTGAGAGTTCCGTCAGCACGACAGCGTGATGATGGTGATGATGTTGCTACCGACGCAGGGCTTCGCCTAAGCACCACTACGATATGATCAAGGTGGATTATGGTGGAGGGGGGCACCACACACGGCTTGGAACAATCAACTTGTGTGTCTTTGGGTGCCCCCCGCCCCCGTATATAAAGGAGCAAGGGGGGAGGCCGGCCGGCCTTGGTGCACCCCAAGGACAAGAGGAATCCTCCTGCTAGTAGGAGTAGGATTCATCCTTTCCTAGTCCTACTAGGAAGGGGGGAGGGGGAAGGAAAGAGAGGGAGAGGGAGAGGGAAAGAGGGGCCGTGCCCCCCCTCCCCTAGTCCAATTTGGATTCCTCATGGGAGGGGGCGCGCCACCTCCTGGGATGCAGCCCTCTCTCTCCCCACAGGCCCACTAAGGCCCAATACTTCCCCGGGGGGTTCCGGTAACCCCTCTGGCACTCTGGTTTTCTCCAAAACCATCCGGAACACTTCCGGTGTCCGAATATAGCCATCCAATATATCTATCTTTATCTCTCGAGCATTTTAATCATCTTGCCCGTGAGGCATGGTTCGCAAGTACCAAGTGATTCATAATCAACTGATTCCAAAAGTCCATCAGAATGGAGTTTCTTCATGCGCTTTACACCAATATGACCTAAACGGCAATGCCACAAATAAGTTGCACTATCATTATCAACTCTGCATCTTTTTGCTTCAATATTATGAATATATGTATCACTACTATCGAGATTCATCAAAAATAGACCACTCTTCAAGGGTGCATGACCATAAAAGATATTACTCATATAAATAGAACAACCATTATTCTCAGATTTAAATGAATAACCGTCTTGCATTAAACAAGATCCAAATATAATGTTCATGCTCAACGCTAGCACCAAATAACAATTATTCTGGTCTAAAACTAATCCCGAAGGTAGATGTAGAGGTAGCGTGCCGACTGCGATCACATCGACTTCATGATGCGACCGATCCAAGTACCGAACGCACGGCACCTCCGAGTTCATGGTGATGCATGGCAACGAGAGGGGGAGTATTGTCCATGTACCCTCATAGACCGTAAGAGGAAGCGTTATGAGAACGCGGTTTATGTAGTCGTACGTCTTCATGATGTGACCGATCCAAGTACCGAACGCACGTCACCTCTGAGTTCAGCACACGTTCAGCTCGATGACGTCCCACGAACTCCGATCCAGCAGAGCTTCACGGGAGAGTTCCGTCAGCACGACGGCGTGATGCGGTGATGATGTTGCTACCGACACAGGGCTTCGCCTAAGCAGCACTACGATATGGTCGAGGTGGATTATGGTGGAGGGGGGCACCTTACATGGCTTGGAACAATCAACTTGTGTGTGTTTGGGTGCCCCTTGTATATAAAGGGTCAAGGGGGAGGCTGGCCGGCCTTGGTGCGCCCCATGGAGAGGAGGAATCCTCCTCCAAGTAGGAGTAGGATTCATCCTTTCCTAGTCCTACTAGGAAGGGGGAAGGGGGAAGGAAAGAGAGGGGGAGGGAGAGGGAAAGAGGGGTCGCGCCCCCTCCCCTAGTCCAATTCGGACTCCTCATGGGAGGGGGCGCGCCACCTCCTAGGCGGTAGCCCTCTCTCTCCCCTAAGGCCCAATACTTCCCCCCCAGGGGGGGGGGTCCGGTAACCCCTCTGGCACTCTGGTTTTCTCCGAAACCATCTGGAACACTTCCGGTGTCTGAATATAGCCGTCCAATATATCAATCTTTACGTCTTGACCATTTTGAGACTCGTCATGTCTGTGATCACATCCGGGACTTCGAACTACCTTCGATACATCAAAACACATAAACTCATAATACCGATTGTCACCGAACTTTAAGTGTGCGGACCCTACAGGTTCGAGAACTATGTAGACATGACCGAGACTCGTCTCTGGTCAATAACCAATAGCGGAACCTGGATCCTCGTATTGATTCCTACATATTCTACGAAGATCTTTATCGGTCAAACCGCATAACAACATACGTTGTTCCCTTTGTCATCGGTATGTTACTTGCCCGAGATTCGATCATCGGTATCCTCATACCTAGTTCAATATCGTTACCGGTAAGTCTCTTTACTCATTCCGTAATACATCATCCTGCAACTAACTCATTAGTCACAATGCTTGCAAGGCTTATAGTGATGTGTATCACCGAGAGGGCCCAGAGATACCTCTCCGACAATCGGAGTGATAAATCCTAATCTCGATCTATGCCAACTCAACAAGTACCATCAGAGACACCTGTAGAGCACCTTTATAATCACCCAGTTACGTTGTGACATTTGGTAGGACACAAAGTTTTCCTCCGATACTCGGGAGTTGCATAATCCCATAGTCATAGGAACATGTATAAGTCATGAAGAAAGCAATAGCAACAAAATAAATGATCATTGTGCTAAGCTAACGGAATGGGTCAAGTCAATCACATCATTCTCTAATGATGTGATCCCGTTAATCAAATGACAACTCATGTCTATGGTTAGGAAACATAACCGTCATTGATACAACGAGCTAGTGAAGTAGAGGCAAACTAGTGACACTCTATTTGTCTATGTATTCACACATGTACTAAGTTTCCAGTTAATACAATTCTAGCATGAATAATAAACATTTATCATGATATAAGGAAATATAAATAACAACTTTATTATTGCCTCTAGGGCATATTTCTTCACTAGCCACCCATGTGCGAAGTACATTGGTAGAATCAGTCTCGCGTAAGCGTACACGTAATGTTGGTCTGAGCCACTTCATCCAACAATACCGCCAAATCAAAGTATGACATGCTGGTAAGCAGTGTGACTATTATCGCCCACAACTCTTTGTGTTCTACTCATGCATATAACATCTACACATAGACCTGTCTCGGATGCCACTGTTGGGGAACGTAGTATTTCAAAAAAATTCCTATGATCACGCAAGATCTATCTAGGAGAGCATAACAACGAGCGGGGAGAGTGTGTCCACGTACCCTCATAGACCGAAAGAGGAAGTGTTACGTAACGCGGTTGATGGAGTCGAACGTCTTCACGATCCAACCGATCAAGTACCGGACGCACGACACCTCCGCCATCTGCACACGTTTAGCTCGGCGGCGTCCCTTGTACTCTTGATCCAGCTGAGGCCGAGCAAGAGTTTCAACAGCACACCTAGGGCCCCTCCTCTCTCTCACAAGGCCCATGTTGGCCCATTAGTTCCCCCGGGGTTTCCGATAACCCCCCGGCACACCGATATTTATCCGGTGACCCCCGGAACTCATCCGATGTCCGAATAACATCGTCCAATATATGAATCTTTATGTTTCGACCATTTCGATACTCCTCGTCATGTTCATGATCACATCTGGGACTCCGAACTACCTTCGATACATCAAAACACATAAACTCATAATACCGATCGTCATCGAATGTTAAGCGTGCGGACCCTACGGGTTCGAGAACTATGTAGACATGACTGAGACTCACTTCCGGTCAATAACCAATAGCGGAACCTGGATGCCATATTGGTTCCTACATATTCTATGAAGATCTTTATCAGTCAAACCGCATAACAACATACGTTGTTCCCTTTGTCATCAGTATGTTACTTGCCCGAGATTCGATCATCGGTATCATCATACCTAGTTCAATCTCGTTACCGGCAAGTCTCTTTACTCGTTCCGTAATGCATCATCCCATAACTAACTCATTAATCACATTCCTTGCAAGGCTCATAGTGATGTGCATTACCGAGAGGGCCTAGAGATACCTCTCCCACAATCGGAGTGACAAATCCTAATCACGATCTACGCCAACTCAACAAGTACCATCGGAGACACCTGTAGAGCACCTTTATAATCACCCAGTTACGTTGTGACGTTTGGTAGCACACAAAGTGTTCCTCCGGTACTCGGGAGTTGCATAATCTCATAGTCATAGGAACATGTATAAGTTCTGGAGAAAGCAATAGCAATAAACTAAACGATTCTAACACCCATGGAGTCTTGGTGCTGATCATGTTTAGTTCGTGAGAGAGGCTTAGTCAACAGGTCTGCAATAATCAGATCCGTATGTATTTTGCAAATCTCTATGTCTCCCTTCTTAACTTGATTGCAGATGGAATTGAAGCGTCTCTTGATGTGCTTGGTTCTCTTGTGAAATCTGGATTCCTTTGCCAAGGCAATTGCACCAGTATTGTCACAAAAGATTTTCATTGGACCTGATGCACTAGGTATGACACCTAGATCGGATATGAACTCCTTCATCCAGACTCCTTCATTTGCTGCTTCCGAAGCAGCTATGTACTCCGCTTCACACGTAGATCTCGCCACGACGCTCTGCTTGGAACTGCACCAACTGACAGCTCCACCATTCAATAAAAATACATATCCAGTTTGTGACTTAGAGTCATCCGGATCAGTGTCAAAGCTTGCATCGACGTAACCGTTTACGACGAGCTCTTTTTCACCTCCATAAACGAGAAACATATCCTTAGTCCTTTTCAGGTATTTCAGGATGTTCTTGACCGCTGTCCAGTGATCCACTCCTGGATTACTTTGGTACCTGCCTGCTAAACTAATAGCAAGACACACATCAGGTCTAGTACACAACATTGCATACATGATAGAACCTATGGCTGAAGCATAGGGAATGACTTTCATTTTCTCTCTATCTTCTATAGTGGTTGGGCATTGAGTCTGACTCAACTTCACACCTTGTAACACAGGCAAGAACCCTTTCTTTGCTTGATCCATTTTGAACTTCTTCAAAACTTTATCAAGGTATGTGCTTTGTGAAAGTCCAATTAAGCGTCTTGATCTATCTCTATAGATCTTGATGCTCAATATATACGCAACTTCACCGAGGTCTTTCATTGAAAAATTCTTATTCAAGTACCTTTAGTACATCAATACACATAAACTCATAATACCAATCGTCATCGAACGTTAAGCGTGCGGACCCTACAGGTTCGAGAACTATGTAGACATGACCGAGACTCACTTCTGGTCAATAACCAATAGTGGAACCTAGATGCTCATATTGGTTCCTACATATTCTACGAAGATCTTTATCGGTCAAACCACATAACAACATACGTTGTTCCCTTTGTCATCAGCATGTTACTTGCCCAATATTCGATCGTGGGTATCATCATACCTATTTCAATCTCATTACTGGCAAGTCTCTTTACTCGTTCCATAATGCTTCACCCCGTAACTAACTCATTAGTCACATTGCTTGCAAGGCTTATAGTGATGTGCATTACCGAGAGGGCCCAGAGATACCTCTCCGACCATCGGAGTGACAAATCCTAATCTCGATCTATGCCAACTCAACAAACACCATCAGAGACACCTGTAGAGCATCTTTATAATCACCCAGTTACATTGTGACGATTGATAGCATACTAAGTGTTCGTACGGTATTCGGGAGTGGCATAATCTCATAGTCATAGGAACATGTATAAGTTATGAAGAAAGCAATAGCAATAAACTAAACAATCATAGTGCTAAGCTAACCGATGGGTCAAGTCAATCACATCATTCTCTAATGATGTGATACCGTTCATCAAATGACAACTCTTGTCCATGGTTAGGAAACTTAACCATCTTGGATTAATGAGCTAGTCAAGTAGAGGCATACTAGTGACACTCTGTTTGTCTATGTATTCACACATGTACTAAGTTTCCGGTTAATACAGTTCTAGCATGAATAATAAACATTTATCATGATATAAGGAAATATAAATAACAACTTTATTATTGCCTCTAGGGCATAGTTCCTTCAAAAATTTGTCGGGTCACCGAACAAACTTGATGCCGAGGAAGTCGTGGAGTGGCCCCAAGTCCTTCAGGGCAAACTCTGCACCTAGACGAGCGGTAAGCTATCTAAGAAGCCCGGCCGAGGATGCTGTGATGATGATGTCATCGACGTAGAGGAGGAGATAGGCAGTCACATGGCTATGATGATACACGAATAGGGAGGCGTCAAAGCGAGTAGCTCGAAAGCCCATCTGTTGAAGAAAGGCAGCGATACATTAGTACCACACTCTCGGCGCCTGCTTCAACCCATAAAGAGATCAAGAAAGCTGTCACACATGATCGGTGTAGCGACCAGACCTCAAACAGTCTGATCTCTGTGCTCCGGTGTCATCCCTGGATCAGTAATGCTGACACCACATAGTACTCGGAGGATTTATAACAGAGTAGCAATCACACACTTATTACATCGAGTGTCTCAAAAGAGAACTTATTACAATAAGTATGGCTTAAGGCCATCTAATAACGATAACAACGGAAGGCTTGGAAGATAAGTGAGTCCATCAACTCCAACGGCATCACTGAGTACAGAACCACGACCTAAAAACTCCTTAATCGTCGTCTGAAAAGTCTGCAACATTAACGTTGCAGCCCGAAAACGGGTCAGCACATGGAATATGCTGGCAAGGTAACACATAGAGAGTAATGGAATGCAACAGCTATACTATATGCATATTTGGCTGGTGGAAAGCTCTATGGTTACAGTTTTGCGTAAAGCCAATTTTTCCCTACTTCAAAGGAATAAATTTATTTAACTAACATGGTGGTTGTTAAACATTGAGAATGGTTGACAACATTTTCAATCCCAATTAAATATCATCATTAAACATAACCCAACAAAATTAATTTAGAGTAACATGTTGAGATTCACATGATAATCCAGGTACTAGATACTCAAGATGTCCATAACCGGGGACACGGCTAACCATGATTAGTTTATTACACTCTGCAGAGATTTGCGCACTTTTCCCCACAAGACTCGATTGCCTCCATTTGGTTTCTCGCACTACATGGTGTTTGAGAAGACGGATGACTGAGACATAGTCTTTCAGAAGCGCTAGCACCTTACGATCGGGTAGACCGTACCACCTACATCCCCTACATCTGCTAGTCTACCACTGTAAGAGTTCGCACAACTTAGTCAACTATGCTAGAGCCCATAATAGCTTGTGGCTGCACACGGAAGTTTCTAGTATGAATAGTCTCATGATCCCTTTGAGCCTGGGTGGCGGTCCAAAAGAAAACAGGCAAGTCCTGGAATACCCAGGTGCCTCAATCCACCCAGATGTGTGTTTAAGTTGCCACCTTAGATAAACCATTAATTTAACAATCTCACATCTGTCATGGATATCACTCACCCAATCCACGTCTACTAGCATAGCATGGCATAATAAGCAAACGTAGAAGTAACTCCCAAAGGTTTGATAATAAACAGGTAATAGGTACTACCTCATCTACTTCCCATCCCACAATTTAATTAGATCCTAATCATGAAATGTGTGGGGATTGGTCTAATGCAATAAAACTGGGTAGTAGAAAAGGTATGATCAAAGTGTTACTTGTCTTGCCGATGGTCCGCAAAACCTAACAATTCGAAGTAACAGGCGGCGCACTCCGGGTATTCTATCGCAAACAAACAAACAAGCATACAATAAGTACTCATCTAATGCACATGTAAAACTCAAATAAGAGATCTAACCAGAAGGTTCAATTTAAGAACTCTGGTTGGCAAAAAGAATCAAATCGAATGAAGCAACGAAAAACAAACGGCAAAAGAAAACAACTTCGTTCTAGTAATCTGGATCTGGGGCAAATTTTACAGTAACAAAAACTTGTTTAAGTTGATTAAACGAATAGAGGGTTTCGAAACGAATCCCTAGGTGCTTGAGTCGCCTGATTCCGATAAACGAGCGAAAAGTTAAACTAAAACAAAAATCGGATCAGGAATCGCGATCCGAAAAATCGCGGATTTAATCCGAGAAAAAGAAAAACGACGAACGTCGATTTTTTTCGGCACGGAAAACGAGGCGCGACGAACCTCGGGCGGCGGGATCGTCGTCGGCGGCGGCGGCTCCGGCAGCGTGCGCCGATCGAGGCGGGGCTGATGGGCTGGGGCGGCTCGGGGAGGCGCTATTTAAAGGCTACCCCCGGGCGGTGTCCCGCTCGGGTACGGCCCGAAGTCGGTTCATTTTTTTAATTATTCCACTCGGAAGAAAAATAAAAAGAAATACTAAACGGACTCCAAAAATTCCGAAATAAATTTTCACGGCTTCTAAAATCAAGCCGCACAAGGTGAACATTTATTTGGGCCCTAAATGCAATTTTGAAAAACGCACATTTTTCCTAAATTCAAATAAAACACCGAAAAACTCCGAAATAAAATCTTATTTGATTTTATTATTAAATCCTCAATATTTCTTTATTTTGGGAAATTCATTTTATTCCCTCTCTCATATTTTTGTATTAGAAACAATTGATGATAAAATAAATAAAATCTAATGATCCTATTCTCAAAATTTGAGAAAACTCAAATATGAAAATAACGAAATCCCCAACTCTCTCCGTGGGTCATTGAGTTGCGTAGAATTTCTAGGATCAACCAAAATGCAAAATAAAATATGATATGCATGATGATCTAATGTATAACATTCCAAATTGATAATTTGGGATGTTACAAACCTACCCCCCTTAAGATGAATCTCGCCCTCGAGATTTGGGTTGGCTAGAAAATAGGTGAGGGTGGTCTTTGAGCAAATCTTCCTCTCGTTCCTAGGTGGCTTCATCCTCTGTGTGGTGACTCCACCGAACTTTGCAAAACTTGATAACCTTGCTGCGAGTAACTCGGCTGGCAAACTCGAGAATCTTGACTGGTTTCTCCTCGTAGGCCAAATCGTTATCCAACTGAATAGTTTCCAAAGGCACTGTGTCTCTCAACGGTATGTCAGCCATCTCCGCGTGACATTTCTTTAATTGAGAAATGTGGAACACATCATGAACTCCTGACAATCCTTCAGGCAATTCCAACTTGTAGGCTACTTCTCCCATACGCTCCAAAACTCGATAGGGTCCTACAGATCGTGGTGCTAACTTCCCTTTAACTCCAAAACGCTTTGTTCCCCAAAGTGGAGATACTCGAAGATAAGCTCTATCTCCAATTTCGTAAACTGTCTCCTTACGTTTAGAATCTGCATAACTTTTCTGTCTGGACTGGGCTACCTTGAGCCTATCGCGAATCAACTTCACCTTCTGTTCAGACTCTTTAATCAAGTCAGGACCAAACAACTGGCGATCTCCAACTTCGTCCCATGACAGCGGTGTCCTGCACCTCCTTCTGTATAAAGCTTCGAAAGGGGCCATCTTCAAACTGGTTTGGCAACTGTTGTTGTAAGAGAACTCTGCATATGGCAAATTATCGTCGCAACTAGATCCATAATCTAGCGCACAAGCTCTCAGCATATCCTCCAAAATCTGATTGACTCTCTCGGTCTGTCCATCTGTCTGTGGATGAAAAGCTGTACTGAATTCTAGCCTGGTACCCAAAGTTTCATGCAACTGCTTCCAGAACTTTGAGGTAAACTGGGTTCCTCTATCTGATACGATACTCCTCGGAACTCCATGCAGACATACTATTGTGGTCATGTATATCTTTGCCAACTTAGCACTGGTATAAGTGGTCTTTACTGGGATGAAATGAGCTACTTTCGTCAATCGATCAACTACAACCCAAATCGAGTCATAGACTGAACGAGTCCTGGGCAATCCCGTGATAAAATCCATGCCTAGCTTATCTCACTTCCATTAGGGTATCGGCAATGGTTGTAACAATCCTGCTGGCTTCTGATGCTCTGCCTTTACTCTCTGGCATACATCACAAACTGCTACATACTCCGCTATATCCTTCTTCATTCCGGTCCACCAGAAAATATCCTTCAAATCCAGATACATCTTGGTATTTCCTGGGTGAATTGAATACGGTGAGTCGTGTGCCTCTTGCAAAATCAACTTCCTGATCTCCGGGTCATTGGGCACGCAGACACGGTCTTCAAACCATAGGGTGTTGTGCTCATCCTCACGAAATCCTTTAGCTTTTCCTTTGCTCAGTTTCTCCTTTATAGCGGCAATCTCTTTGTCAGCTTTCTGAGCTTCTCTGATTCTATCCATCAAAGTTGACTGAATCTCCAATGCTGCTACATAGCCTCTCGGAACTATTTCCAAACATAGTTCACAAAGATTTTCTGCTAACTCCCTTGGTATTTCTCCCGTCATTAACGTATTGACATGGCTCTTACGGCTTAATGCGTCAGCTACTACATTATCCTTTCCGGGGTGATAATGCAATTTCATATCATAATCCTTGATAAGCTCCAACCATCTCCTTTGTCTGAGATTCAACTCCTTCTGTGTGAAAATGTACTTCAAACTCTTATGATCCGTGTACACCTCACAATGATTTCCAATCAGAAAATGTCTCCATGTCTTCAATGCATGCACTACGACTGCTAACTCCAAATCATGCGTGGCATAATTCAACTCATGAGGTTTCAGTTGTCTTGAGGCATATGAAACAACTCTCCCTTCCTGCATAAGCACGGCTCCAAGTCCTCGACGTGAAGCATCGCAATACACCTCATAATCCTTGGTCTGGTCTGGCAAGATCAATACTGGTGAGGTAACTAAGCGTTTCTTCAACTCCTGGAAACTAGCCTCACATTCCTCTGTCCATATGAACTTGGTATCCTTCTTCAAAAACTCAGTCATAGGCTTCGCAATCTTTGAGAAATTCTCAATAAATCTCCGGTAGTATCCTGCGAGTCCAAGAAAACTCCGGGTCTCTCCAACTATTGTTGGGGCTTCCCACCTGGTCACAATTTCAACTTTAGCGGGATCTACTACTATACCTTCTCCAGATATAACGTGTCCGAGAAATCCTACTTCCTTCAACAAAACTCACATTTGCTGAACTTGGCATATAATTGATGTTCTCTGAGCTTTCCAAGTACCAAACGCAAATGCTCCTTATGCTCCTCTTCATTCTTCGAATAAACCAGGATATCATCAATGAACACTACGACGAACTTATCCAAAAACTCCATAAACACTTTGTTCATCATGTTCATAAAATAGGCAGGTGCGTTAGTCAGACCAAATGACATAACGGTATACTCATACATCCCATACCTGGTGGTAAAAGCTGTCTTCGGAATATCCTGTTCTCGAATCTTCAACTGGTGGTATCCTGATCGCAGATCGATCTTGGAAAATACCTTAGCTCCTTGCAATCGATCAAACAGATCGTTGATCATTGGTAGCGGGTACTTGTTCTTGATCGTTACTTCATTCAATCCTCGATAATCAACAACCATCCTTAATGATCCATCCTTCTTCTCCACTAGAAGTACTGGCGATCCCCAAGGCAAAGAACTTGGGCTGATATATCCCTTATCCAGCAACTCCTTAATCTGCTTCTTAATTTCCACCAAATCCTTTGCTGGCATCCTATGTGGTCTCTTTTAATATTGGCCCTGTGCCTGGCAATAGCTCAATCAAAAACTCAATATCTCTATCCGGTGGCATGCCTGGCAACTCCTCTAGAAATACATCAGGGAAATCCCTTACCACTGGTACTTCCTCCTGCACAACTCCTGTTAGGCAATTTACTTGAGTCCTCTTTGGCACATGCCGGGATACATATTTGATCCTTCTTCCTTCTGGGGTGGTAAGCAAAATTGTCTTACTCGCACACTCAATATTCCCTTCATACTTTGATAACCAATCCATGCCTAATATCACATCCAATCCTTGAGATTCCAATACTATTAGGTCTGAGGGAAAAACATAGTTACCAATCCTTAATGGTAACCGATCACACCATAGACTAGCCACATACTCTGCTACGGGCGAGGTTACTAACATGGATGACCTAAGGGCTTGGGTTGGTAGGTTATACTTATCCATAAATCCCCTTGAGATGTATGAATGCGATGCGCCAGTATAAAAAAGAACGAGTGCAGTAAATGACTTAACCAAAAACTTATCTATTACTGCATCGGGCTGAGCTTCAACCTCCTCCACGCTAACGTGGTTCACCTGTTGATGGGGTTATGTACCTAGGGTAGGGTCATGGACCTGATCCAAATAACTTACCCCAGGACATCCTTAGAAGAGGTCGCCTTCCAGTCGACCAACGAGGATTCACTCGACTGGCCTGAAGGACTCGACCACGAAGACCCACTCGACCACCAGGAGGTCAAGAGGCACTCTGCACTGCAACGGCCTGTAATCAAGTAGACTTTATGATAGTAAAGGCCTTTATGTGGGGCGTTACCAGTAACGCCCCAGACTTAACTCACCTTAAACCCTCTCCTGCGTGGGCTGGCTGGGGTCCTGGCGCACTCTATATAAGCCACCCCCCTCCACAGGCAGAAGGGTTCGGCACCTTGTAATTCATACATTCGTAATCCACTCGACCGCCTCCGGGCTCCGAGACGTAGGGCTGTTACTTCTTCCGAGAAGGGCCTGAACTCGTACATCTTTTGTGCTTACAACCTCTCCATAGCTAGGACCTTGCCTCTCCATACCTACCCCCCACTCTACTGTCAGGCTTAGAACCACGACAGTTGGCGCCCACCGTGGGGCAGGTGTTTTAGCGATTCTGTGGAGAAGTTGCGATTCTTCCGAGTACTCTCATCATGGTGTCTGCTGGAGTTTTGGTCAAGGGTCAAGAGATCCGTCTCGGCACCCTCACCTTCATCGCCGACGACTCCGCATGGCTCCAGGAGGCTCCACTCGACGTAGACGCGCTCCCCGTCCGCGGTGCGACGCATTTTCGCGCATGTGTCCGCGGCGTTCTGCTACGGCAACCGTCGACCCAGTATCGGTCGGCTCCTCCATCGTCCACCCTCCCGGTCTCCTGCCAGCGCAAGCGCTCGGGCCGGTCGAGGCTTCAGCGATGGGTGAGTCACGCGGTGGCTCGCCAATCGGCCACTACACAAGTTGCGGCAATCGAGCCCAACGAATCTCTCTACGGCTTGTTCGATCAGTCGACTGGCTCCGGAGAGACTGCATCCGAGTGCGGAAGCAGTGATCCAGCGGCGGAAATCTTGATGGTCGACGGGCCCCACAACCCTCCTGGCTTCGCCCGTGGTGGTGGAGCAGGTGACGGCGGCGACCCTGCACGAGACTACGAAGAGTACCAGCCCGAGCCACTCGACTCTCTGCAAAGAGAAGAGCTTCGCCGCAGGAACGAGGATCCCCTGCGTATTCCCATCGCAGGAGAAACCCCCGAGGCTCGCGCCTTGGAGGAGGCGCGTCTGTCCAATCTGGCCGAGCGCACTCGACTGGAGAACCTTCAGCGAGCACTCAACGAGCGCGCGCGGCAACGAGTTCCCGACACCAGTCGACGTCAACTCTTCCCGCCGACTCAGGTATATCGAACCCCAATTCAGAATTTAGCAGCTGCGACCCGTATAGCAGAGTCCATTCAGCCTTCGCAGTCGGAAGCTGGCAGAGGTTTGCTGCAGATCAGGGATCTGCTCCGGGCAGCAGGAGATCAGAATTCAGCCGTGTCTCAGTCGCGCAACAGAATTCACAGTCGATCTGTCACTGTGAATACGATTCAGTCGGCTCACAGCCCCAGATCGCCTCCGCGGCGCGAAGGGCGTGAGAATCGGCGAGATCAATATGGCGACAGACTTGACCGAGATGATAGGCGTCGAGTGCCCTATTCCCCTCCGAGGGGTGGGTCTTACGCTCCTCGGCAGCCAGATGATAGGCGTCAGTACAGTACAGGGCGTAGGGTTCCAGCTGACCCCAGAGAGCCAGGCTTCGACGCGCGATCCATTATCGTGCAAGGGTTGGTCGACCGGAACAGAGCCCATCGAGGCGCACTCGACAGAGATGTACCCACGAGCAGTCGAGTACATGTTTCTGGTCCTGAATGTTTCAGCAGAGCTATCAGAGCCGCAGTTATCCCCCCCAATTTCAGGTTGGCAACAGGAGTCAGCAAGTTCACTGGTGAGTCTAAGCCTGAAACTTGGCTTGAAGACTACCGAGTGGCAGTTCAGATCGGTGGTGGGAACGATGAGGTGGCCATGAAGCATTTGCCCCTCATGTTGGAAGGTTCTGCCAGGGCATGGTTGACTCAATTACCTCCTAGCAGCATTTACACTTGGGAAGATCTGTCCCGAGTGTTTGTCAGAACGTTTGAAGGGACTTGCAAGCGACCAGCGGGATTGACAGAGTTGCAAGTCTGCATGCAGAAAACTAATGAGACTCTCAGAGAGTATATTCAGAGGTGGATCACTCTGCACCACACTGTGGAAAATGTCTCTGATCATCAGGCAGTATGCGCCTTCAAAGACGGCGTCAAGAACAGAGAACTGAGTTTGAAATTTGGTCGAACCGGTGACATGACCTTGAGTCGGATGATGGAGATTGCTACCAAGTACGCCAACGGCGAAGAAGAAGACCGACTCCGAAGCGGCAAGCACAAGCCGAGTCAGTCGGAAAAAGGAAACACCAGTCGGAAACAGAAGCGGAAGGCTGAACCGGCAACTCCTGGAGAGGCTCTGGCCGTGACTCAAGGAAAGTTTAAGGGGAAACCAAAAGGATCCTGGAACCCCAAGAAGGTAAAGGATAAAGAGGGGAACGACGTGATGGATATGCCGTGTCACATCCACACGAAGAAAGATGAAGAGGGGAATATCATTTACCCAAAGCACACCACTCGCCAATGTCGACTCCTGAT
This sequence comes from Triticum dicoccoides, assembly GCF_002162155.2. NCBI lineage: Eukaryota > Viridiplantae > Streptophyta > Magnoliopsida > Poales > Poaceae > Triticum > Triticum dicoccoides. The sequence goes on along the minus strand of NC_041384.1, from coordinate 538,091,852 downwards.
CCAGCAGTTTCAGGGAAAACAGTCTAAGGACAAGGAGAAGGAGTCGGACAAGGCCGAAGACAAAGAGGACAGTGAGGGAGGATATCCGCATATCAACTCCACTCTGATGATCTTTGCAGATGTGGAAAGCAGAAGTCGACTGAAAGTGATTAACCGAGAGGTGAACATGGTTGCCCCAGCAAAGGCAAATTATCTGAAGTGGTCTCAAACACCCATCACATTCGACCAATCTGATCACCCGACTCATATTGCCACCCCCGGGAGGCAAGCTTTGGTGGTCGATCCAGTTGTCGAAGGCACTCGACTGACAAAGGTGCTGATGGATGGTGGAAGTGGGCTGAACTTATTGTATGCAGACACATTGAAAGGTATGGGC